>NC_041348.1:14671161-15271161 GCF_004354835.1 Perca flavescens
AACGTCAACCTATCGATATTGTGATGTTTGTTATGACAGCACGGGGGAAAAGGGTTGAGTATGTTACTTGGACCTTGGCCTTTCATGCTCAATCAAGTTCACTTCCACACAGTATCAAGTTCATCGCAGCAGGCAGTAAAACAGACGGCATGAAAGAGCTGAAAGAATTGGAAATAAAAAAAGATCCATGCAAGATGGATGAAAGAGAATATCCCATCAATGAACACAGAAGGGCATAATATAAAAGAACCACTGTAGCGTGGCATACCAAAATGTATTTAGTATGGTCTTTTAAAATGTCACGTGTGCCATTTTAAAAGCTCCGTATTAAAAAAAAGGCAACACATTATGGCTTTCCTAGGTCTTTTTTTTGTTTGTTTTTTAAGTGTGATGCAAACTGCTGCTTTAAACAGTTATTTCTTCCTAAAAAAGGAGCTGGTGAAGATCTTTTGTTTTGTTTTTTTATGTGGCAGATTATTATATTTGCATTCAATCCACACACATAATTACCATCACAAAACAAAGAGGACCTCCTAGCATCCAGAGCACTCACAGCTGTTAGTTGTTTTAGATTTACCATGGCCATTATTCAGGATGAATGGTCCCCGACACTAAATTACTACCATTCATCAAGCAGCATCCACAGCAGGCATTATGGACAGCTCGCATCTCTTTAGTGCAGTCTGCGAATACATCTGGCAAGCATCTTTAATTAACTTTTAAGCATTACAGGATGTCTGAATTTACTTCCAATGGTTGCATTGAAAGTGAACGGACTCCTAAATGTTTAGTAGCAGCACCTCGGTGGCAGAGAGTGGAGCAGTTGGGGAAATAGGAAGCCCATGCAGAGCAGCGCTACTGCAGACAGCAGTGGAAGTAGTAGAAGTGGTTATATCAGCATCTAGAGTTGGTTCAGGAATACTGCAGGCAGAAAGAGCTGAACAATAGCCAGAGCCTCTACTGAAAAGTACAGAAGCTATCTCCTCTTCAAGGCTCTACAGCAGCAAAACACACAAACAACCAAACGCACAGACACACACAGCAGAAGAGACAAAATGGTAGAGACCGAGAGAAAAGAAATCCCAAAACACAGCGTTAACCGAAGACATAAAAACACATACAGAGGAAGTATAGCATAAGTTAAATAAAGAGCGGCCATGCTTTGCATCTCCACCTCTTGTAATGATTATAGAAACCAGAACCAAATGAAACCGATTTGTTTAGGAGATCAGAAACCAGCGGAACGTCACATCGTAGACAGAACAGAATAAAACCCTACGGGAAAACGTATGTGTTGTAAAATGTGATGAGAGTCCAGCTTAAAAAAAAGGAATAAAAAATTCCTACAGAAGAAGAAAGACAAAAAAAACTACATAGTCCATCAAGTGATGAGTCATGAAAGGCCCACCATGGAAAAGCATCAAATGAGAATGCCCACGTGAGAGTAAGGAGAGACGACTCTGGGGTTTCTTTGGAAAAAAATTGTGTGCAACCATTTTGAAGCGCTGCAATTATCTGCAAAGAGAGGGCATTTCACCTGAACAATGTTTGGAAGTAAAATGCCCCATGGTTCTTTTCTGACACAAGATCATCCAGACAGACGTACCACATGCTGTTGCTGTTGAATACGTATCGTGGCGGGAGAGGAGGTGAGACGTTTCTCCCACTGGTTGGGCTGAGGAGGAGAGGGAGGTGGCGCCTCCATAAAGGAGCGTTTTAGCTGGCTAATGCTAGCTTGGTGTTTCAGAACGTCTTCCTGGGTCTTATCATGGTCCTAATGAGGGAGGGGAAGGGAAAAATGGGGGAGGGCGGGGTAAAGTGAAGAGTAAATGAGATAAGTATGGATACATGAGGGATGATGGGTGGTAGGGAAAATAGTGGTGGGATCAAATTTGGGATGTGGGGCACAGGTGGAAAGGGTAGGAGCATGGGATAGATGAAGGGAGAGGGATGAAGGAAGGAAGGAAGGAACAAAAGAAGGGAGAGGAGAGGAAAGAAAAAGCAATAGACAGGAGGAAGGAGACAGAAAAAAAATGAAATGATAATAGACGCATGAGTAAAGGCCCGGAGTAAAAAGGTTAAAAAGGAAAGATGGCAGGATGAATAGAAATTTAATTTAATGGGAGAAGGGAAAAATGAAAAGAGGAGGGAGCAAGGGAAAGAGAGAGGGGGAAGGATAAAAGAGGAGAGGGATGGGGAAATTTGGATCAACATAGGAACGTTAGTCTGTCAATCAGGAGGACGACAAGATGGATGCCGTGCCTCACTGCAGCCTCGTGTAAGGGGTCTGAAATAGTTTTTTGTTCAAATATCGATGTAAAAACTGAGTTCATAAGCACGCTGCAGTGAAACAGGGCCTCTCCAGCTTGAGGACTTCTCCTTAAAAATCAAGCCAGGAACAGCTGTGCAGACTGCAGAACATGGAGCCGATAGTGATGATCAGACTAACCTCCCTGCTTCACTGCATTTCCATGTCACCGTTTAACCATTATCAGTTAGTATCATTCAACACTATTGTCCGTCGCTTTCCCTCCTTAGGTTTCTTTTTCATCTCTCTGCCACTTTCTGTCACAAATACTACAGGATACAATCAGATACGGTTATTCGAAAATAAGACTATTTATAAAGGAGGTGGATCAGTATTTTCCTCAGAAATTGACTGATTGGGGCACAAACTAAGAAGAATTTTCCTCTTGAAATTGACTTTGTCTATAAAGATACTATGTAGACTACAGATACCAACTGGCATTGTATCACTATCAGCCCCACGTTGCATAAAAAGACATGTTGTTGTTTTAGTATGTTATCCACATCAGTTGACGCTGGCAGCCAAATCACCAGAAAACAGGAGGAAAGCTCCTCGTACGGGTTAGGGAGGCAGGGTTAGTCATGTTACACGCAGCTGCCTGGCATCAGTCAAACTCTTTGATCAATCAAAGATTGGAACAAGATTTTTTTTTTTTTTTTTTTTTTAAGTCCACAAAAACAGCATTCAACATGCACATAGCATGCATACAAGTTGGACACACGGCTGACCCTATTCACAAAGCAGCCATTGTGAACACTCCGCTTGGAAAAATCCTGCAAGAGAAAGTCTCAAGTGTACTGCTGTGTAGCAAGATACACATCAAATAAATATTTTGCATTTCAGAGTCAACACTGGACACATCTTAGTTGCCTTTTGGTGCACTCGCTGCGGTACATTCAGTACAACTCATTAGTATGTGGAGTTTCCAGGGAACATTGGTTATATCGCATGTGTCAAACTCAAGGCCCGAGGGCCAAATCCAGCCCCTCACAAGTTTTGATCCGGCCCGCATATCAATTAATGTTCACGATAGATTTGGATGTTTGACTTTGATTACATAAAAGCATGTCAATAAACTCTACATGTCAGGCCCCTGATGGGATTCTTATTTCCAAGTGTGGCCCTTAGTGAAGTTGAATTTGACACCCCTGGGTTATATGGATAACCTGCAGTTTAACATACCCGATCTGATCAATTTGAGCAAGATTGCTACTGATCTAATGACCGTTAAATGTAGCAGACCTTCGAATTGGCCAATGAAATCAAAGCAATGAGCTAAACGATGCTAAAAACGTTTCGTAGAGAGATGGGGGGACTGTGAGAATTCTCTGTGGGTCTGTCCCTTTCAAATTTCAGTTATTTGATTAATTGTTGATACAACAGTATGAGTGCAGTTTTAAGTGACACTTTTTTTTTTTTTCTTCCCAAATATCACTCATGACAACGTTCTCAGTGAAATTTCCAAGCCTGTGTGTTCAAAATGGCTGCCATGTAAAATAGGACGATTAGCATTGAAATCATTTAATACCAAAACATTTTCAATCATACTATAATAAAAAAGGCAAAAAAGCTGGAATTGATTGTAAACTTGACACACAAACATCCACACACATGAACACACGCAGGCATGCAACAGAGCCTGAGAGTGCGAGAGGGCAGCAGTCTTGTACAGTATAGTACAGTTCAGAGGAAGCTGTAGTTCTGATGGCGTCAGAGTACACAGAAACATGTAGTTCTTATGTTCAGCCATCAGACGACGCCAGTACCAACCTCCAACATTAAATTACTGTGCCTCACATAAATATTGTCCCCATGCACTCTCATTGGACTCTGTAAGGCAGACATACAGTAAAAAAATGAAATAGAGAAAATGTATTTAAAAAATGTAAATAGTTATTTTTGTTGTTTTGACTCTACAAAATAAAACAAAATCATTCATTCACCGACACAAAAAATCATTATCATTGAATGAAATAAATGGCAAATTATTAAATAATTCATAATCAAATAAATAAATTGAAGTATAGATTAAAATTAAAAACAAAAATAAGGGGGGACACAGCCAACATGTCTCAAACTGTGATGAAGGCTGGAAGATGGGTACAAGCACAAATTAACAACATTTTGGCATTATTCATTGAATGTAATGATGCTCACACTCGTACCCATCTTAACACATACACAATCCAACAGACATTTAGGCTACTCAAACCAACTAAACCCCAACGGGCTTTCAGCGAAACCCAAAAATGATGATGAAGCCAAGATATGAACCAGACACTAAACTGAATCTGTGAAGCCATAAGCAACAGTAGTGCAACCGAAAGTGAGGACTCGGGGTGAAAGTGCCCATTCAGAATCAGTTTTTACACCCAGACCCAATCTGGAAATAAAGAGTATTATTACCGACATATTTATAACAGTGTATCACAAGTTGTCAATGTAAATATTCAGATGGGTTTGTTTTTGTACAAATTCCAGATTGGGTCTGTAGTAGCTGAGAAATGCAAAAACGGACTCTGTATCATCAGGTTAGGGCAACTTCACCCTAAAAGAGACGTGAACCAAAACCACAAACCAAACCAACGCGTGCCGAGCAAATGATTGACAGACCAAATGAGAAAACAATCAAACGAGTGACCAATAAAAATATGTGTGAACCTGAGAGAGGGCGAGCTCACTGGCTCCAAGTGACTGTTGATGGGGGTAAAGTCAGGGAGAGAGTAAGGACAGGTTAGGTTTACTGCATGTGTGCTCCACTACACCGTTAAAAGCATTTCTATTAAATATCTATAAAAAAAAAACACCTATACACAAAATGTCTTATTATTCCTGCGTTATTCTCCCGAGAATTTGAAAAGCATGCTGGGTAAAGACAGACCCTACAGACCTGGGTGGGCGTGGCTTCCGCATCACTAGGGCTCAAGTCCACCTCCTTAACCTTCAATGTCGTTGTCAAGGACGACGGCAGTCATGACAATATGAGGAGGGTAGGGGCACGAAGAAAGAAAAATGTGAAATGGATGATGGGAAAAGCTACTTTCTCCCCCCCCCCTCCTGAGCAACCTATCAGGGAGCGCTACTCTGCACCACAGGAGCGCTACGGTGATACGAGTCTGAGAGGGTCAATAAAGGGAGGCGGCAGCTGCTACGGACTGTTCTCTTACATTACAAAAAGATTCACACTCTGCGTCGAAGTACATTTCTATCATATGATACACATACAGTTAAGTTTTTCCTAAACAACTTTTTTTATGTACAGAAATCCTTTCTGGAAAAAAAAAAAAAAAAAGCTGACGAGTTTACAATACTGTGTTCAGAGGGTGTCCGAAACCAAGTCAGATCCACTGTATCTATCTGTAAGTAAAATGCTACCACTAATAAAGTTTTTCTTTTTTTAGGACACGGATGCTACTTTGTATTCAAAGAGGACAACTATGGAACTATTCTCTGGGTGTATGATGTAGACTTATAGTTCATCTGGAAATGAGCAGAACATGGAAGTATTCTTTACAACCTGCCTTTTGATCACATTTCTGTTCCATCTGCATCCACAGCTTCATTCGACCGGGAGAACCACCTAAATGTCCTTATAGGTTTGACTTAAAATAAAGCGACTAACGGACAGGGGTTGAGGAGGGAGTCACAGTAAGTGTAACACTGTTTATTCTTAACATTCATTAGCAATACTATACAGACAAATAAGCTTTTAGTGCTATGGGGTTGAGGCGGTTACTTTGACCTATCCTGGGTTTATATCTGCATGTACAGTTATAACATCTAATATACAACTAATATTTCTCTGCACTACAAAAGGCAAAATCCAGCAAGTGTAAATTCAGTCAATACCAAAATTAGTTTCTTGCTGAAGTGCTTCTTTATCTTGCATATGACCAATTTAAACCATTATGTCACGTCATTTGATGAGTGGGACATTCATCTGCTGATCTCAAACACAGAGGGGGTGCCTTTTTGAGCATGACACCTAATAAAGACTCCTTTTAAAAAGAACCCATCAAATGTTTGAAACAGCTCTCAAAATGTGTTCTGCGCATCGCTAAAAGTTATGCATGTTGCCGTGCTGCAACACTCCTTTACTAACAGTCCCTGTAAAGTATTTAAATAACTTAATATACCTAATAGATCTTTTCTGTATATTAACATAATAATAGTTTCTCCATTTCAACATCGCTTATCCTTTATAAACTCTGAGTTTTAATACTTTGTTTAATCTTACTTATTCTAATCTTTGTTCTTTATTATAAACAATACAATGGGGGTGCAGGGATGGTAAGGGTGGAAGGGTGCAGGGATGGTAAGGGTGGAAGGGTGCAGGGATGTTAAGGGTGGAAGGGCGCAGGCATGGTAAGCAAAAAGAAAATATGGAGGGAAAGGAGGTGACTGGGCTCTTTGTACAGACATACAGTTTACACATTAAAAGAAAGAGGAGGTAAAAAGGCGAGGGGAATGGAAGAGGGGTTTGAAAGGCGTATCGTTTGTATTTATGCAGCAGGATCGCACATCTCTGGTGTCCAGATAGCACTCGTGTGAGCGTGGTGCCTGATCCGGGGAGGGGTGTGTGTCGGTGTGAGACGAGAGCCTAACTGATCCTCAGACTGATCGTTAGGCGTTTCAGCGATGAATGTTGGCAAAACGGCCTTTCGTTGACTGGAGACCACGTTCTCCAGGTAACACAGGGTCAGGCCGAGGGGCGTGGCTAAAATCAGGGCCAAGACCAACGACTGGCTGGCTGTCAGCATCACAGCCAATAGGAAGACAACTAGCAGGCAGGGCAGGAACAGAGGGGAAGGATTTAGGAGGTAGCGGTGTATGGATGGGGTTAGAATAGGGCAAGAGAGGGAGGAGAGAGGGGAGCAAGAGGGGACAGAAAAGACATGAGAGGCCAGAGAAGAGAAAGAGGGGAGAGAGGAAAAGGAAGAGACAACTGGGGGACAGGTAAGAGATGAAATTGACGGCAATTGTAGTTGTGTTGGGTGCCAAAGAACAGCAGGAACCAAATTGAGGACTTTAGTAGGCAGATATCTCCTAATAAATGCCAAAAAACAAATCAATTGTAACGCCAAACCGTTACGAATTTGACATAATCTGGGTGTAACGATACATTTGTGGTCACTGACTGGCACCGCTGACTTGGAAGTGAGCTTGGACACGGTGGACGTAAAAAAGCTAAATTTCTTTGTTAATCCTGAAAGTAGCTTTGTGGGCAGACACCGGTTTTCATTCTTCCCCCAAATGGAGAGAAAACAGAGGATGAAAGAAACATATTTAACCACACCCCTCAGCGAGAACCAGCTCCACCAATTTGGTAATCCGGCTGACTCTCTGGCGTCAGCCTGGCAGCCCTCCTCAACTTGGAAAACCTCTGAACCGCATGTGTGGGGGCTTGTGATTGGGCAAGAGGCTGGAGGGCTTTGTGCGAGCTGTTCAAGATCAGCCGACAGCTGATCGGAGAAAAGAGAGAAGGTGTTTGAGGGGAGGGCCCACAGTGTGTGCGAGGCGGCCGCGTCGTCGAGGACGTCGTCGTCTTCGGAAATGTCTGACAGGCCGTGGTCGAGCTCAGAGATCGTGTCAAGGGAAGGGGGGAGGGAGGAGAGGGAGGAGGATGAGGAGAAGGAGAGAGGAAACATGAAGATTGACTGATGGAGGTGGAATGCAGGAGGGAAGAGAACACACAACAACGACAACAACAACAGAGTGGGTGGGAAAAGAAAAGAGAGACCCGTATACACACACACACACATCCACAAAGTGTAGCAGCGAGCAGTGAAGAAGTAAAATAAGTTACACATAAAACCAAAACAACCGACACAATGTGCATTAAAAATATCATTTCATTTTTGTTTTCATGAAATGATGAAAACAATGACAGCATGCAAGAAGGGTAGTGAACAAAGCAACAAAAAGGAGGGAGTGTGTGAATGAAAAAGGAGAGAGGGAAAGAGATATAACATTAGTCAGTGAACACCACACCAAAAACAGGTTCAAAGTGAACATAGCAGGGTTGAGCACAGTGCAGAGTACAGTTGTGTGCAGAAACTGTGCCAAACGGGGGCGCCACCACTGGACGAAGGCTAAGACAAGAGGTCAATTCCACAGTGCTGGGGTGTGAGCGCGGGCAGAGAGGAGAAAAGGGAACGTGGGGAGAAGGGGGGTGGAACAGGAAGCATGCATAACATACAGTAATACTCTATAAAGTAGTAGGCAGAGTCCCACCAGTGGACATAGATCGGTGCTAAGGTACAGGACACTCTTCAGTGGACAGCAGTGCCATTAGATGTTGAGTCAAATCGTGTACACCTGCCTGGCAGGCAGCCTATAATAGCCACTGTAAAATAATATTAATGTTAAGATCCAAAAGGAAACCACTGAGACGAAAATAATCCTATTCATCTGCATAGCACTAAACGGAGACGTGAAACTTTCTCCGTCAGCCTTTTCGGTCAGTGTACCCGCTTTCACCCGCGCACAAATTCACAGCTTATGGTCCTAGAGGAGGCAAAGTTAAGTATCTACATGATCCTGTGAAAACAGAAACAACATTAGCATAGGTCTCTTATCGTCAAGGTGATTTGAAGTCTCGGTAGTAACCAGATAAAAAAAAAAAAAAAAAAAAAACAGCAAGCCTCCCAAAACCCCTGGTACTTTGCATGGTCCCAAAGGTATATATATGGTATATATCAGCTATTCATAAAACTTCTGTTGCCAATTCTTCCTCAATCACTGCCAGAGTACCGGCTTTATGAGGCGTTGGGGTTGGAGTAGAAATAACATCAACCTTGGTTTACCATTTTGTTGTGCTAACACAAATTCAAGCTACAACTCTGTCTGTCCTCACGTGTGTACAACTTCAGATGTGAGACGAGCCTGCAGTGAGACGAGCCTGCAGTGAGACGGCTGCGTGGTTCCTCGTGTGTTTACCACATACTAAAAATATTAGTATACCAACCCAGGAGAAATGCATGTTGTGTTAGAAAAAAAAAAAAAAAAAAAAAAAAAAAAAAAAAAAAAAAAAAGACTTGACTTTTACACAGTCTTAAGGACACGTGAATATAAAATGAAGCTAAGAGATGCTTGCATACATACTAGGACGAGCCTAAAAGTGTCCCAGCTAGACAGACACGTTGATTTTCCGTCACCCACGTGCATAATGTCTCTCTCTTTGATACACAAACACATAAACAGTTCCTGTGGCAAAACATGGCCTCCCAGTGAAAATAGAATAAAGAACTGACTTGCTGTCTACATTGATATACATCCCCACCCCCCTTCTGTCCACACACACACACACACACACACACACACACACACACACACACACACACACACACACACACACACACACACACACACACACACACACACACACACACACACCTTAGAGTCAGAGTGGAGCTCCAGGTGGGGCTCACGTCCATTCTCAGATGAGGCTTCAGTTATGTTGATCACCGGCGCTAAGGGATGAGAAACACAAACAAAATACACTGATAAAAACAAAACAAAAAATAAAACAACAAGTTTCAACTTCTCTACACTTTAACGCACAATAAAAACTGTGCGATTCTTTCACTGGCAGCTAAAGTGTGTACTTGTTCAGTTGAAGATCACGGGTTTGTTGGTCACACTTTCTACACATGGTCAGACTGCAGCTAATGTTGAAGCTGTTGTGGTCAGTTCAACTTTTCACACACTGTGCTTTGGTATTTAAATACTAGGGCTGCTCTCTCTTAGTCGATTAATCGACTAATCGGTCATTTTGGTCTTAGTCAACTTAGATTTCTTTAGTCGATTAGTCATGTTTGATGCTTTTTTTCATGCTGAATGACTTATTTCCAAGAAACGTATGAGCACATCTCTGGTAAACACAAGAATTAAAGTGGTGCTTTTGCAGGACTCTTTGCGCAGAAACACAGATTTACAGATCTGTCGATTAATTCAACTAATCAATTAGTCGATACAATTGAATGAGTGTTAGTCGACTAAGAATTTCTTTAATCGAGCGCAGCCCTATTAAATACTTTGAATTTGGGGTACAAAACTGCAACAACTTTACAAGGATGTTGGCTTGCAGTGGAAAGATGCATCCAGCAGGGGGAGATGTGAGACCCTGGAAGAACCTGACACTGAAACAGCACTGCACGGCTGCATGAGGTGGAATCTGTAAGCCCAAACCGGAAAACCACAAAAAAACGGTGTGTACTGTTTTTCCCAAACAACAAAATGTGTATCTGATCTGACAATGCCTCATTTAAAATATTACTGAGCAACAATCTTTTGCAGAAATTAAGAAGATACGAGTCCAAGTTCAATGAGTAAATGTGATCACTGCTCAGCACTCCCTCTCTCTGCCATGACAGACTGTGTTTATCTAAGTCCTGTATTTCTTTTGGTGAGGGATTTTTTTTCTTTTTAGATACACAAAATTTTTTTCTTTCCATCCCTTTCTCTCACACTGTGACAGGAAACATATACTGCAGCTATTTCCTGTATCAGGTTGGACACTAGCTTTTTACAGACGCACGCGCAAATCCCCCATCCACGGCCCCACTTCCATCTGCTCGTCATTCCTCCCACTCCTCTTTTTGTCCGTCCGTCCATTCACAAAACATTTTTAAGAGTGAATGCCATCTTTCTGCATCTCTTTTTGGGTTGAGCGTGTGAGTGGGTTACCTCCATCCAGACTGCGGCTGATACGTTTGGATGAGGTGCGTTCAAAGTTGGGTGCAGGTCGGTCTATGAGGGAGCTGGCCACGCGGGTCTGTGCCTGGGTACGCCCGCTGTAACGGAACTTGGAGCCCAGAGTCAAGAAGCGGGCCTTGGCGGGAGGTTCTGGAGCGTTTAACCTACAGACGAGGGAGGGAGGGAGGGAGAAAGATGGGGAAATGTGACTTTTAAAACATTTTACTTCACAATACAATTTAACGTTCACATCTGCATGCACAAGAGAGGCAAAGATTGTTTTCAGGCAACAACAGGATATTAAAGCTTATTCCTCTCATCTCTTACACACACACACACACACACACACACACACACACACACACACACACACACACACACACACACACACACACACACACACACACACACACACACACACACACACACACACACACACACTCTCGCGGCAACTACAAACACAACAATGATGAGCACCTGGTTCATCTTTTGTGTGTGTGTATTAGTGTGTATGTATTGCCCCGGGCATCAGACTGGTTCAACAACCACAAGATACACACTCTGAGTCCCAACATATTCTCTGAAAAGAGACCCACCTAGCCTTTTGTTGAGTCTGATAAAGCACACTATCCTTCATTAAGCATTAACTAACCAGCTGTTTTACCCTAAACCTAAACTCCAGACCGGCAATCTGTGAAATCCATGAGCATACACAGGACAGTGTGTATATCTACCTGAAGAAACTGTGATTCTCCACACAGACTTTCCACAGCCTTTTGGCAGATCGATGATTCTGGAGTTTGAATCCCACCGTGCTCTCAAACTGCTCCGTCTATCACAGAAACATATGAAACAACAGAAATGATGACATTTTTATTAACCGCAGAATAAACTACCTCAAAACAATACAGTATTTTAGGAGCACTCCGTTATGTTGACACTACAGAGAGTATTTACAGCCTGTGTGTGTGCGCGCGCGTGTGTACAGTATGTATGGGTACATACCTCTCCTGGCCTGATCTTAATGTAGAAGTTGTTCCTCTTGTATGAAATCTTGAGGATTTTGGGCCAAGCGAAACGATTTATCCGGAGCCTGTCTTTGTAAACCAGGAGTCCGTTGGCGCACACACCTAGCATGATGTCCACACCCTCAGAGTCCTGGAATAGTCGAGATTCAAACAAAAACAACATTTTATTATCCATTTTTATCTGTGGAACATCTGTATATGCGGCCTGGTTGTCTAAATCAGATCATAATACTGTACATCAATTGATTTATAAAGTAGTCAATTAACACACACACACACACACACGCACGCACGCACGCACACACACCCCAACTGTGAACCTCTAACATGGTTAGCGCACAGACTAACTTACTGACAAAGCTTTTAAGTCCAAGGCCATCTGGTAATGGGAAGGCAGCTATTGATTACAGTAGTAAAATCTGTTGGACGAATGGAGGATGCAATATGTGGACAATGGACCGTTTGCCTGGGAAACACAACCACGTCACATGGCCTTGACATGCCATCAGCTGCTCATCGATCTCTGTGCTTTTACTAGATACATTTTAGCACTTTGTTCTTGGACAAACGGACACAATGGATGCAGTAGGAAAACCATTCCCCCCCCCTCCCATTTGCTTTTTTGTTATTTCTGTGAGCAAACAACGCATCTTCAGTGACTGAAGCAAGTAGTGCAAGATTACTTGTGACAAAATGGTGAATCCAGAAATACATCAACTCCTCAGTGTGTGACAGCGAGTTGACATGCACAATACCAGGACCCCGAAACTGAAGCAACTCATGGGAATTCAGACATCTTTACTTTTATTATTTGTATCTGTGCTTTTCTTACTGGGACATGTCAAAATGTCTTCCGTGAGAAGGGTCTTTTACAATAACGCATCCATAAACATATACATGGCCTGTTGCAGAGATTTTTTTTTTTTTTTTTTTTTTTTTTTTAATTTCCACCAGCAAAACAGACATCGCATATCACAAAATGTATTGGGTGAAAAATACTTTTTATTATGACTATTTAAATCTTAATTGCAAATTGGGAAATTTCTATCAGAATGGTTCAAATGTGTCAAATTGTATTTCTATTAAACATACAGAAGTGCATGTGTGTTTGTTAAATATCATCCTGATAAAATAGTATTTGACATCTAGTATTTTAAAAAAAGGTTTCTCTAGGGGCCTTGGGGTCTTGAAATGTCCACAAGAAATTAATGGTGCAGGGCAGAAAATAGATCTCTGCCCCTTGAATTCCCACAACTTTGGTATGCCAGAAAAAAGGATTTGCAACATTTGAAACACTCTCTGCTGCTCTCATCTTTTCCCCTGGTTCCCTCTCGGTGTTGCAAAACAAGTGGAGCATGCTCTTAAAGGGGACTCATCTCTTTCTCTCTTTCAAGGATCTGTCCCCATCTCACTCTAACCTTATCTCTGTCCGTCAGGTCTTTGTCTTCTCTGTATTCTCGATCTTGCATCCTATCTTTCTATTTTCAGACTCCCTCTCTCTCTCTCATGCATATTTTCCCCCATTTTTTTTTTTTTTTTTTTGGCCAGTCTTGCACAAAGACACAAAAATACTCAGACGCACATTGAAACATGCACGCACTCTGCTGATGACCTGCTATCCCACTGAGAGAGACCGGCTGTTCCCATGGCAATGGACTCCCTGAGTATTTGTACAGCTGACACACACAGATGCAGTGACACAAACACACTCTTTCCACATCAAAGAAACTGTGCAAATCCCCTGATGTTAACAACAATGGAGAGGAGAGGAGATTAATTTATTCATACCTTAGCATGGTGCAGGTCCACCCCGTACATGGACAGTTTCTTGGCATTTTCTAGAAACTGGGTGTCGGCCTGTGCTGGTGTCATTCCCCTAAACACCCAGAAAAGGTAAATCACTACAAACTTCCTCAGATTAACAACAGCATTGTGGCATACATAAATCCATAATGTTTGAATTATACCATACATACATGAAAAAGATCCAGTCACACCATTTACTACAGGTAACAGGTATGTTACAAACCTAAGTAAAAGTATCTACAGCTTTCAATGACAAGAAAAAGACATGTATACTTGTCCCGGACTACTTTTGACCGCACGGCTCTGTTCTCTCTGACCTGTGAGACTTGTGGAGTTCAAGAATTTTCTCCTCCATCTCTTTGCTCTGATTGGGCGCAAAGGTCAGCTGACTGACGCTGTCCAGAGGCCGAGGCTGGTCGGGTTCATAGTCCCCAACTTCAGCCTGTAAACAAAAAATAAAAAAAAAATATAAACAAAATTAAAGAGATACGTATGCAGGGAAAGTCACTTGTGGAAACTGCACACCACACATAAGCACAGACTTACAGTGCTTACACCCATACATAGTGTGTTCTACCTGCAACGTGTATGACCCCAGCAGAGCGTGAGTGACAAAAGAGCAAGGCAGTCGACCCGAAGCCACATCTTCACGGAGCTGCAGACACAACAGGTACCTACATGAGAGAAAAAGGGAGACAGGTTGGGATTTTGTTGACTTAAGTCTAATAACAAAACAAAAAAAACATTTTAAGCCTCTCTTTTAACTGAAACCTGCTCCATTGTTCATGATAACAATAAAGCGATCCGAGCAGCCAAATTGCCTCCTGTGAGGCCCGAGCACAGGGTCAGCTGGTGGGGATTAAATGTACACTGGCTAGTTGGTATAACCTTATGTCTAATCCTCACCATGACATACCCAAACTCAGTTGCAGAACATGTGCGTTTGCAGTTAGTGACTCGTCCAGTGGTTGTGTGGATTTACGACCGTGTAAGCTGTCCCCTGCTGTAAACCTTCATGCAAAATCGTATTACGTGAATGGAGCGTCTGTGTGAATGACTCATTCAGACACCTCAGGGTGCTGGGTAAACGCATCACCCTGGCTGCTGAAAAATGTCATTCAAAGTCACTTTGGCAGGACTTGCTGACATGGAGGCTTAAAGCCCAGTCATCCAGTACCAGAGCTTCTCTTCACTGGGTAAATGTATTGCCCCAGGACAGTATTGGATTTTACGATGTTAACATGGGTTATTGCAGAATGAAACATAATTAAATTAAATGAAGGCATTACTTTCTATTTATATATGAATACATACAATCATACAGGCTGAGACAAACCCTGTGAAAAACAGGCATGAAATTGTAACTTGAAACTTAACAAAAGATGAATAGGCAAAAAAAGTACACACCTATCGTGGTGGAGACATAGCTAGTTACTGGAGCAACACAATGCAGGTCAGTTGCTGGTACTTATCTGGGTGAGTGTATGCGTGTTAGTGAGTGTCCTCGCTTAGCCTTTAGCAACAAACCATCAGAGAAGTTGTTCGCTCCATTAGACACACACACACTCCAACCTAAATGCTGTGTGCTTGAAGCATTCCTGTGTCTGCTGTGTGCATGCATATGTACACATATAAATGAATAAGCAATGTGTACAATGCCAACTTGTGTTTTCTTTTTAAACTTTTGCTGTATTGTGGGGCACAGACCTGAAAATCAACTTTCAAAGTGAAATATTAAATCTGCACCAAGCAATATTATTTATGTTAACAATGGGTCAAATGATTATGTTTAATGTGAAGGGGATCACTTACTCACTACTAACAACCCCACAGAGAATTATCACCCAATTCTGCAGTTCACCACACTTCTGTGGAGCCTTTTAGCATCTTTCAGCTCATTGTTTTGGCTTCAGAGCACACAACTTTAATGCTTCAGTTCACTCTTACTGCCAGCAATGGTCTGGCTACGCCGCCTACTTATTCTGAGATTGGGAGAAAAAAAAAAAAAAAACGCTCTGGCTTGTTTGTGTTTCTTTAAACCAAACACAATTGTCCTGGGTGGCGCTAAGCCCCGACAGCGGAGATAGTGAGAGGGGAGGACATGTCAGGCTTTATCCCAGCAAATGTACATCTGTTCAGCCAGACTAGTGAAGACCAAACAAAAAAAGAGCTGAAAGAAAGAGTGAATATTGGACTTACATTCATCAGGTGGAGAGAAAACATTACTCCAAATAAATGTTATTCCGTGTCTGCTGAACGTGTAAATAAACCTCTGTGTGCTAACAAATTAAAGGTGATATGTCAGGGTTTGTTTTTTCATTGCCCAAAATGTCCATAAGAATTGTATTAATGCAGGTTTAAGTAAACATTGGTACATCTCTAACGTGTGTGTGTGTGTGTGTGTGTGTGTGTGTGTGTGTGTGTGTGTGTGTGTGTGTGTGTGTGTGTGTGTGTGTGTGTGTGTGTGTGTGTGTGTGTACCTGGTGATGTCTTCAGTGAGCAGTGAGGGGTCGGGAGGGTAGAACTTGACGTTGAATACAAACTGCCAGTTGTTACCTGGAGAAAGAGAGATGATGTTTAGAGTCAGTTCCAGCACAATAACGTTATGTATAATAAGTACAGGACTAGAAAAACTGAGTTTAAAATGGGAGTCTTGGGTTATCTTTATTTCTATGCAATTCCATCCAACCCATCTGTGTGTGTGTTTGAGAGAGAGAGAGAGACAGAGAGAGAGACAGAGAGAGAGACAGAGAGAGAGAGAGAGAGAGACAGAGAGAGAGAGACAGAGAGAGAGAGAGTCAGTGTGAGCGACGGCAACTAATGCAGAACAGCTTTTAGATAGTACTAAGCCCCACACACCAACCACACACGTATTGCATAACCTCATTCTGGGTTCATCAAGTACCAGACTGTAATCTTTATCATGATGATAATCAGAAACAAAGACACGCAACATCACCAGTATATCTTCATCATTGTGTTATAATATGGTTTCCTTTTGGATTACCTATCAGTTGGCTCCAATTTCCTATTCTCATTCCCACAGGAGGCCACAGTGCCCTGCTTGCTACTTTCTCGGTCTCCACCCAACAACACGCGTGAACACACAACCAATATAAGATGGAGATCACGTCGTCTGGAAAATTCCATCTGAGAGAAGCTGACGTCGCATCAAGACCATTTCCTCTTCCAAGGTCACACACAAGTCCACACACACACACACACACTTCACAGCTGCATCCCAGAGGAGCAGGGAGAATGGTGCACACTGTGTTTCCCATGAGGAACAATGACACAATTTAACTGAGGAAAAGATGCAACACGTGAGGTAAAAAACAAGGTGAAATATTAATTTTCCATTTCATGCTGATATGGTGTTTTTGCTCATTCTTTCAACAGGTTTCATTTTTGTCGCTTAACGTACGGAAACGGAAAATCTTGAGTGCAGATAGTCCCGTTTCCTAGCTTAGTCTGAGTATGGATGTGTGTTGGTGTACGACGTGTGTCTGGGAGTGAGATTGAGTTTGTACGTCTTGTTAGCAGCACTAAGTGCTTTGGGAGTCTCGTGACAATTCCATCTTTCTACAAGATCACGTGCCATCCTTAAATCTCCATGACGCACAGAATATACACATACATACGGATACATATACACACCCTCTCCCTCATCTCTCTACGTCCACTACACTCTTCCTGGCAACAATTCATCGCTTCTCATCCAAAAGGTCTTTCCCAACCAGCCTTTTTTGGGCGACTTATTCCATTAAAGGATATTTTTCTATATAGTATCAAAAGTATGAATGTGACTTGCATAAAAATGAAAGAATTTGACCATAGATAATACAATATGCTTGCCCTTATGATCCTATACTTTAGCGTAGAATTGGCTGCAAATGTACCATGACAGTGCAGTGACAGTATCGGCACAGTGAGACACCCAGTCAGTGTAACACTTATCAGTTCAATTTTTTAAGCACAAACGGACATTTGGAAAAACAGAAAAATGGGTTCAAATATCCAATTATTCATTTTTTTCCACCTTGACAAATTCAAAAATTGGATCTTTAAACTGTTTTTCCAATTTTCTGCTTTTTTATTCAGAGGATCAGAAATTGAGAAAATTACAAAATTTGCGTCTGGGCTCCAATTATTCAATACTGCAATGGTATTCTCTCCCTCTACTTTGCGGAATATGCAGGTCATTAACTGCATATGGACCAAAAAAACTGATAGACTTTGGGGTCAGAGGTGCTTGCAACTGATGGTTTCGAGTGGGGGGGGGGGGGCAGGGCGTAGCTAGGCGGAACGAGGGAGAGAATACCATAGCAGTATTGAATAATTGGAGCCCAGACACAATTTTGTAATTTTCAAAATTTCTGATCCTCTGAATAAAAACAGAAAATAGGAAAAACTGTTTAAAGATCCAATTTTTTTTTATTTGTCAAGGTGGGAAAAAAAATGAAAAATTGGATACTGGAACCCATTTTTCTGTTTTTCCAAATGTCCATTTGTGCTTAGGAAATTGAACTGATAAGCGTTACACTGACCATACCCAACACCATAAAGGTTAGTTTGATTATAGAGAGAACATGTGTGCTGCTGTTAAACATTAACATCAGCCACACGCACTAGAGAGGTCTACCGCCTGGACTAAATCCAGACTCGAGCGAGACTAAATCTTGTTCTCATTATCTGGTCAAAGTGACATCTAAGAAGGGGCTCTATTTTTGATGCCATTTGTTGTGCAGACAGCTAAGATTTTGGGGTTCAAGTTTCATTTTTATTGGCACTTTGTCTAATTACTTCAGCTTCTTGGAGTGAAGTTTCCCCCTCTTATTGTTTACTGCTGTCACACTTTTCACAACTTTCTTCATCTTCCCTATGCGGCTCATAGTCCGTTTTTTATTCTGATCAGATTTACCTCATTTTTCACATGGTTTTTCTCTAGCCATGACAACACCCACACAGCTTTGGTCATAGTGAGCTGCAGTGTGGGCAGGAGTCTAGACAGAACCGTCATACCCCCACCGCTAAACAATAACAACCCCACAGAAATCTGTAGAGCAAAAATGATAACTAAGATCACGGACTCTTATTAAGAGTCAACGTTTGTACACTTCTTACAAGTGATGATTGCCACAACTCTGATTTCGATCTTTATATAACAGGGTGGTCTAGGAAGCTTAGAAAAGCACAGCATATGCAGCAGCTTTGATTTTTCTAAAATGATTCAAGGACCCATACAAAAAAAAAAAAAAAAGTAGAGTAGAATGGTGTCAAACCTGTCATTTGTGTGGTGCTGTGTCTGTACACACACACACAAATATCCTACTCACATGACCTCTCTCTAACTATAAACATCCACACACATACCAAAAAATGTACACAAATGAAAACATGCAGCTAGCTGCATACCACTCACCCATGAACCACAGGCACACAGCGACAAAAATGCGCACACACACACACACACACACACACACACACACACACACACACACACACACACACACACACACACACACACACACACACACACACACCTTCATGAGCCAAAATTACATGTTTTTACAAAGCCTTCCTCCTAAAAAGTGCAACTTGAAGTTGAAGTTGAACTTGCTAGGCTGTGTATAAATGCCTGTTTTGACTTACATTGTAAAAAATAAGAAATAAGTTAAGCTTTTCATTAAGAAAAGTAAGCTAGAGTCATTGGCATATTCTTCAAAATCCCTCAGGAAAATAATAACATAGGACACAACAGCCCAAATCACAAAATACTACAACTTCTCATTAAATCCTTAACAAATGAAATAACTAATCTGGAGAAACAACAACCTAATTAATGTAAAATTCGAACAAGATCCAGTTTGTCATTGTGCTCCGTACTGATGTCATCACAAATGGAGGATACCCGTTTTAAGTGTTACGGGCATTCAAAAATAAAACAGAGCTTTAACTATGCTTGGTTGCTGCACACACTTGATAGCAGTCGATCAGCAGAAGACAGCAGATGCCGCACCGCGCCCCACCTTTATAAATGAACACCGGTTAATAAAGAGATCGATAAATAATGAAGCAGGGTGATCACACTTTGGCAACCTCCACCGAGCTGCCAGCTCCGGCAAGGCTGCTGTCGTTTTGTTTCGAATGTCTCCGGCTTTGTTTGACTGAATTGTGAAGTTTGTTTTTCCTTACATATGGGGACACTTGAACCCGATTATTAATTCAGTATTTATATTTAATTCAGCACCTATTGGCTTAGAAGCTGGGGTCCCTGTATGATGTGAAACATCTTGTATTGCAGAGATGGATGGATGGATGGACGGACTTTGGAAGGAAGTTTAAAAAATAAAAAAAACTTACTGCGTATCTGTCTCTTGATTTCCTTCGTGGGATCCAACCAACACTGGAGGGAGTGAGCGAGAGGCGGTGAGACACGGAGCAGGAAGAACATTAAACTCAATCATGAAACGCATGTCTGCAGTTTCTCTATGTGTACATTATGGACTTATTTGGCATGCAGTACATCCTGTGTATGAGTGTGTATGTGTGAGAATGCATACCTTCTGTTCGTGGCTGTCGGTGTACAAGAGTCCAAAGTAGTCCTTCTCCATCAGGTTAAGGTGCTCACACACCTTAAAGAACAGGTACTGGCCCTTGGCACGTTTCTGCAGCGAAAGGGAGAGATTCAAAACACAAGTGTGTGGGTGTGTGTATGTAATGAATGTGTTGTAAGATTAGTTTCACATATATTTTGTATGTTTTATAATGATGCACCTTGATGATGTTTACATATATACTGTATGTTTTATAATGATGTACCTTGATGAGTTTTACATAGATACTATGTTTTATAATGATGCTCCTTACTAGAGTGGCTCTACAATCTCATTGTACGTAAATGCAATGACAATAAAGGCATTCATTCATTCATTCAATATAGTTTGTACATTACTGTTCATTTTGATGGGGAAACAATAAGAAATCTACAAAATGTTTCCATGGGCACCTGGATAGCTCAGTTGGTAGAGGGGGCGCCCATGTATGTATGTATGTATGTATGTATGTATGTATGTATGTATGTATGTATGTATGTATGTATGTATGTATGTATGTATGTATGTATGTATGTAGGGTTCGACTCCGACCTGCGGCCCTTTGCATGATTGCAAGAATATGAGTACACTAGTAAAAAAAAAAAAAAAAAAAAAAACTAATTTTGTATGGTCTTGCGAGACACTTGTAAAGTTCCTGTTGAATCCTCTATCAATGCATCTCTGTTTCTTCTGTTTTATTATATCTGTCCCATTACTGTCTTTCTCCGTCTCTCCGTCTGTCTCTGGGCAACACATTCCTTCATGGGCCTGCTGGAGGCCTCAGTCATAAAATCCTCCACACTCAACTATGACAATGACATTTAGCACACATCCTTGCATGCAATGTGCGAGCGAGCACGCAAACACACAACGGCGCCCTTTAGACAGACAGAAGGTCAGACGGAGAGCGGGTGGAAAAGGGAAAAATAATTAAATAATGCTCATTTCTTTTCCATTTGTCAGCACAGCTTCAGTCTAACACTGTGCACACACACACACACACACACACACACACACACACACACACACACACACACACACACACACACACACACACACACACACACACACACACACACACACACACACACACACACACACACACACACACACACACACACACACACACACACACACACACACACACACACACGGCAGGGAGCGTGGTGAAAGTGGAAGGAAAGAGGATGAAAGAGTGCATTTTTATTCTTGTCCTGGGGACAGCTGAAAACATCTGTGGTATTTTCCTCTACTTGGTCAAAGACATGCGCCACATTCACGCACTCGCAGTGTAGTTGCATTCTGAACTCCCGAAGAATGTGAGAATGTGACCTTTCGGGGTTTCAGTGTCTGGTTTTCTGCCTCTAAGCAAGGCACTACCTAAGAACAATTGTCACAAATCAACGGATGTCCGTCACACAGAGACATTATGATGTGAGAGGTTTAACTAATTTACTATATCAGGAGGACTGCTGATCTACTATTGACTTTATACAAAAATGAATTTTAAACACTTTTACAGCCTGTATCCCCAGCAACAGAAATTGACTGTAAAAGTAAAATCCCTACAGTCACCAAGAACCAAACTGCTCGAAATGTGAGCTTCATTCGAATGGATTCATTTGGATATCATGAAGAAGTCTAAGACCATAAACCGATCACATAAGAGCTAGATGGATAAGATGCTTGTCTGCATCTTGTTTTTCTGTGGAAACATGCACTTCTCTATGCATCAAACCTAAAGCAACGGTGTCTAATATTTGCAAACACTACTTGACTCATGTCTGAAACCTAATGAATTCTATGTAACGGTACTTAAACCGTGTGACACCAAAATCCTGCTGAAACCAATACTAATGGAATTCTTAGAAACAGCATTAAGACCATGTGACGCTAAGACTCTCCTATGAAACCCACCGAGAGGCAGAAAACCTCTGGACAAGATTTTCATTCAGGGCTTTACAATTTATAAAAGATGCATTAAGTTATTACACTGGAATAGATTTGATGCCATTGGTTAATAAATAGGACAGATGGATGATAGAAGAATAGAAGTGAAGAGTTGGAGTAGAAACTGGTGTGTGTGTGTGTGTGTGTGTGTGTGTGTGTGTGTGTGTGTGTGTGTGTGTGTGTGTGTGTGTGTGTGTGTGTGTGTGTGTGTGTGTGTGTGTGTGTTGGAGGCCTGCTGGGCAAAACAGAAAATTTAATCTCTGGAATGCATTGTGCATCTCTCCCTCTCGCGACCTAACTATGTGGGTGCGTGGAGAATGGTGTGTGTGTGTGTGTGTGTGTGTGTGTGTGTGTGTGTGTGTGTGTGTGTGTGTGTGTGTGTGTGTGTGTGTGTGTGACAACAGCAGTTAGTCGCAGTATCAGCGTTTTTCGGTTGCGAGACAAAGCAGCCAGTGTTCAAACAACCGGAGACAATCACAGGCACGCCGTTGGGCGTTGGCATATTGTAGATTAGGGAAAAGGGGTTTTCGCTGTGGTAAAGTTGCCAGTTGCCATCCCCAAATCAAATGGAGAAATTGAGACATTTGACATTGAAATGCTCCCTATTCTGTTGAGGGGCCCTTGAACCAGGCACTTAACTATTAACAGTTCCAGGGGACCTGGACGGTGGCTATTCTGGGCAGCTTCCCACTGAATGTGAGTGAGTGTGGGAATGTGAGGAGGAGTGTTGCTAAAAAAAAAAAAATTAAATAAATAAAAGTGAATGCTGCTTGGGAAACAAGTTGTTTTTAACCAGAAGATGTGGTAATAATGAGAAAAACACTCATGTAAAAAAAAAAAAAGGACCATTGGATAATAAGCGATAGCGGAGAGACATTTCTGGTCCAATTATTTATTCTTATCTCACACTGGATTTTTAGTAAAGTAAATACCAAATTAAGACACGTATGGGGAGCTACTAGAGAAATAGTTTGAATCACTATTGATAATAAATGGTTACAACAGAACCTGTGACACCGGCATGTGATGATTTGTGTAGAGGGGTAGAGGACACGTGCTTGTTAGGGAGTAACAGATGCAGAAAACTAATCTGGAGGGACCCCCATAATCTGCCAGGTTTGTGTGTGTGTGTGTGTGTGTGTGTGTGTGTGTGTGTGTGTGTGTGTGTGTGTGTGTGTGGTGTGTGTGTGTGTGTGTGTGTGTGTGTGTGTGTGTGTGTGTGTTCTGGTCACCAGACAAGCCCCTGTAGCGTGCTCTGCTGTGCTCTGCATTTATCCCCTAAACCACGCCCCAAACAATGTGAGCGGGTGCTTCTGCCATAACTGCACTTTGAGTCTAAAAGTTAAATACCCCCATGCTCATACTCCCACACACACCCCAAATCTGATCCTATTAGCAATTGCATCATTGACACACTGCCACTCAAGTGTGGCCTACTCGACTAGCAAGAGGACATAAGACGGACAATGTGTAAATCTCCATCAGTAGCTACTTGAAACTTTCAAAAAGACAACAACTTGTTGACTTTCCCATTGATTCCCATTACAATATGTACAGTATGTCAGTGTCTAATCGGTCACTGAAGTGGGCACATCAAATAGAGAAACGCAGAATAGTTATAGAGAATCTTTTTTTCATCTTGCATCATGAAATATATATCAGGAAAATATTAAAGCGGAGAACTACAAACATTCTACACGTTCTAACAGATTCCGCAGTTTTGTACACATAACACGGTGATTCAATCCGATGTGATCAGAACACAACTAACCTCTATCCCCTTGTTATTCTTATCGAAACAGATGTGAAGGATAAATGTGCTTCAACATGTGGCAGCAGCATCACAGCAACCGGTCGCAGAGTCTGGTCCAAGTCTTACCTCCACCTCGCAGTTGAAGTCGGTCCCGTCCAGGAGGGCCACGTGACACGCCATCAGCTTCATCTTGGTCTTCCTCACCAGACGAAGAGGAGACTGGAAAATTGAGGTGTGGCCTTCTTCTCCTCCTCCTCCTCCTTCTTCTTCCTCCTCCTCCTCCTCTCCTTCTTGCTCCTTCTTCTGCTCCTCTGCCCCCTCTCCCTCTGTTGTCACCGTGGTCTCGTCTGGAACTTTCTCAGCGCTCTCTTCCAGCTTCTCCTCCTTGGCAGGCTATCGGAGGTTGCGAAGGAAAACAGGAGAACAATACAATTACATCAAACCACAGTTAAACACAGGGCTCCCCACTGTGGCTGTCATGTAAAAAACGTCTTTGAAAAAAAAGTCATTTGTTTAGTAGCAAAGGAAATCACATCAAATCTGACTGTCCAAAGTAAGTAAGAGGGAAGAATGTGTTTGTTATTCCCCTTCTAGTCTGAATTTGCTCTTAAAAACTGCAGGCGTTTCTTTTGGCCTGATTACTGAAACGTTGAGGTCACTGGGTGGGCCTGGGTGGCCTAATGTGATCACTGGATGGAGCAGTTCATGTGTGTGTATGAGAGAGAGAGAGAGAGAGAGAGAGAGAGAGAGAGAGAGAGAGAGAGAGAGAGAGAGAGAGAGAGAGAGAGAGAGAGAGAGAGAGAGAGAGAGAGAGAGAGAGAGAGAGAGACTCTCTTGGTTGAGCAGCAGTTGTGCTACCGTGCCTTTGAGTATTGTGAAAGATGTTATCTGACTATCTAACAACCTCTCATCCCTGGGTTTGTTGTTCATGATAAACATGAGTAACTGAAGTCTGTGTGTCCAAAACAATATGTGGCTGACTGACAAAGGAGGAAATTTGTTTATGCAAAAATAGTTTTCACCAGCTTATGGTGTGTGGTAGTTTCTCTTCTTTACGAACTAACTCGTAGCACTTTTGATATAAATCCAACATTGCCAATAAATAAGGTCAATTATAATGCCACAATCAAACTCTTTTCGCTCTATTCACAATTGAATCTGAATGGTCAAGCCATTCCTTATACATTTATGTAGTGTACACATTACCTTTGATTTAATCAGAGTAAACTAAATATATGCGTGTCTTCTGAAAAGCAGTATGGTTATAGGTGGGCCAAACTACTGCAGTATACTTTCACCGGCTGCGATTCTCCTCTTCATACGCAAATGATTATGCTAAATTGGTTCGACATTTTGGGAAATTCACTTATTCGCCTTTCATGCTGAGAGTTAAATGAAAACGTCGACGGAGGTTCCCAAACCCTGGTCCGCGGACCAGTACTGAGAACGTATGTAACTGGGCCGCAAGGAAACCATATGATTTGGCATGAAAGCTGATTAATAATTAAAGTGAATTTGTACTCAATTACAGGCTATTTTTTGCTATTGTTCACTTAAAAACTGTTTTTCCTCATCCCTCCCTGCCATGCCCCAAACTAATATGCTGATGCCACCAGGCCCCTGTCACCACCTTTTAGAATGCAGACAGTCGGCACAGAATTCATTGTTACCATCTGTATATTTTAAAATTTTAGTAAGTAGCCACAATGAAATGAATGAATGAATAAAAGTTTCGGTTTCTAT
Organism: Perca flavescens; assembly: GCF_004354835.1. Lineage (NCBI taxonomy): Eukaryota > Metazoa > Chordata > Actinopteri > Perciformes > Percidae > Perca > Perca flavescens. Next base: position 14,697,043 of record NC_041348.1, read on the forward strand.
TTAGTTTTTTATGCTTGCACACTTTCTTCTGCCCCCCCCTTTCTTGTCTGCTTCTCTCCCCCTCCTGGTCATTTAATAACTCACATCGAGGCTCGTTTGTGTAATGAGAGAATAAATAAAGACCGATCACGCCTCAAACACAACACCATTTGCGAACCTACATGCGAGTCTAACTAATGCCAGACCCCCGGTCTACTTTATCTTCCAGCATGTGTACCGTGTGACGGGGTCTGGGGAGAATTTACGCCACGTCCTACCAATACCTCAGTGTCTGCGCTGGCGGTGGAATGAGATTCTGCTTCTTTTTCCTTCACGTGCTCAGACTTTACTGCCTCTCTCTCTTCCTCCTCTTCCTCTGCGTGACCGTTGACTTCTGGGGCCGGCCCGTCCTCTCCCTGGGTCACCTTGCTAACCGCTTCCTCTGTGGGTGGGACCTCCTTGGTCGGAGAGGTCTACAGAAAGAACAGGCAAAAATCTGTTAAAAACAGTTATGACTGGAACATAAAAATGATTGCTGCTTAATATAATGTGATAAATAACTTAAGTTAATGTAAGCAAGGTTTTCTAATCTGCCATGACAACAGAGTAAGTCTATAATAAGAATTTGACCTGGCTCTGAGACTTCTGCTTCTTAAGCCATGTTGGCAGGTATCGAGCTATTCCTTTTCCCTCTTTCCCCTCTTTCTCCTTCTCTTTCTCCTTCTCCTCTCCTTCAGCGTTGGGTACTTCCTGGGTTTCTTCCTTTGCCTTCTCTGATTGGTCCGGCTGAGCGGCTGACTCCTCGGCTTTCTCCTTCACCTCTGTCTCAGAGCCCGCTTCTGTTGTCATGGTGACAGGTCAACCTGCAAAGTGAGGACGAAGAGGGATGGAAGAGCGTTAGATTTAAAGCATCACATAGTGACAAAATTAGTGTATTTTTTTATGAATAGGAGCCGTATCTTATATTTCGGTTTATTTGTTCTTATTGCAGGCCTATTGCAAATCCTTATAAAAGGATTTGTGGAGAAACCTTTTTTTTTTTTTTTTTTTTTTTATATATTCTGTGATATTCCTATCTTAACAATGATAGCATTTTGTTTTGGCTGCTGGTATATCACCAAGAGCTGGAGAAAAAAATAAATAAATAAAAAAATCAGACTGCCCCACTGAATTTGGCACAAATATAAATCTTTCATGGCAACTTGAATTGGAGTCTGGAATATTTTTTATAAATGAGCCACATGGTCCCATGGCTTTTTGAGAGCGATCAATGTTTAACAAAGAAAATCTCTCTGGAAATATAAAGTGTATAGGTCCTTCAGTCATATATTAAATTAGGGTTGTTGGTTATCTGATTCTGGCCCTTTGGCTCATAGCTGTTAGCACATGAGCTCATGGCTGTTTGAAACATTAGCTCTTGGATTGGAGTCATCCAAGTCCATTTTACACAAGTACACAAAAACAGAGTTGAGGATGTCATTATGTCACACAACGAGTTTCATCTGGGTCAACAGCTGGTTACGAACGCACGCGTGCACGCACACACACACACACACACACAATGAGGGGAAATTACTCAATTCTTAATATCTGAGTCATTGGTTTTACCCTGCAGCTGTGGTCAACACACAGACACACACACAGACACACAGACACACACACACACACCCCTTTGGCAGCGCTGTCCACACACACCCTATCAAGGCACAGCCATAGTTATTCAGCATGACACTAATTTGTTGATAACACTAGATGACCATGACGTTGGTCTTGCGGGGACATTGAGGTCATAATGTGCAAACCAACCCACTGAGAATGTCTACCTACAGTCTGCTTTGCTTTGGTACAGTGTGTGTGTGTGTGTGTGTGTGTGTGTGTGTGTGTGTGTGTTCCTGAGTGTTTTTAAACAAGCAGCTTCAGGCTCAGGGTTAAGCATGATTCATACACCTTGAAGTCAGTGTCATCCACTGTCTTTTCAATCTTTCTCAGCCCGTTTTTCTCACACCATGTCTCTCTGGCTCCCCTCCATCTAATTCAATTATTCATTATGTCGCATGCATTTTACTTTCTAACCATCTCACCAGTTCTCTGACTTTCTCTTTTCTGCCCTGCCACCTTCAATAAGAGAGGACATACATACACATCCACAGTGCAGCAGCGGTGTGTAGGGAGGGGGCAGGGGTAAAAATAGTACAAGTCTCCTTACGCATGATCGGCTAAATGAGGCAGTGGGGGGGAACCACAGAGGCAATGTAACACTATGTGTGCTTGTGCAGATAAGGAGAAAAAAAATATATGTTTGCTTATATGTTATCAAGAGGGAATCCCAGTGACATAACACAACAAACTGTACTCGGCCCTAAGTCCTTTGGTTCCTATTAAACCATAACAACATAAATATTTAAGTCAGGTTTGCAAATAATTTTTTTTAGCCAGTGTGGCTGTAGGGATGTAGGGCAATATCTGTCCATCTCAACAACCATTGGATGGATTACCCTGACATTTGCAACAGTCCTTTCTGATGGCCAGAGGATGAATCCTAGCGAATTTGGTGATCCCTTACTTCCCATCTAGCGCCACCAGCAGGTCAACGTTTTCACTTAATGAAGTATCTATATCTAGTATCTATATGAAGACATTCATGGCTCAAAGAGGATGAATCTTTGTGACTCTGCGGAGTTTTATCCACGTTGAACCACCTTGGCACTGACCAAAGTGTAGCTGTAACGCAGGGTTTTAAATATGCAATACTTTGCGAAAGTGTGCAGGCTGCCATCGGTGCAGGGCATCTAAATACATTTTAGATCAACTTGAGCATATTTTTGACCCGGTGTATGAGACGATAGATATGGATCATCCCCAATTTGTTCCTTCGTTTGTCCAGCCCTTAAGTCAAGTCATCAAAACAGGTCTGCTAGTACCTACTTACTGCAGTTCCCACTCCTCTAAGACACTGTGTTTCTCAATGAACTAGCTAGCAGAGCATCTGTGTGTGTGTGTGTGTGTGTGTGTGTGTGTGTGTGTGTCTGTGAGTTGGCATCAGAGTGCAGCTTTTTGCAAGATGTTCGTCACAGCCTCTTAGGCCTGCTTTAAACCAGCCCCCCCCCTCTCTCTCTACACCAGGAACCTTGTTCTACCTCTCTCACAACTTACTAGCACACTCTCCTCTCTCTCTCTCTTCTACTCTCCAGCCAGGGGTTCCTCATTCTCTTTTTCTCTAAATCTCTGCACTCATCTCTTTCCTCTCCCAATCCCTTTCTTCCGGGCCCCCTTTCAAAGCCCTCCAATCGTCCGCTCGCATTATCTCCCCCTAAAGCCCTCCTCTGCCTCTCTTCTTCCCACAGTCCATATAAACAATACCAGTGCCATTAGTACCTTCTGTCTCTTCATACATACACATATGCACACACAGAATGGTTTGTGGCAGTAAAATCATCCGCATCGCATCTAATGTAAGTCAGTGTTAGGGGGCTGACAGTCATCACAGTACAGTATGCTAGTATGCGACAGCAGTTTTTTTTAAAGTTTTTTTTCTTTTATGAATGGGTTAAACATGCTTTCAGCACAACTGCGTCATGAACTTCTCTCCTGTATGAAAGGGGTTGAACTATTTCCAGACATTATGCGTGTTTCATCCTGAAAGTATCTCTTCATTTGCCTAGAGGCGAGTACTAACCCTAACTGTCGTGTTGTTTTCTCCGACTATTTCACAGTCAATTAGCAGCGTTCAAGTAACCCAGTTGTCCAAATAGGCAGGAGAAAAGCCTGCAGATTCATGCTAAAAACTAAAGACACGCAGCTACTCCTGCCAGTTGATTCAGACGAGGCATTTCTGTGTTTGGGTACCTGCTTTTTTTCTCTCTCTCCATCTGTTTCTCTCACCTAGCATATCTACAACTCTTTTCCTCATCTTATCACTATCTATAAGCTTACATATATGCCGGCAACTTGTTCTTGAAAGCAGCTTATCAGTATTTATTTTAGTTTTAGTTAGTATTACTTTAATCTTATTATTTGCTTAACTCAATCAGATTAGAATATGATGTTTTCTCGACACAAATTCCACCTGCTGCAAGTATCCGATGAACAGCTGTTGCATACGATCGTCACAGCAAAGATGAAAAAGTAACTCATACAGGGATTTACAATGACTGGGCTGTTTAATCTTTACCTCAGCAAACCGCTCCTTCAGGCTTTACTGCTGTACGACACAAGACACTAAATCCAGCCTTCGAACACTCGTTACTTTTTTTCAAATGAATGGTTGAACGAACGGTTGAATGAACCGATGGACACAACTAATGACCTTACCTATCGTTGCTTCTGTTGCTCTCTTTCTCCCCCTGTAACTTTCCTTTTTGCCTCTTCTCTTTACTTCTTCTCACCTCCCGTTTTCCTTCTATTTGTCCTCACTTTCTTTTACTGTTTTTCTTTTGCCTATGTCTGTCTTTCCTTCACTTCCCACCTCTTAGCAAATGTCTGCCCTACAAACCGTCATTGCCATTTTCTCTCTTCCATCCTCTCTCGTCTCTCTCTCTCGGAGCTCAGCGTCTGCTTCCCTCGGGACTATCGTTCAGAGAAACAGGGCAGAGAACGAGAGGGGGGGGGTGAAAGAGAGGAGCAGAGCACAGGCAAACGAAGTGCTGGAGGAAGAGAGATGGAGAGAGGTGAAAGAGGGATGGAGGAAGGAGAAAGGACAGAGAGAGAGACCACACCCAGTGTGCATGCCTCCTGAGGCAGATTACTAATGGATACTAGCATGGACTAGCCAAAATCCCTCAGGGAATCTCCTCAACATTACCATTACCTCACGTTCTTGGCCTGCCATATTTTGCAAATTACATCTTCTGAGGAAAGGAAACATCACTAAATAAAATAATCAACTAAACAGAGACCTTTCAGACAATAACACCAGGGAAGAAACACGATATTGCACAAATACAAACACTTAAGCCCTACCACTTACAACTTTATTGCTGTCTGGGTTTTAGGGGTTGTCGTCATAGTAACAACAACTTCCTGCCCTGGCCTGTGGCCCAGGGATAAAAGTTTATGGAAGGACAGACGCAAGACTAAGTGCAATAAAAAGGAGAGAAAAGACAGAGTTAGCTCACCGGCTTTAAACGGTTTTCGCATTTGTGTTCGGTTACGATCCGATAAAGCAGATATGACAACTCACAGTCTAATAAAAAGAAAACTCACTCTAATGTAACTAAGGGGCAGAATGGGGGCAGAGAGGGGAGGAACTGGTTTCCATGGCAACGCCATTCATGGCCTACAACAATAAATCCCCATGGAGACAAGAGATTACCACAGCAAAAATACAGATTAGTGGACCAGCGTGGAAGTGACAATGGAGATTATTACCGTGCCTAAACCCATTTCAAACCACATCAGATTTACAGCAGATATTACATGACGCTGGACCTACAGGAACTGCAGCAGCTACTTTCCCCTCCGTCCCTCTCATCCTTGCTGATGCACCACACCCACTTGAACAGGGTGCTTGGCTTACAGCAGGCCAGTAAATGGTACTTAGGATATCCGTCCGCTCTGTGTCATTAGTAGTAGTAGCGGTTGCTCCATGTTGTGTGTGTGTGTGTGTTTTTTGAGCCATTTCATTGTTCACTGTGAATTTTCAAGACGGCATCAAACCAAGCTCCTCAGCTTCTAATACTTGATAAGTTGCGACAACTATAATCAATGCAACCCTCCAACCCACTGGACAAAGTACCACAGGGAGGGTTTGATACACTATTCACAAAGCCAAAGGGCAGAGAACAACAGAAACGTCCCACTCGTTTAGATCCTGGCCCGATGTCATTTCCAACCATACAGCTATTCATTCAACACAAACCTCTAAATCGCTCGATAAAATGTGAGAAGTGGGCAGTGATTCAGACGTCTGGAAACAGGCTAACCAGCCTTGTGTGTGAAAGTAGGTGTTTTTATACCATAACATACACATCTTTTCAAGGGAGGTGTGTGTACACATGTGCATGTGTAGCTGTAGTTTCAACCTCACAACACACACACACACACACACAAACACACACACATATTAAACCTCAATCACAGTTTTTAACCAGCAGCACTTCAACTTTGTTGAAATAGATGCAAAATAACCCATGTATCCCTAAAGCTACATTGTCTGCTATCAGTGTGGATATTATTACCGGTAATTGTCGTTTGTGTCACTAATTGAGCTGAAAGGGTTGTTTTTGACAGCTGGTGAACACTAAGGGCAAAAAGGTTCCAATAAACATTGGAAATCGACTGGCCATCATTCAGCTGCGACTAATGAATTAAAACTCCAATCCAGCAGATCGCACTGGGACATCCCAAATGCTGAACAAGCTAACAGGCAGCCACAGTCCGACAGCTGACAGTTACTGGCTCCCAGTTTGGTTTTGAAATAAACACACACACACACACACACACACACACACACACACACACACACACACACACACACACACACACACACACACACACACACACACACACACACACACACACACACACACACACACACACACACACACACACACACACACACACACACACACACACACACACACACACACACACACACACACACACGAATCCTAATCTGTGCTGTTCTCTTGTACGATCTGTCCATCTGTCATGCAATGACACATGCATACACACGCACATATACCAAACACACATGTAGGCACATACTCACAGAATCACTGATAAACGCACCAGCTATGGGATTGTGTTGACAGACACACACACACGCACACAGTGTGAAAAATGTGACCATGCTTGTCCCTTTACACTGCACTCTGACCCTCAAACTGCAGATTACACAAAGGATAATCCCTGTGTGTATGTTTGTGTGTCTGTCTGCCAGTCCATCCATTCATCCCTTCATCTTCCTCTCAGTCTCTGTCCATCTCTCCCAGCTACACCTGATATCAACACTTGGCCGCCTTCAAAGAATACATGCACTGACACAAACTATGTCTCTTTGCTGCCTTCAGTTTGAGCTAAACTTAAATGAACGGTCAGCTCATAAGGTATGTTTAAATGACCAACACTATGTCATTACTTTTGTTACCGTATCATTATCATCCGTCATAACTGCTGTTGTCAGCTGTAAAACTATATGGCAGAATCAATTGAGTTTTACTCTTCAACAACACCAAGACGCTCTATTTAGCTCTATGCTACTATAACTAATAATCATCACTTTAAGGATAAGTATGGATGCTATGGCTTGCGATTTTGCTAATGCTTTTATTGCAAAGTAAAACAAAATTCCATCAATTCATTTTGCATTATTGGTAAAAACTATGAAATACATTTGTGGGAAATGTTGGATGAAAAAAGAAATGTATTAGCAACTACTACAGCTAGATTAAATAATACCAAGACATTTTTATGAACCCTATCTTCTAGCAATATAAGTCTCTTTCTCTCGCTCTCTGGGTGTGTGTGTGTGTGTGTGTGTGTGTGTGTGTGTGTGTGTGTGTGTGTGTGTGTGTGTGTGTGTGTGTGAATAATGGGTAAGCTCATAACGACTATTGTTAGCTGCTAAACTCCCCTATTCAACGATTAAAGCAGTCAGGCGCAAGTGCCCTATCTGTGTGTGTGTGTGTGGGTTTGTGTGTGTGTGTGTGTGTGTGTGTGTGTGTGTGTGTGTGTGTGTGTGTGTGTGTGTGTGAGTGAGAGAGAGCGAGCGAAAGTACGGGTGGGTCTCACACATGAGATCAGATACAGTTTGCTGTGTGTGTGCGTGCGTGTGTGCGTGTGTGTGAAAAAGACGGGAAAGAAGAGAAGAAGAAAGCAGGCATTATCTGGGAAAGAGGGAGCATGTGAAAGATAGAAAGACCGTGCGCAACTCATGATGAAAAAAAGTCGCTCGGCATGGTCTCTCCAGAGTAGCAGTGGGTGTGGTGTTACTATGGCAACATAAATCCCATAGAGGGTGGCAACAACAGGTGCCTTGGCAAAACAAATATTATAGCCATCGATGCTCACTATTACGGCTGCCTGGTGAAGCAAGTTGATACAAATGAAGTAAACATCCTACCCCTCAGGCACAGTTAGACGGAGAGCTTTCCAATCGGTTAGCACTCTGTCAAAACATGGTATTTTTAAGAGCAAACTTACACAATAAATCACCCTTATCCAGCCGAATATCACTAATAGGACACAACGAATAAGAAGGTGGCGCCACATCCCACAGTTAAGGGCACATATTTAATCTTTTAGTAACAAGATGAGAGGCATCGGGATCTGTTTGACTGGTGATCGATCGCATCTTTTCAGAGCGATTAATCAGAGAAGCCCGTCACAATGTCAGGAGAAAAGAAACCCCTCCAAATAGATAGAATCTTTATTAGGATGTGACCATGCATGTATAGCTGCATCAGTAAATATAATGCAACAAGTAGCAAGCTTGGTCAGGAGCACTTGTTCTGCAGTGGTCACACACACACACACACACACACACACACACACACACACACACACACACACACACACACACACACACACACACACACACACACACACACACACACACACACACACACACACACACACACACACACACACACACACACACACACACACACAAAGATTAGCCATTCCCCTTGTGAATGCCATAAAATGTCCTCATTATTGAACATCATCCTGTTTTTCTCAATTACTGTGAGGACATGTCGTCTCTACAGTCCAGACACTCGTACGTCATTATGTGAAATATGTTGCAGTGACCGGCTCTCCTCATGACAGAGTCAGCCTAGTATCAGTTAATCCCAGACCGGTGACCCCTAACCAGGAAACAGGAAGTGTGGCAAAGGGGGCAACTTTAAACCCTGCTTCTCCTGTTTCGCTTGGTTAATCTCCATCTTTGTCTTCAACTATTATATTATATATAATATATCTGCTGCCCCCCCCCATTCACAAACACACACAGTTCACTGGGTTATTTACACTCTTTCCAAGATGTTTTACAAACTCCAGAGCTGCTCAAAGGCTACTAATGAGAACAAGTTAGATGGTCTGCACTCCATCTCAACCCTGTTGCCCCATACACTCCTCTCACTTCCGTTTCCTCCCCTCATCCCTTCCTCTTTATCGCTCTGCACTGGTATCCCACCTCCTCTGTGCTCCCTACTTCTTCTCATCCCGACTTTTGTGACAGCCCAAATGTATGACGCAATGAATGAATATTCAGTCCCTCCAAAAAAACGCGATTATGCGATTGCATAATTCAATGCATAATCAGCCAAAGTCCACATATTTATGCGGGGGCCGCATTTTTTTCAAATTCTTCAAGCACTTTCGCCGCATAAATTGCCGATTTCTGCCCAAAATATGCGGATTTCATAATCGTTGCAAAAAAGTCATACATATCTTAGCAGAAAGTTGAAAAATGTTGCGTTTACTTCACACAAGAGCAGCCATTTTCCCCTGTTGCCATGGGAACGTTATGAAGTGACGCAATTACACAACGTGAACATCATCGAAAAGCAGGGTGTTGGAGAAAAAAAAAAAAAATCACTTTTTGTTCTCTTTTTCATCAAAAAGATTGCAGTTTTTGCAAGTTCCCGCAATTTCATCGCATACAATTGCATAAATATCTTGCATATTCCATCGCATTTTTTAAGAAAATGTGCCGCATAGTCAAGGATTTTTGCCCGCAACAATCACAAAAAAAAAAAAAAAAACTTTTCTGGAAAGACTGAATAGTCAACACATGATGAATGACATTAAAGTTTAACTATGCAGTTTCCATTTGTTTGTCAAACAGCTACCCCTACAGTCGCTGTGGAGTACTTTTATTTAACGTTACTGTCGTAAATACCACTCACACAGCGCCGTCTCTACACTCATGGCCTGATCCCCCGTCGGACTGGTCTTATTATCAACGATTGATGAATCAACAACTTCGTAAAAACGGACATACAACAAGCAAGCGCAACAAGACAACACAGAACGCAAGCAAGTTTACTTGACATGTTGATGTGGGGAGTACAGACTTCAAGTTGGCCTTATTAAAGTCTCCTGCGATTATGTGAACACCGTCGGGGTGGGCCCGCTGCGGTTTGTTTATGGTGTCCAGCAGGAGAGAGAGCGCCGTGTTTACATTGGCGTTGGATGGAATATACCCCGCCGGTATGATCACTACTGATTGCTCTCTTGGTAGAAAAAAAAAGGCCGGCATCTTACAGACATGTACTTGAGATTAGGGGAACAGTGTTTATCTATAATTGTCCCGTTATTACACCAGTTCTCATGCACGTACATACAGAGCCCCCCCTCCTCTGCTCTTACCGGAGTCCTCAGTCCTGTCCCAGTGGAGCAGAGTGCAGCCTGCTAGCTGCATGCTAGCATCGGGTATCCCCGCGTGAAGCCAGGTTTCAGTGATAATCAAAACACAGCAGTCAAGAAACATAGTGGTTTCCAGCGAGTTGGAATTCCAAGTCGTCCGTTTTATGCACCAGGGATCCAACATGGCATCATGACTTTGCGTAAACATACACGCCACTTTCCTAAAGCCAAATGGCGTGTTATCTGTACGCATTTTGAGCTATCCACGTGTAGGTCTACGTTGTATAGAGCAGATGTATACATACACTCCACGTGGCGTCGCCACATGGCGTCTTAGAGCGTGCCGTACTATCGCGAGAACAACGTCACACGCGTAAAAAAAAAAAAAAAAAATAAAAAAGGTTGGGTTTAGGAAAAAAACATTGGAAAGGCTTTAGTAACACAAAAAAAATGACAAAAAACACAACGGTGACCAATGTCACACGCTTAGGAAAACAATAAACGGTTGGGTTTAGGAAAGAAACATTGGGGAAGGCTTAAAAAATTAAAAAAAAGAACATGGTTGAAAAACGCCACACGCGGGATGCGATCCCGGCTCTCCTGGGGGAATCCCATCCGCCACCCCAACCAACCTCCCTCCGCGGACTTACGTCTTTCATACTACTCCCTACGGCGAAAATTCACACGTAACGTAGGTCAATGGTAGCCTCGTGAGACCGTCCTGATCTCGCGAGCTCCAGTTTTCCACTCGCAGATCAGTCTGGCATCTTGAGGCATAGAAAATTTGGAGCAATTAGCTAAACGACCGGGCCAATCAGTGTTGGTTTTGAGGTGGGTTAGGTGGTGACAGACCGATGGTTTATCCAATCAGCTAACCAGTATTTTCAGACAGTGGTAGCCCTAATTCTGTTAGCCGCTCGCTGATGCTTTTTCTCTCTTGGATCCTTCTTTTGGAATATGGTCCGGGAACCTGAAATGGTGTCTTTTATTCCTAAATTCTCGTTACACAAATGGCAAATATCCTTTACCGACATGTTGCTTGCTTGCTGAGCTAACGAGCTATGCTTTGCCTGCAGCAGCAGGGGCGGGCTTGTGGTTGTATTTTCATACGCTTCGTGGATCTGATTGGTTGATTTGGCCCGTCTATCACCAACATAGGTGATAGACAGATGGTTCATCCAATCAGCTAACCAGTATTCCGCCCCTTCCTAAAAGTTCTCCAACGGAAAGTTCCCAGATGGATATGCCGAGCAAACGCGAAGCAATCCATCTGGCGGAGTCAGGTTAGGTCAATGGTGGCCGAACAGCGTTGATAAACACGCTAAAAAGCGATTATGCGTCTTGATAACATGCAAAAACGGCGAATTACGAATTGCCGGGAAAGAATATACGCCACTTTATGAGATTAGTCTGTCAACTTGTGTCAAATACTATAAAAAGGGATGTTGACATCAGATTATCAGTATAGCACAACATGATCTGTTTTTCTGCTGATATAAACCTCAATGCCAACATTTCCTCCTGTTGCTCACAAAGATGTGGCCTTTAAAAGATGAAGGCTGTGCCCCGTCCTGCCATGCTCTGTTCAGCCCCTCCACGGGAGAATGTGACCCTATGCTGATTAATCTGTTTTTAACTGTGTTTGGACCCCTGCCAAAGCCACGGGTCCACGCTCTCTCTCTGTTTTTTATTCTATCACTTCTTTCAGAGCTGGTCACTTGCTGGTGAAGGCAGTCTGCCCTCTCTTTATGCGCCACTCTCTGATGTAAAATGTTACCCTTCAACACAAGGATTTTCTATTCTCCTCTAATAGGCCCTCTTGTTAAACTAGAAAAATAGACTAATCTCCACAAACATATCAAACTCCATTCTATTTGATTAGATTAAGCTTGTTAGTTCAACGCAGTTAACGTTCATTCTCAATTTTAAAGGCTACAATAAAGTTTTTTTTTTACCATCTACACTCTAGTTTTCACGTTTCATTTTTTTTGGGGCATTTAGCTGACCCTCTTACCCAGAGAAACTACACTCCCTCCCTCTCCCTTTTTGTCCCCTCCATCACACACACGTCCTCTACATCTCTATCCCCCCTTCACTCTCCCCACCCTCACCCTCTCTCACCCGCCATCCTTCCCTCACTGTCTCTGTGGCTGTAATAAGCTGAACATTGCAGTACAGTTTCCATTCATCCGTGCTGCTCTGATCTTCTCTGCATGAATGCCAGCCCTGTGGTGCCCGCTGGCCAAGCGGCTCTGAAAGCTAGAGGCTAACGGCCGCCGGTCACGGCTGACTGCCACACTGTAAAATATGTCCACCTTTAGTAATTGTTGTGAGGAGATGAATGCTTTGCATTGTGATTTGGACCTTGATAGACCAGAAGATGAAGAGAAGACGTGCTAATAATCCACACTGTAACCAAATCTTATTGAGAAGGAAACCTGGGTGACAGCTTCAAGGAGAATTAAGTTTCTCTGTATATGCTTCTTTTCTAAAAACACAGTCCACACTCAATCCGATGCGACAGTAGGGTAGGGCTGGGCAATATATCGATATTATATCGATATTGTGATATGAGACTATGAGACACTAGGTACTTTTCTGAACTTACCAGACTGTTGTAGCTGTTCGATTAGTGGCCTTTTCCCCACTTAGACATTATGTCCACATTACTGATGATTGTTTATCTAAAATCTAAGTGTGAAGATATTTTGATAAAGCACCAATTGTCAACCCTAGAATATCACCACAATATCGGGGTATTTGGTCAAGAATATCGTGATATCTGATTTTCTCCCTATCGCCCAGCCCTACAGTAGGGCTATCTGTGTGTCAGAGTTGATGTGACGGGTCTTGCTCCTGTTGAACCGACAGGGCGCACACACACACACACACACACACACACACACACACACACACACACACACACACACACACACACACACACACACACACACACACACACACACACACACACACACACACACACACACACACACACACACACACACACACACACACACACACACACACACACACACACACACACACACACACACACACACACACACGTTCCCATAGCCTTTCCGAATGGTTAAGCAATATCTCTCACTCTCTCTGTCGCTCTCACTCAGTCTCTCGTTCTCTTGTGTCCAACTCCTCTCACTTCCTCTCTGCTGTGTCTGTATTCCCACCTTTCTCCTTTTGTCAATCCATCTCTAGTTTCCTGTTTTTGTCTCTCTGCGTCTGTCCAACTTGCCCTTGCACCCCTCAGAGAGTGAAAGACGTAAAAAAAAGTACAAACAGAGTACCGTACGTGCATTATTAAGTTTTCCTTAAACCAATGCGGCAGTGTGACAACACATCGAAGTTATAAAATATGAAAATTAAAGAAAGGTGAATCAGTTATGCTGTCCCCTTAAGACAGTGACAAGCTAGACGTTTCTTTCACAGCGCAAGCGAGATACCTACAGGAGACTGTTCCTAATTATTAATAGCCTACACCGGTTTCCAAGATTTTATCAATTCTTCTGATTCAGTTTCTAGAGCTCTGACACCCAAGTTGTGCGACATTGGAAAGAACAAAGCCGCTGTAAATACATACAAAAAAGAATTCCATAAAACACACAGATGTCAAAATGACCCGAAAACAAATGGTTTTGCCCAACAACTGCGGTATTGAGAGGGAGAAAAAAAAAAGGAAAAGAGAAATCATGCACACATTCTGGCTAACCCAGAGTTCGTTCCAGCTTCCTTTAATGAGCAGATTCTCCCACCAGAACAACCAATTAAGGCTTCTCATTAGTGGGTTGGACAGAGCCGCCACTGTTCTACACATCCTGAGAGTCTGAGAATGAACATGGCGCTGATGATCATAGATAAACTGTACACACGGTGACAGACGTGATCACTGCTGGATTTCCCTAATAACTTAACCAAACCAAGAGTCCTTCCTGCTTAGGACTATGTTGAGTATTGAATATTTGTTTAATATCGGTTGTCATGATGGCCGTTTTGTGTATCCGCACCTTGACCACCCAAATTTCCCTATCTGGGATCAAGTTTACCTTGACCTTGAGTAGAAAATGTTCCTATGCATATTATTTGTTCTATGAGGCTGTATACGTTTCATGAAAGCTTTAACCTATATTGAGGTGGGTTTTCTTGTTCTTGATTCCAAGCGCACCTAACATGTGTCGCTGTGCTAAACAACCTGAACACCTGTAACACAATATCACACAATAGCACTGCAGAAACTAATACCTTTGTGAAGCATGCAATGTTCAACTGCTGTTAAGACTTTGCAGAGAGAGGTGTATTAAATTAACACTGGTCATTTACGGGTCCTTGGTTTGTTTGTGCTGTTGTTGTACTGGATTATTTGTCTCCATTCTCAAACTGATCAGTGGGAACACATTCGTAATGCCAAAAGACCTAAGAAGATTTGGATACAAACCTTAGAAAAGTCTGTGTGTGTGCAAAGAAATTAATATTTAGCTGGCTGCCTGTGTGGCTAGATGGATGGATGATGACTGTTATGTAACCTGCTCAATTCCACAGGGTTTCCACTGGGCTCTTAGAGAGGTTTAGGTGGTACCGGGTATGTGCAGAAAGATTATACTCCTGTCTCCATACTCAAACAAAAATAGAGATGGGTTAACATGGAGAGAGATTTTATATAAATAAAAAAAAAAAATAAAAAAAAAATCACCTGTTGTATAGTTTATGCCCATCACATTAGAATAAATAGTTAGAAAAGTCAAACAGGGTCTACGGTCTTGAGCAGGCATCCTTGTTAATTTTGGAAGTCATAGGAGGAGAAATGTGACTTGGTGGCTGCTTTGTGCTCATTTTTCATGGAAAACATCCCAATGCAATTGTTACAATGACATACAATAAAGCATGAATAAGACCTAGAAGTCCCACATCCATCACCACTGCCGATGACATTGTCCCTGCCCTGATGTCCTCCATTTCTGTCTAACCTACCTTCCTTTCCCTC
Source organism: Perca flavescens (assembly GCF_004354835.1). Lineage (NCBI taxonomy): Eukaryota > Metazoa > Chordata > Actinopteri > Perciformes > Percidae > Perca > Perca flavescens. The sequence continues at coordinate 14,712,332 of NC_041348.1, forward strand.
TGAGGAGAAAAGACAAGAAGGTGGCAGGCACTAGAGCCGAGTTGTGCTGATTAAAATAATGAGTAGTTGGACGCGCACGCACGCGCGCGCGCACGCACACACACACACACACACACACACACACACACACACACACACACACACACACACACACACACACACACACCTAAGGGTGATTGTTAGAAGCATAGCCCTAATATTAGTCTCTGTGTTGTTCTCAGGCATGGTAATGCTGCAGCACACATCAAACTCTGAATTACAAAAGCAGTTATCAGATAGTTTGTTTTAACAGAGACAAATAGTTTGAGGAGTATCAAATTGCATTACATCTGACTGTGGCACCATGATTTAGTTCCTCAAAATTGAATTATGTCAATGTAAAAGATATGTTTGCCAATTGCCACTGACTTCTTACACGTCATCACAATCTAAAGCTCAGTCCAGTGTGTCTGCCAGTTTGTCGGCCAGCCTGCCTATTTGCCGGTGACCTACTAGAAAACATGTCATCTGTCAAACAAAGTATGACTTCTAATACTCTGCCTGGGAAATAAATATACACACACACATGTTAAGTACACACAGTTCTGTCTGCAGACAAATAGTGGTAAGAGCATGACGAGAAAGTAAGACAGAAACTGTGGTGGTGCAAAGGCAGACCTATCAAAATTGAAACCAATCTTAACTTGAGAGTTTGAAATCCATTTAAAAGCAATTAAAAATCAATACTTCAGTGCATACATGTTCCATACATGCTATGTTTAACATCATCTTCTAGTTACATGGTCAAATGATTACTTTTCTCAGTTTCATATCTTTATAAATTAAATACTATCTTTTCTGGATGATAGTCAAACTAAAAGGCTTTACCACATCAGTTTCGGCTCTGATAAGTTGGTATGGGAGGTCCTCAACCTTTTTATTATCTTTAAAATAATCAATAAGGTACACAACAGACTAATTGTTAATGGACTAATACCATTCCACAAATACTGTTAATTCTTAATTCGGGTGGATGCTCTCTGAATATATCTGTTGCCACCGTCCCAACCTGGGACGAAACCCCTTTGGAATTCTGTAGCCACATGGGACTGCCTTTCCCAGACATCTGTCCGAACCACTTTCCAGAATTAAACCATATCAAACGAATCCCTTCATAACAGTAAAAACGTGTTCCAGTGTTGCTAACGTCACTGCTAAAGGAGGAAGCACTGCACAAGGAAACGGACACACGACAACGACGGGCAAGACGGCTTTAAATTAAATGCTGTCGTTGTTCGCGACAGCTTGATGCCTTCAAACAACCACCTACTAACGTTACTTGTTAACTCAGTCAGCGTTAAGAAACCGCTTCATGAATCGTCCCACAAAAACTGACGGATGGTTGAATGGTCTTCAAAACGTTAACGAGTGCGTTAGCATGATTAGAAGAGGAAACCGCCAACGTTAACTCGCCGTTAACGTGACATAGCAGTCACCTAGCTACACCAGGAAATACAACCACCAGCAGCAACGTACCGGGGGGTCTATTCATTTAGAAAATGGCTTTTAAGTAAACAAGTAATTTACACTGGTTTTTTTGATTTTTTTACCTAAGCTAACGTTAAGTGTCTCCACGAAACCTCTGATGCTAACCGCATAAAAGCCATCCGAGAGAGATGAAGCGGGACATGAAAGTAGTTTAGATGATGTGAAGAAGATAGTCGCCATAAAAAGCATTATATCGAAGGTATGACTGCGACTCCAGATAACGGATTTCAGTGGGAAGTGTGCGTTTTGCTTGACCATTTAAAAAAAACTGCTTCTAGTTACTGTGGTTGTTAGTGCAGGTTGTGCACCTACCGTTACACCTAGCTACATACAGCAACAAAATCGACATTAAAAACGCTAAATACCCAAAATTCATTGAAGCAGTCGCAAATGTATAGCTAGCTAAAATCACGTGATTTAAAAGGTTGTGAAATCAAACGTTACCTGTTGTGATTTTCAACGATGCGTGTGTGAAACTTTTCCAAATGTGGCCTCTCACTGTGTTCTCCTCCAAAAAAGTAACGTACGTCCCACTATCTCAGCCTCCAAAATCTCCACTACACACCGAAAATCTGGCAAGGGCTCAAAGCAGACGTATCCATCATCTTCAAGACCCGCCCCATACAGTGAAAAAACATCTTTTAGCGGTATCTCATTGGCTCAGATAGGTCACTGTATTAGAACCTGAGATGTGATTGGTCACCCGCACTGTCCATTCGCGTAGGGAGGGACGTTCGATGCAGATATGGCAGTGCTAGCGTGGCAGCTCCCTCTAGAGGACGAATAGTCTCACTGCAATATGGTGATGCTATTGTGATTACTGTTCTTATTTTATTTTTCCCCAAATTTTGAGACCACGGTTGTAGTTACAATTGGAAAGGTGGATACATTTTTTTTTTCAAATCAATCAATACATTTCTGGCCAGAAATAATGGAAAATTAATGGCTCTTTGCCCTTTTGTTCAAGACATATTTCCTCTCGAACTTTTTTCAACTTTACTTGTATTATTCATTATTTATTTACTTTGCTAACTATTTTTTTCTCAGCCAGTTCAGAAATTAAAAAACGATTGTTTTTTAGCACATTTGCGAATAATGTACAACCCCGCATTTGAGAAACAATGCATTTCAGTAATATGAATATTAATGATTGGTTGTCAGCAGTGACTCCTTGATGAAGCTACGTTTGGTAATTTGGTGTTCTGTAAATCACAGTATAGGAGGGTTTTAATTTCTTTTCTTTTTTTTTAAGATTATTTTTTGGGGGCTTTTCCCACATTTAATGGACATGACAGGTGATAAAGGGGAGAGAGAGAGGGAAGACATGCAGGAAATCATCACAGGTTGAAGTCGAACCCTGGACCTCTGCATCGAGGAATAAACCTCTAAATATATGTGCGCCTGCTCTACCCACTGAGCCAACCCGGCCACGAGGGTTTTAATTTCTGAGCACCAAGGAAATAAAAATATATGTACAAGGTATGAAATTGTTAGAAAATAGCAACTGATGCTTAACATCCGTGTTAAAAAGTCACACTTAAAATCTTTGATGATGATGGACACAATAATTGATTATTTGATTGTGTTGATCTACTTCTTCAACACTCAGTTACTCTTTCTTTTCTCAGCATATTCTTAATTTATTTGCAATGTGTATTATGGTTCGGATTAAGATGCTCACATGCAGTTTTCTAATTAATTAACGTGGAACACATTATAATTGAGTCATTGTGAGAGGCAGTTCATAGTATGTGGGTGTGAGGTGCTAGGCAGTTGCCACACATGTCATTATGTAAAACAAACACATTTCTGAGTATCTTTCTGTTTAAGCTTTCTTCAGGCAAGACACACCTATGACTGTTTACTCATCACACAAACACACACACACACACCCAGATTAGAGAAGCTCAAGTAATTGGCTTATAGCGTAAGGCAGCGTGGAGATTTGACATCTACAAAAGAGGAGGAGTTAACAACCACATAAGAACAACATCAATGTATACTTGAGAAATACAAACATCTATAAGAGAAAGTTGAGTGAGTGGAATAGGCTACTAATAATACTAATTAAAATATGTTATCACAAAAACTGTCAATAGAAAAAACTATTTGATTTTAAGCAGAAATAATAATTTTTTTGCAGGTAGGGTGTGTTTTAGTGAACTCACCATTAGTAGAGTAGCATGGATCCAGCACAGCAGCACAGCAGGCCAGTAGAGTGTGCACACACAAACACAGAGGAATGGAGAACAGAAAATCAGACATTTCTTTAAACACATCTACACATCTACATTTAAGGCACATCTACATGTTTATTTTCTGAGCTGCATCTGCTACAGTTGCATTCCTCAGATTTAGTTGCATTTCATGCAATAACATTACACAGATACAAAAGGCGGTGCTGGCTGTTTTGTTACAGTTACACAATCCCTACATTATGAAGAAAAAAAAGTGACACAGCTGATTCCTGTCCACCCGTGACTCTGAGCATCCAGACCAGTCATGAGGAAAAAAGACAACACGCGGCAGATCTCCTCTCTGGTGTGACTGCTATCAGTCTAATTCTATTGACATAACATCCACATGTTAGGAGAGTGACAGGAAACACACCCACACTGGAACATTTAGTCACACAAATAATACAGGGCTGAGTGAATTAAGGTCTCCTCCCTCTGTTCTGTCCCTGAAGTCATTCACCGTTTGGCCTCGCCTGTCCGTAAATTGAATTGCAATTTACTGAGGACGACGCACACAGAACAGCTTGACCTTTATCAGTCTCAGTTTGGATCATAATAAAATCAACACAGGGCACCTAGAGGGTAATATCACACTGAAAAATGTGAAACCGTTTTCTAAAGCAAAACCTGAGAGAATATAGAAGACTTAAATCCCAATATATGAGTATGACTATATGTGAGTTTCTGATGGTTTTCTGGGTTCTCCTGCTTTTTTATTTTACCATCCATTCACAAGATATGACATTTAGAGCACTGATAAGGTTACAATAAAGACACTAGTGACAGAAATATAGAGCTACTCCTGCATGTTGTACCAAAGCTCTAATGGAATAAAAGAAAAGTCAAGAAAATCAGAAAGGTGTACCTGCTTGTCAAAGGTCCCATATTGCAGAAATAGTTCCCACACTGAGATTAAGTCTTGACTCTACACCTAATCAGCCTGACCTTATCTTTTACCTAAGGTCTCTCTCTCTCTCTCTCTCTCTCTCTCTCTCTCTCTCTCTCTCTCTCTCTCTCTCTCTCTCTCTCTCGCTCTATCCTCACACACAACAGTTACCTCTTTGCCTTATGCTGAACGCTTAGCCTCACAGTGTGGAACTGATCGACTTGCAGTGTCCTGGCTGTAAATCAACAGATTGTGCTAGTGTCGATAAGCATTACAGACTTGGCTATCAGAAACACAGTGTCCTAGCCAGGGAGCTACAGTAGGCTAGCTGTGCGGTTTCTCATGCAGGCATGCCAGAAGCCAGTGCAGATTCTCTGGAGGATTAGTGGCGAGCCCTTCTGAGCGGGAATTACCCTGACACAGCCATCTGGACAGCAAAACATTGCCCACTGGACCAACTATAGTCCTGCCAAGTCTGTGTGCTGATGGAGCAGGCACATTTTGCTCAGTCATTCTTCTACCCTGACCTGAGAACAGCAAAATCATTCAACTCTGTACCCTGGTTTAATAAACTATCCATTCAGTGGGTACATAGTAATTAAATGCATGCTTAATTTTTTTGCTATATTTTATGTTGATTGTAGCGAAAAAGTGAGTTATTTCATTTAAAGTTCAATATGTTTACATGTAGCACTCTTTCAGAGATTATAGTTAAATTATCCCTGATTGGAATATAAATAGTACTTGATTATCAGTCTGAGCTTTATGATGTGAGATAGCCTATATATATATTTTATTTTACTATTACTATTGTGAAGGTATGGCAAAGTAATTTCCAAAAGCTTCTTTTTACTCTGGGCAAATAATACCCATCCAAACCACAACATAACCACATGCATATTGTTATCTATTATATTCCTTCAGACACTGCAATGCTGGAAGAAACATATCCTGTTAATCATGTTTAACAGAAGTAAACCAAAACTCTTGCCACATACCTTATCATAATGCAAAATCCACCATATGTGGTCAACAGTGAAGGAGATACTCTTTGCTAATTTTTCTGACATTTTACTGTCAGTAAAAATCAAAACTGCAAACTAAGTGGTATTTTGTATAATCTTATGGATACAGCCAATGTCTGCGCTATTTTCTGAACTCAATTATACAAATTTCATACTGCACTGTTGCCTGCAGTATGCTTGGATACAAAGACAAATGCACAAACACCCACCCTGAAGACCTGCACTCACTGTTAACCCCTGCACTACAAAACATAAACTAGTACAACACACACATCACACTGTATGTTACCTGACAACCAATTGATAATCAGCTAGAACAAGCTGCTTGACTGGACTGAGCAGGACTCCACTTATCTCGCTTGCCCTGTCTTCATGTGTGTGTCACACAAATACTGAGACACTGAACAAATACTCTCTCTCTCTCTCTCTCTCTCTCTCTCTCTCTCTCTCTCTCTCTAACCACTAGCTCCCTTCCTCCCTCTCTCTCTTCCTCTTGCATGTCTTTGTGTTTGTTGTAACTCTAAACTGCTGATCAAGTGTCAGCTAAGGAAGAAAGAGAAGGAATGTAGTAAAGTGAAACAACCTGATGGACAGAAGATGGAAAGAATACAGTACATTGAGAGAAAAGTAGGCAATAAATATATATAGAGAGAGAGCTTTTTGCAGGGTGCACCCATGGGTGGCACCTCTACCTTATTAGGCAGGAGGACAGGGTATTCAAATTTTAGTTTACACAAAAAACTTGTTCTTACTTACCGCATATGTCATTTTGCCTGTGCTACAATAGTATAAATTGAATCGAAGGTTTCAGCTGTGTGTGTGTGTGTGTGTGTGTGTGTGTGTGTGTGTTGTGTGATGAGTAAACAGTCATAGGTGTGTCTTGCCTTAAGAAATCTTAAACACAAAGATACTCCGAAGTTTGTTGGTTTTGCATAATCACATGTGTGAGTATGGCAACTGCCTAGCACCTCACACCCATATACTATGAACTGCCTCTCACAAAGTTCCACGTTATTTAGAAAACTGCATGTGATCTTAATCCGAACCATAATACACATTGCAAATAAATTAAGCACTAACTCAAAAGGAAAGGAGTAACTTTGTGAGCCGTACTTGCTGTACAGATTGTGTCCTGGTATTGCATGCACTATAACAGACAGGCAGTGGTGAAAGAAGTGCTCAGAACTTCTACTTTAGTGAAAGTAGCAGTGCCACAGTGTCGAAATACTCTGTATTACAAGTAAAGTCATGCATTCAAAATTGTACTTGGAGAAAAGCACAAAAGTATTAGCAGCACACTTTTCTTAAAGTGCCAAAAATGATAAATACTCGTTATGATTATCGATCCATTAATGTGCATATAATATTTGATGCCTACTCATACTACTATATATTTTATATGGTATTTGTAATTGTGTAATGTTGATCTTTAACTGGAAAACTTAATGAGTTACCACACTTTCTTTCTGTTTCCTCACATAACTTTTTAACTCAATTTTCCAAAGGCACTGTGCAGTGGTAACGAAGAGTAGTGGTGCAGCCTCACTGACAGCCTATAATACTGAGAGACCACTAGGGGACAGCAGCTCCTCTTTACATTACTAGGGTCTCATCTTCAGAATAAATGACAAAAAGGAGGGGTGGGGGTGGGGGTGGGGGGGAACAGCTTCAGTTTCACTGTATTTGGACCAAGTGTGATGAGTGTAAAGAATATAGTGAAGCAGATTATCTTTAAAAAAAATAAAAATAAAGATTTGAATTCATTTCTCTGTGAGAAGAGCCTTGTTTTCCTCAAGTGGTAGACCACTGGATGTGGCCTTGTTTTTTTCATTCGTTCACACTCTACACAAAGTCACACAGTCTTACTGCAGCCTTCCCAGAAAAATGTGAGGAATTTTGTATTTCATACTAAGAGAGCTGAGAGGAAACATGTCTCGGCCCAGCTAAATACTGTAGCTCATTATGCTTGTAGGAAACATGGACAAATGTCACAGGAATGTCCATGTTACTGACTTAAAATGGGATGGAATTCAATCTTAAGAACATTAATGTTAAATTAAAATTATTACTTTATAAGGGGTTGACACTTCTTTGGCTGACGTACATAACTAAACTTCCATTTCATACACATCACATTGTGAGAAGAAAAAAAATATTATTCCCATTGCCTCAACATGTATATATATTTGTTCAGTCAAATATGAAAGTTGTGCAGTGCTGTTTATTTCAGCTGGATGGTATTTCCAGTTGTATTTTGTATTTTTTAGTTTTATTCTAAATCATCTTAGATGTTGAGGAGGAGCTCTATAGATTCTTCCAGCAAACGGTTGTCCAGACTCTGCCCCCGCATGTCTCAGACAAACTTGATGAGTGTTTCCTATGACACTGGAAAGAATCTCATCCTCCAGTATCCATGGCAACTTCCACAACTAGGATTGAATCTTGATTCTGGGGTTTTAATATTTACTGTAGTTCCCCGAGGAGATTGCAGTGTGATACTTAGGCCTACTTGTCATCCTTTAAAAAAAAAAGGCCACCACTATACCAATCACTATTCCTCATATCTACAGTAAACACTATTGAAGAGGTGTGTCTACCCTTAAAGTGTTCCTTAAATGAGAGGACTGCATCCACACCTGTGGTCAACATTTCTCCACCCGTGATAAAAACAGCCTGGGCAAAGCCATAACTCACCCTCCTGAGTTATCCAATGCTGTACCAGGACCTCTTTGAGACCAAAGTCCCTTTATGTGGCCTTCCCAAATGATTTCCGGCCGTACTCTGAGTACAGATATTCATTTGTGGTCAAAAACACGCAGGTACCTAAGTTGTAACGACTTTCGCCTGCTTTAGTATCTTTTAAGGGAAACGTATTGTTATTTAGAGACTTTATGATACAACAACTGAATTGTACTTGTGCTATTAAAAGTGTTCTCTTTTTTTGCTTAAATCTTATGGTTTGAAAGTGAGCATTTGATGACTAAACACATTCATTTATTTAATATGCACAATGTAATAATGACATCAATTGGGATATTAAAGGTATTAAAACAGGATTTTGTCGCATTGCCCCTCAGCAGACAGGGCCTCATGACAACCCATAATTCACCCACACAGGTGTTGTCACTTATGGTGTCTGATTGGACCTTTCTCAAGACTGTGGGTTGTACAGACTGTCCTTGATTGACAGCTTCATGACGCTTTTCTCACCTCTAAAGGCGGGTCAATTTACGATGTTATCCTCATTATTGGTTAATTGACTTTTCTGACTAGAGGTCTAATTATGAAGAGTAATCAAAAACCCCTGTGTGGGTGTGCAGAGCCTTTCCATTCAATCACTTTACCATAAACTACATATCCCATGTGAACCTGAGCCTTTATTATACTAGTGTAGTTGTAAAGTCTAGTAGCTGTTAATGCATGCTGTATAGTGTATAAAGAGTGATAATGTGTAGATCAGGTTGATAACATTAAAAGGGTGTTACATGTTAATGCATCTGTATTAATACTCCAATAACATAATAGGCTATATACTAATACAACACTTTGAAGGCGGCCTTTCTGCATAATGAGTAGGCCTACTTTTTGATACTTAGTCTACATTACATACAAAAGTAAATTTAGCTGATAACCTACTTCTACTTGTAATTAAGTTTTTTTTGTTTGTTTTTTTACAGTGGGGAAGCATGATTGGTAGAAGTAGCCTGGATCTGTTACTCAAGTAAGCAAAGTAGCAATAGGCCTACTACAGTGTAAAAATACTTACAAGTCCTTACAAGGCTACATTATTTTATTGGTAATATTACATTAGTATTAGCATCAAAATATGCTACCAAAAGTAGACGTAGTCTAGGTCCTACTCATTATGCAGAATCCTGTCATATCACTGGATCAGTATATAGCCTAGTAAGCCTTCCCTAATTGGTGAAGTTGATGCATTAATGTGTAATGCAAGACATATGCAAGTCTGGAGAATCTCTTTCACTGTTAATGGGCAGTTAAAGTAGTATTTTCACTTCCTCGCGCGCTTGTAGCTACATACATTACGTTTATCTGAGGGCTTCCCTGTACTGCACGTGCGTGTACAGACTTGCAAGTTCAAACTTTTCAGTTTTCTATCGTTTCAGAGAGAGAGAGAGAGAGAGAGCGAGAGAGAGCGAGAGAGAGAGGCTGTCTAGTCGCTTCCGGCTTCAAACTCGCAGACAAACAGCGCTTTACTACGAACACAGAGGTGTCGAGCAGCACGCGTGACAACAGAAACCTCCCAAGAAAACTATGTATCCTGAGCGCAAACTGTGACAGGACTTCGCTGGTCGGTACGAGATGCTTTAAAGTTGTCCTGAAATAACCACAGAGACAAAGACGTTTTGAAATATACTTCTTTTGCTGTGGAGGAGGATGTTTTAAAAAAAAAAAAAAAAAAAAAGGCGAAGAAGGGAGAAAGGACCGGCGGCAGCGTCGAACAAGTTCGTTTATGGAAGAAACCAAAAACGCAACACAAGAGAAGCAGATGAGAAGTTGTTTTGGTGCACAAGGAGCCGTGTCTTTGTATGTGTTGTGTTCCAAGTGTCAGACACACAGACAGAGAAGAGTCATCCTCGGCTTGTTGGTATCTAGCTGTAACATTACTTAGACCAATAAAAGTGTCCCGGAGAAGCCTTGGAGAGGACGGTGCAGCGCTGAGGTAAGATAACACAGAGCCTGCTGTCAGGTCAGGACCTCCATCTGCGGAGATTATTGTTGTTAGAGAGGGTTTATTACACTTGAATACACCCACCTCTAGTGTAGATGCAGAGGTAACAGTGAAAGTTAAAGGGATTGTAGGCCTACTTATCCGTTCAGTGGTGGGGAAATGTGGAAACCAAACGATGTCAGTATAATTTCATCCTGTATCTCCCATTTTTAATTAAACGGGTGTCCTACTTCAAAAGTAGGCTATGTCTTCTTCTGGAGTCTTATGGATTTACCTCTTAATATATGTTTTGTGATGACAGATGAACTCACTGATATATATATATTTCAACCATAATATGGCTAAGATAAGGTTGGACATGATTTTATGCCATCTGAATCAAGAATTTAATCATCTTATCAAAGCTGGATCATTTCAAATATCTTACCAAATCCATGTATGTTTAGCTTTCAACAACTGTATGTTACAAAAGGGTTAGGGTTGATAATAGTGAATGATGGTCATCACATTTTTCCAAATGTCAGTTTATTTGATCCAAAACCCAAAGATATTCAGTTAACATTCCTATCAGAGAAAAACAGCAAATGCTCATATTGGAGAAGATGGAACTGTCAATTTGGTGCTTAGAAAATTACGTCAACGATTAATCAGTTATCAAACTAATTGATTAATCGACCAAATGGTTTATGCTCTAGTTATCCCTACTTTTGTTTAGGTCCCCCTCAATGTCCTCCTGATGTCTTTTCTCCTTCTGGGAACCATTGAACTTTAAGTGGGGTTCTCTGCTTTGAGTATTCCATCTGCTAAGAGAAGGTCTATTGTGGCATAATTAAAGATCGTAATATTGATTGTGGTATAGTAAATGATCTAGATACCCCACAGGGGAAATGTGGGTTAAATAACAGATATCAGTGTGTGTTTTTGGCCAATCTTTGAGTTAAATACCCAACATTAATGCAAAAATCATATAAAAAAAAATCTAAATTAGTCCTGCTCATTGATGTGTAACATTGCCCACGCCGATCTAATACACCCAGAGAAATAAAATAAACTTAAATAGTATATACAGTATGGCAAAATATCTGTGTATATCATGTCATTGTATTATACTGCCATATTGCCCTATCCTGCCTGCCATCTGCTTTTCAATTTCAACAATCAGCATCTTTAAAACTTTTTCTCAGCTGAGTTGCTTTTAGCATTCTGTACGTGGGTTTGTTGCCCACTTGTGTAGGCAAGTGGACAGTTTGAATACTCATGCAGTCCCACTCAATCTGACATTAGGCCGCGCTGAAACACAGACAGCACTCGGAGGTAGTTTACATGTGCGGTTATATCAGACTCATGGCAACCAGTATTTGTTGTTTAAATTTTAGAGTGCTAATGGCTGTATTTTTTTTATGATCATTATGGAATATCAGCACAGTACAAAGCCATGGTCAGAGCCGTGGTTTGCTTCACTATCCTTCTTCACGGCTGTTGTTAATTGGTACTAATATGATATCTTAAAATGTTTGGAATGTTAACGTAGTGATGGGTACTCTAGCATTCTGCTGAATGTTTTCTCCCAAGATATATACTGCATTTGTTTTTAAGCTAGCTAGGGTGCAGTGGATGTCCTCTACGGTGAAGGCATTTGGTCTTACGAAGCAACTTTAAATGATGGATTGACCAAGAGCTGAATCAACACAGACTTTAAAATTTTTTTTTTGTATCTTTCTATACTTTAATAACGAATGAAACCTTGTTGAGCCCAGTGGGGGAATCTGACCTTTTGGCAGGCACAGAATTTAGAGAAGTTGAGCCAGAGCTGTCCTTTAGTGCAAAGAAGAATAAAAAGTCTTTGGGATTCAGCTAACCATGCACAACATGCAGTGTGAAAATGGTTCTTGATGCCCAGTGCTGCTTCATTACAGCAACTGAGCCGTTTCACTGAAAGTAAATCCGCTACTTCTACATGAAAGATTCAGAATAGACAGCTACACCAAAATAGCCTATAAACACCTCTCCTTCCCTCCTCGCTCTTCTTTCTCTCTGTCTCTCTGTCTTTGTCCCTGTCTTACACAGTCTCCTTTCCTCACTCTTTCTCTATCTCTTAATCTACTCTAGGCCTTAATCGTGTTGTTTTCACTGAAACTTAGGGGAAGCTAGTGCCCAATAAGCAGATAGAAGTGATTATACAGTGTGAAAAAAAGGCTGCACTGGTGGCTGGTAAACTACTTTAGAGACCAGCCTTTAAGATTGTTTCCTGCCTCTAACTGCGTCACTCCCCAACAAGGAATTCCCATGTTTACCCTGTAGTTCATGAACTGATGTCTTAACCTATCTGGAATCAAAACACATCCCAAGGCATTTTTTGGCAGCTCAGCACATGATAAGAATGCTGGTATACTTGAATGAGCCCCAGAACTGGACTGAAAAGCATTTGTTTACTAGATGTTGGAGCTTTGTTTGTTCCGCAAGACAGAAGTGTTTACATGGTGTGGCAAAAAATATACAATGTGTTTCTCTTCAACACACGTATCCCATTTCACTGCCAGTGTACTGAAGTATGAAAGAAAAAATGATCCGATATGTGTTTTTAATTCTCATTCTTAATTCCTGTATATTGGCATTTGAAATTTCATAATAAAAAAATTATTTGCATGTAGTCCAAACATGTTGTTTCTTGTTCATGCTTATCTGACGTTATACAAAGCCGACTGTAAGTCAGCCAACTCTGGATCATCACTCTGTCTGAAGCAAATACAAGGTCATGGCGTCATGGACAATCTTTGACTGTCTAAGTTGAAACACAATCCGCAAATGTGCCATTGGGAAATTGCAAGTGTTGCCTAGTTTGACCACTGTGCATCAAATACCAGTTTCACAGTGACGCTTCTTTGCGTAGCTCATTTCAGTTGTCACTACCTGTTTTAAGCAGGACATGATACTACAACCGGCTGCTCTCTTCAGAGTGTAAACTTAACCACATAAAGCACTGAAATGATGATTGTGTAAACTGTGTTGCGCTGTATTGTGTGAGTGGAGCCCAAGTGTGTCCATCTAATTTACTCTGCAAATAGAAGATTGTAGAGTAGTTTACCTTCCGACCGATCGTGATTCAGGAGCTAAAAAGACGGCTTTTGGTTCCTCAAGGCCTGTTTCTTACAAAGAGTACTAGACCCCTGCACTGTTGCACAGCTAAAAAAAAAGAAAGCACAGTACTTGATTTATTCTTAAAATCAAACTTAACTTTTTTTTTTTTTTTTGTAAATGATCCTAAGATTCTGTCTCATTACAAGCACGGAACAACCTCATTTTCAATTGAAAAGGTAACAAACACAACACAGCATTAGTCTCCTGTGACATGATAATTACTTACAATTTCTTTAAACAATCTTGATAAATCTGAATACAAGACCAAAACCATGCTATAGTGAACACGCTGTCTTTTGCCGTGCTACTTCAGTGACCCTGGGTGTCTCTACATGTCTTTATCAGCGTTGGGGAGATTCCGCAGCTGAACTTTTGCCCTTTCTGTATGTTTTTCTTACTCTCTAGCTTTCTTTTACCATCTGTGTTTAATTTTGCTGCCACTTTTTTATCTGTATTTGCCTCTCTCTCTACCTTCTGCCCTTTCTCATTTTCCCTTTCGGCATGTTTCTCTATATCTCCATCTTTTTGCCCTTTTCAATGTGCCTCCCTCATTTTCTCCCTGAAAGAATGTTACCTTAAAGAAGCAAATTTCAAACAGACAGTGTGTTGCCGCAGGGAGCCCATTATTGTCACAGTTTGGTCAAGCTGAACTTTGGCCATCGTGTTGCTGCTCCTTTTAGAACAAAGACGAGTTGGGTACAGCTATGAAACGAGCACGGAAAGGTTTATACAGTTAAATATATGGAACTCTAAGAGGGTTTTTAAAAGACATTCTGGTGTTGATTTACTAGTTGCATAATTTTGAGAGGAGGATTGTACTAACATTGTAATAAAACAGCTGTTTGATTCACATAAGCATTATAAAAATCTCAGTTTCTATCAAACATTAACAGGAGAAGAGGCAAATTATTTCCAGTGATGTCCCTTACTAATTTTCTTCCAATATTATCTGATCCCCTTTCACTTTCCCCTTTCACTTTTTCTCTTTTATTTAGTTTTAATCCCAGCAGGAACAATGATATCATTTATTCAGAGTTAACAACAGGACTACATGAATAATCTTCTTTGTCCATGACGCAGTTAGGGATGGCTTTCCAGGAATGGAAAATTTCATTTCCAGAGTCTGTCCTTTTTGAAAAAGGGCTCTTTAGATTTTTCTTCTTAAAGAATGCTTCTGATTTTGATACTTATCCTTTGATATTTATTTTTATAATTAGAAAGACTGACTGACTTTTTTATTTTTTTTGTGGCGGGTGCAGATTTTCTCGTAGTGTGGAGCTGCAGCTGCTGACTGAATGCAGAGGAAACACTGAAAGCTGTTCTCCAGGCCTCCCTGCAGCTTCAGGGGAGATTGTCAGATGTGTACCCAGCACTCAAAGCCCCTGGTCTGGCCACGGGGATGGCAGCCTCTGCCCTGAACCTGAATGGCCTTGGAGTCATGAACAGGTCAGTGCTTTTTTTCTTTTCTCTTTTACAGTGTATGCTACATTTTTGGCTTTTATTGTTTAAGACTACGTTGCTTTTTTGGAGAGTTGTAGCGGAAATACACACTTAAAACATGATGGTTTGTTGCAGTTGATAACCTGTTTGACTGGACTGGTAAGATTACTTTTTATTTAAAATACATTGTGAAACAACTGATAAAGCCATTCTGCAAGATTTTAATGATTTACAGGAAAATATTGTATGCATAAAATATCCCTCTAATCAGCAAGCGATTTCTCTATTTCTTTTTTTTATCTTTAATCTAAGCTTTTGGAGCTTCACACTATGAATGTATGATGTTAGGATCAGTTGTCAGATTAAAGGTTAATGTAATTACTTTTCTGTCCTCATGCTTAGACATGTTGTTACATTATGTGATACTAACATTATTTAAGTTTTCAATATATAACCTACTACAGTATGACATTTCTGGGTGTATTTTTTCTGTGAAGAAGCACCAAAAGGCAACATTTACTGTATAATACACTATTTATAGTCTACTGTAGCTACACACAAACCAACCAACCCTCTTCTTTCCTTTCCTCTCCACAGCAGTAATCAGTTTCACACCCAACCAGGCTCCTCTAGTACCACCTCTCGAACTAGAACCAGTCCGGTCGGTCGCCCTGTGCTGCCAGTTCCAGATCGGAGCACCTACTGTCAGTTACTGGGCGGGGGAACGCCGGGTGGAAGTATCTACAGCCCAACCAGCCCTAAGGTATCTCAACTGCCACATCCAACCTGAGAGAGCTAAATCTGAAAACACTAGTTATTAGTTTTTTCCTTATTGTTTTCCATGTCAACACTATAGTTTTTTTTTTTCTGGTTAAATTACTGCACTTTACTGACATATTACTCCAGCAGCTATAACACAAAATCTTCAGAGAAAATTCTCCTGATGGTCCCAATCATTCCAATCTGCCTTTTCCTTTCACGTCCCGCAAGCTTGGAATGAGCTGCAAGGCATACTGAACCTGTTCTTACAGAACAATGTTATTGCTTTCAGCAGGTGCCATCATGATTCCCATGAAAAAGTAACTGCTTTTGATTGTGTTGGTAGTTTTTGCAAGATGTTGCCGAATAACTGCAGACCATTTTCTCTCAACTGGAATATTAACATCAATTGATATTAATGAGTCGTTTTTGGAGCCCCCTTAATCCCGTGTTGTGCGTCTGCTCCTAGACGAGCCCTCGAACTCTGGGTCCAGCCTTTGTCTTCCCTCCTTCATCCTCACTTTCCCCCAGCCCCACCCCTCGTGCTCGCTCCCCCTCCCCGCGAAGCCCGGAGCTCCTAGGAGTCAATGTGGGCCAGCGGGTCCGACGACTGAGCTCGCCCGGCGCTGAGGAGAGAGGGGAAGGAGAAGGGCAGGAGGAGAGGGTAGGAGAGACGGGAGGAGGAGAGAGGCGAGAGGAAAGGAGACGCCAGGCACAGCTGCTGCAGATACACAGAGAGCTGCAGAACGTTGAGGTGATTTCACATGTGCTTCTCTGCTTTGTTTATTTAACTGTGGCTCTGTCTTAACCACTACATCTATCCCTCTCTGTCTTTATCTTGGAATGCAATACTTAAGCAATATAGAGCAATGTATTCAAGCTCTGAAGAATTTACTCCTTCATTTAAATTGGCTGGGCAAGTCAGAACAATGGCAATAAGAACTACTTTCACCCTTCTTCGGTGATTCCGAAATGCTACAGTCAAGCCGTCTATACACTATAGGCGGCAAAACCGCTTTACGCCGGCCGTACCATTGATTTCCTATGGGGAGGGCGGTGCTGCCCAACTATGCACCGCGCTGCCCCTGGTGTCGCACACCGCTCGGATTTGTCGCTTTGCGCTGCGCTCAAAGTTCAAATTATTTCAACTTTGACCTAGTTTCCGCTGACCTTTTCGAAAGCAACGGGAAATAGCTTCCTTGCCACCCTTGATGACAAATACTGCTCTCTGCCCCTTGCTCTGCGCCCTACCTAGCGGTGCCCAGAGAGCAAA
Organism: Perca flavescens; assembly: GCF_004354835.1. Lineage (NCBI taxonomy): Eukaryota > Metazoa > Chordata > Actinopteri > Perciformes > Percidae > Perca > Perca flavescens. The sequence continues at coordinate 14,729,310 of NC_041348.1, forward strand.
TAGCTTATCGTGTGTAGACGGCATTACTCAATCTTTGAAAGCTTAGCACAAGAAAAAGTGGTAAACCACACAAGTGTTTGGACTGATGCTCATACAGTATTCATCTTTTTCTTTTGTGTTTTTACGATGGAAGATGGAAAATTGGACTTCCAATCTGTCAGAATGAGAATGGGCTTGTATTTTGATATTTTCATCTTAAAGAATGTTTTTCAGTTTCATACTGTTTCATGCTTACTCTAATTCATTTGAGCTTTTTCTACCATCATCAACCATCATGCCTAAACTCAAAAAATAATAAACTCAAGTAATTGAGTTTGATGCCATGTGACTTTTGTATTGCTTTGGAATGTTTGTAAAATATAAATTAGTGCATTGGTTAAGATAACGATAGACAAGTTTAGTATCAGTACAGACTACTTTGTAATAAAATTGTGATATGATCAATATACAGTATAGTGCATTACAACACTGCGTTATCTATTTAGTTTCATATTTGTACACTTGTTCTTCTTTGTATTTAGTTGAAATCACTGCACATTTGCAGACTGCATACAGCCTCACATCGAATGTGTAGATACCAACAGTTCAGTCTGTTTAATGCCAAATATTGGAAATCTCCAAAGTTGTTTTTAATTTTCTTAATATTGGTAGTATTACCAATATTAGTATTAGGTGATGACTTTCTGTCTCACACCAGTGCACCTATGAAATGAACCAAATATGAAAAAAAATGCATCAAAGTAAATGTGTATACAGTTAGACCAAGGAAACCATACTGTAGCTGCATTTAGACTGTTATTTTCTCTGTGTATTCTAGGTCAGGGGAAAAGTGGGCATTTTCGAGGCCCACATTTCCGGAATTCGTGCCCAAGTGCTAAATACTGAGCTCCAGCGCAGCCCTCGATCTCCAAGACGATCGACTAGCCAAACCCCTTCCCATCCCAGCCAACAAAACACAGCCCTTGAATGCCCAATGACCCACCCGCAAGAGAGTAAAGTTACCTCTGTTGTCCAAAATGGAAGAGAAAGGGAGGAAGACACAATGGAAGGAGAAAGGAGAGAAGGAGGAAGTAAAGATGATGAGAAGGACAACAGTGCTACTAAAACCAACACTGAGAACAAGACACTGATTGGTCAAAATGGCCGCCATTCAGAAACAACAATGCAAACTTCCTTAGTAGACGGAGCGTTTGTCTTTCCAGGTTCCCTTGAGACATTAAACCCAAATGCAACAACAGACAGAGAGAAAAAAGAAGGAGAAAGACAGAGAGAAAAGGAGGGAGAAAAAGACAGAGGGGAGGTAGAGAACACACAAATGTCGGGAGACGAAAGAGAACAGACAGAGAGAGAAGTGAGAGATGAGAAAGAGGACCGGTCGTGTGTTGAGATGCTGCTTCAGACAGAGACTAACAGGTTGGAGGTTAACCCAGAAACAAATGCTTTTCCTCAGGTGCAAAGCAGTGAGAGAACCCCTTGTTTGCTGGACACCGATCACACCTCCAACCACTCTCCCTCCATCCCTGCAGTCATAATAACTGACCACGGTTTGGAAAGCCAGCCTCAAACTTATTCTGAAGGCCCTGGCTCAGACCAGGGACTAGGTTGCACCTCAAGCCCCAGTTCTAGCCCTGCGTTTGGGACAAACTCCTCCACCCGCTCCCTCAGGAAGCTGTCGTCCTCCTCTGCCTCCTCGGCCGGTTTCTCCTCGTCTTGGGAAGAGTCGGAAGAGGATATTTCTAGTGATACAGAGAAAGGAGAGCAGCTTCTCAACCCTGCAGTCCTCACTTCTCAACAGAGAGCAGTAAGTAGAGCCAAGTGAGAGTGTGCCTGCTAGTGTGTGTGTGTGTGTGTGTGTGTGTGTGTGTGTGTGTGTGTGTGTGTGTGTGTGTGTGTGTGTGTGTGTGTGCGCGTGTGTGTGCATGTATCTACAACCCACTTGCAATTCAGTAGACTTTTTGTAGTTTTAAATGGCAATGACCTTTGGAAACTGCATTAGCCTAGATTCCCAAATATCATTCACACAGGAAAAGTCAGAGAAATAGATAATCTGGGAAAGTCAGGGGATAACTGAGGTTTTTGTCACTTCACAGGAATATACCAACACATTCTTAGCCATGCAACGACGCGGCTCTAGGAATGGAAATGTCGGTGCAGACTAAAATGTACAGTATCTTTATCTCAACAACTATGTGATGGATTGCCATGACATTTTGGATTGCCATGACATTTTGGATTGCCATGACATTTTGTATAGACATGCTTGGTCCCCAGAGCATGAAGCCTAATGACTTTGGTAATCCCGTGACCTTTCCTCTAGCGCCACCAGCAGGGGAAACATTTTACCTATCCTTTGAAATATCATACAACAATATAACATCTATTACATAGATTAGATTGTAATAGATTAGCGCAAAATTTGGTACAGTACTAATTGCTGTAGCTAATGTTAGTATGCTAACACGCTAAACTAAGATGGTAGACATGGTACTAGGGCTGGGCGATATTAATAATATATATCACGATATTTTTGACCAAATACCTCGATATCGATACCACAACAATATTGTAGTGTTGACTATTGGTGGTGCTCTCACAGAATATTTACACAATGAGATTTTTGATAAATAATCATCAGTAATGTGGATATAATGACATGATATAATAAGTGGGTAAAGGAAAATAATAGAGCAGTTACAACAGTCTGGTAAGTTCAGAAAATGACATCACTTTACTGTAATGCAGCCTTTAAAACCAGGAAAAGACAACACTTATGCCATATTACGATATTATGATATCCAAAATCGAAGACGATATCTAGTCTCATATCACGATATCAATATAATATTGATATATTGCCCAGCTCTACATGGTACTTGATAAACATCAGCATGTTAGCATTGTCATTGTTAGTATGTTAGCATGCTGATGTTAGCATTAAGCTCAAAGCCCCTATACATGCTCACAAAGCTGTTATATGGCTGTGGACTCTGGTTTGATATTCATTGCATCCATTTATTGCATTCGATCATAGTTTCCAGATGCTACATTGTATAGTTTAATTTTGACAGCAAGTTCAGCTGTATTGGAAAACAGACAGGAACACATTTTTTAGGTCACAGATGTATTCATTTGTTAAAAAAAGTAAAAACATTCCTGTATATTTCTTGGTAGGAACATTGATATTTCTGATCATTTTAAATAGGAGTTTGACAAAGGTCATAAATCAAAACTCAAAACCTAACTAGTGCAGAACTGGTGATTTTGCAACTAATCTTGCCAGATCTGGGAAAGTGTGTGTCTCGACGTGGATCTCTGTCGCGATTGTGTCTGAAAATGTGTGTATGTGTATGTGTATGTGTGTGTTGTTTGAATGTGCCCATGCATGTTGCTGGGTGCTCCTGTGTTAAATTGGCCACTGTTCTTTGCCTGAGTATTGGTTGACATTCAAAGTAACAAAGCTAGCTCTGTGCCCCGACCTGTGTGTGTGTGTGTGTGTGTGTGTGTGTGTGTGTGTTATTAGTGTGTAGGTAATGTGAGGGTGTGTGTAAGAGAGAGAGCAAGGGTGATAGAAAAAGGGAAAGCAAGAGAATTTGCCAGTCACACACACTTAGGTTTTGCCTGCATTTGGGCGCTGTTCAATGAAGAGGAGGCTGAGGCCTTTTAGGGTATGTGTGTGTGTGTGTGTGTGTGTGTGTGTGTGTGTGTGTGTGTGTGTGTGTGTGTGTGTGTGTGTGTGTGTGTGTGTGTGTGTGTGTGTGTGTGTGTGTGTGTGTGTGTGTGTGTGTGTGTGTGTGTGTGTGCGTGTAGGTGGGTGGGTGGATGTGTTTTTATTTGTAGCCAGGATGAGTTCATGGGGCCATTTCACTTCTGATTTGAAACACAAAACCTTTTTTAGGACTTAACAAAAATATTTATTTGGTCTCATATTGAATTATTATCTGTTGAACTATCACAAATCATATATGAGCTTTAAAACTAAGCAATGTGCATTCACCCTGCAATCAATACGGCATCACATATTTCCATAAATATTTTGGAGATTAAATATTTTAATAATTTTGTCATGATTTACGAGACTCCAGGTTATGTATGATGAATGCAGTTTTCTCGCATGGTTAATCAATTGACCACTCCCTAAACCGATGTCCCAGCTCTCCCAGGTGAAATGGATTCCAAAGTATTTGTTTAAATGAATTTGGCTGATGGATTTGAATAGTGTTTGTATTGCTCTTTGCATATTTCCGGACGTTGTTTTTTTTTTGCTTAATCCAGGCAAAGAGACAGAAGCTCCTGCTTGAGGTTGCAGCTGACTGAATGATGGGGTTTATAGTTGCTAGTAAAAGTCTGGATTTACCCCATCGTAGCACAAAGATGTCAAACATGCGGGTGCTTTGTGTTCTTATCTGTAGCCTGTCACAGACCCTGATCTGTAGTTTTAAGGAAACCTGGTGTATTTATGCAAGAGGCAAACATGCAGAAACACATAAAGAATGCTTGCTTGTGTGGGAGGTGTGTAGGAAAGAGGAGAGGGACAGAGAGAAGAGGAGTGATATTGAAAGAGGAAGAGAGGAGAAACAGAGTGAGCTTAAGACTGGCAGAATGAGAAAGACAACAACAAAGAGCATGACAGCATATATTTAAATTATTATATTATTAGCCAGGTTGTTTTGACATTAAGGGAAACATCTCTTTTTCTCATGGCTATGTATTGCAGGAGTGACTTGACTTTATTTGGCATATAACATTAAACACAACACTTTAAGGACATTATTCATACTCTGGGAAATACACAGACATATAAGATAAGTGTAGCTCTGGTAATATTATATACACACCAAAGTTGCAGAGAAAGATAGATGCATGCTTCATCAAAAATATAAGAATAAGACCAGTGATTTCTGCAGAATCCATTTATCACAGTTATAGGTTTACTGTATTGAAGAGCTCTGCATTTTCTTTATCCTGACAACTGACTTCATCCTCCCCAGTAGTTTTAATCCATTAATGCTCCTTTGTGTTACTCACCCAAGTAAGCATGACATTTTTATTTTCTGTATAAACACATCTGCTTCGCTATGGTCATCAGCTTTTGGACTCATTTTTTGAAGCGTGTACACGCTTAGAGGCTGGAATCTGAACAGAGCCATATATAGACACTACTTGGCTGATCTTTTGACGGTTGGGCATCTTTCCAAGGTTAGAAAGTACATATGTACTGCCAGTGTTTAATTGGCAGCAAAAAGGGCACCTGCAATAGATTGGCATCTTTGTTTTTTTTCCCTTCTACAACATTTCTGTTGAGTTCTTGGGAATGAAAAGAGAAAAATCTACCAGCAGCAGAGTTACGTCTTTGGTGAGGTGACACTCTGCTGTTTGCTCGTATGTGTAATTTTACCTTTAAGCATCAGCTCTGCACCCATCAGAGTAGTTTTAAACTAACTCAATCGATTACAGGATCTAAGACAATAAAAAGTGTTTGACTACAAAATGTAGCAATGTAGCAAAAGCAATGAAACTGATGATTATGTGTATAAACAAGTAGGCCTGACTAACATGCGAGTGTACTTTCTAATAAAAATGTAATCACCTTATTTCATTCATTTTAACAATTAGTCAATTGATCAATAATCTTCTACAGAAGGTTAATCTCAAACCAACTTTGGTATTTGATTAATACTTTTAACTTAATTATCAAGCACAACATGCTTAACAGGTTCCTGCCTCTCTAGTTCGCAGTTTTCTGCTATTATACTTTCATGTCACAATAGAATTAATGTCTTTGGGGATGGACTGTTGCACTGACAAAAACAAAAGTGTGCTTTCAAGCCTTCGCCTTGGACTCTGGGTAGTTATTAGATAATTTTTATTGCTTTTATGGCATTTTATAATCTAAAAGATGAAAGAGAAATTGTTCGTTACAGCCCTAAATAACTGAACAACACTTTCTTTTTTTACATTCTACAGCTTCAATTAGTTTTTAATATAAACTTGCTGTCAAAACTTAGTGGGAGCTGCGCTTAAACTTGTGCTAGGTACAGAAAACCTCAGCATCATGTTTCAGCTTTTCAGAAAGATTGATGAAAGAAACTAAAGCTAGTGAAGTAGAAGCTACAGTAGAACGGAAGTGGACTTATGAAGGTCTCATTATAAATGATAGAGAAGGTGTGCTGTTACTCATGCTGTCTGTACTGTAATCAAAGCTTGGGACGCAACTTTACAATTTTGTACACATTTCGATACTGTGGTTCTCAAAAATATGCATCCATTAAATAAACAGATGTGTCTTTTGGAATGCAGACTGCACCCATAATGTGAAAAACACACTCACATGCCAACACCGACACACCCTCTGCACACACCACATAGTCTTCAGAACAACAAAATACTGTATACACGCAGAAAGTGTTTTCTCTAACTACCCTACTGTAGCTAATGTCACACCAACTCACATCCCTTTTTCAGGATCCCTTGAAAAGTGGTCACACACTGACGCAAACATTAATCTTCACCTCCACTTGTTTATTCAACCGTGAATGTGAGCTCATTTCCAATACCAAAAAAAGAGTTTTTGCGGTGGACTGGACAAAAACTCATTTTTATGTCCTGTAACTGTAACTCAAGTAACTCACGCACACACACACACACACACACACACACACACACACACACACACACACACACACACACACACACACACACACACACTGTTTGCACTGCAGTGGAAAATCTTCACTACCACGGCGGCCGGTTGCCTAGCAACCCTGTGACGTCAAACCGAGTTTCCCTCTCACAGCTGTGTGTGTGTGTGTGTGTGTGTGTGTGTGTGTGTGTGTGTGTGTGTGTGTGAGAGACAGTGAGTCTAAGTTTATGAGTGCATGTCCAACTCTGTGCGTGTGTGTGTGTGTGCGTGCGCGTGTGTGCGTGTGTGTGTTACAGAGTGCCTTTTTGGTTTACTGTGAGAGGGGAAACACCGGTCAATTCAATTCATTTGATGTTTCTGTGTGAAGTAGCTGGTAAGAGTATGTGCATGTTCAAGTCACCACCCGGCTATGGAGGAGGCGGGTCGGCCCGCAGTTACTGAAGCTGACATTTTTTGGTGAAAGAGTATCAAGTATAGGATCCAGTGCAGAAGTGAAGTGTGGTTTCACATGGTTTCAGAGCTGTCAGAGACACACTGGGGAAACCCTCCTGGGATACATGAATGCAAGAGTTTGTGCAGAAAAAGGGATGTATAGTACGTCTCAGACTAGACTGGAGATCCGTGGGTTTCTAAATGTAATGGGTATATTATCAATAGAATTTATCAAGACTCCTTGGTTTATTTCTGTGCTGTTTTCATAAGCCAGATTTGATAATTGCATATTAACATGACCGTGATTTGATATGTTATTCTGTTTGTTAGTGAGCAGGTGAAGAAATCATTAAAAATGCAATTGTGTTTTCTGAGTTGAGGCTAAATTCAGATGTGCTCTTTAATGTTCCATAGTGACCTCAATTTGGAAGCAAGTCTTATCAGACTACAATATGTTCCAATATAACTGAACAGCAACATCACAAAGACCTATCCCCCATTTTATTTTAGATGTCCCTTTTTCTTGTCCTCATATTGCTGTCGATTTTGCAAAGCCATTTTTCCACTAGCACAGCCTTGGTTGCTAAGTGATTTGTCATGCACTCTCCAAGCGTCTAATGCACGTTGTTTAGCCTGCATCACACTCCCTGCAGTTTAATTTGATCTGTGTGTGTTTTGAGTGCGCTGTGTATATGTGTGCCTCTCAGTCTAAACTTTGCAGACTCAGACAGTTGCAATATTGGTATCTGCAAGGGGACCTTGTGGTGAGCGATATCAGGCTTGTTGTTTCCTCAGTGCTTCTCTGTTGAAAACATCAGCATGCATCAGTGTTTCCCCTGCTTCTTCACAGTAAACATTTGTAACCCAGAGTTACCCTTTGCCCAAAGGTTTTTTTTTTCACCATTCTCACCACTTTCCGCCTCTTTTCATTCCTCCCTGCATGCAAATGAGTGATCTGGTTGCCCTATGTAACCCTACTTCTCCTGGTAAAAAGAAAACCTCTAAATTTCCTTACATCTATGCAAATTGTTTGTGGCAACACCCTTTTCAATACTATATGTGATATTTGCACAATTTACTAAATAACTTGTCTTGTGCAAATGTATGTTGTGTTAAAACATCTGCAGACCATGATGCACATTTCTAGAAGATAATCAAGGGGCCAATAGAAACTCTTCTCCTCATTGCTTCTTTTTTCCTCCCTGCTCTTTCTGTTGTTAACAGAGGGCAAGGCCTTTTTTTTAATTTCTTTTTTTGTTTGTAGTCAGCGGCGGATGTGGAAAATACTGTCGCTGAGGCAAGCGGCAACCCCCCCACTTCCTGTCTGCAAGAAGTTCCTTCTCTTACCATTTCCTCTCCTTCTCTCTCTCTCTCTCTCTCTCTCTCTCTCTCTCTCTCTCTCAATGGAAACTTTACTGTTTTTCCTTCTCTCCTCATGTCATCCAGCTGGTCTGGGGATAAAGATAGGAGAGACAGAGAGACACCGGGAGAGCAATGAGCCAACAGACAGGCTGACTTTGAGGCACGTTTTAGGCAGAGAGAGAGAGAGAGAGAGAGAGAGAGACAGTGGACATTTTGCAAATCCAAAAACCGTACTGAATTGTAAGTTTTGGGTTCATATCCAGCTTTGCTCATTGAAAAAAACCTTTTTAATCGGTTTAAAATGCCATTATAACCAATAAAATGAAAATGTTTGTTACCTTCCAAAGAACCAAAAGTGCCTAAATGGTAAGACTGTCTGGCCATTAAACACTCAATACACTACATGAAGCTATGTTGAAGATGGAGAGTTTTGAGTTTTGATTTCCTGGGGGAGACATCCATTTCTTCCTGTGTGTCCGATGATTGACAGTCAGCACACACTGATATGGAAAAAAAGGCGTAAACACAGGCACTGAGAATACCAAATTAGATGGATCATCTAGGAAAGGGAATCTTCAAGTCTGTCAAAGTTAGTTTTTAATACTGTGTGGAAATGAACAGCAACACATGTCTTCTGTAAAGGTAGGAGTATCTCAATGAAGGCTATACTGTGTATTGATTATTTGTATAAACCACCTGAAATGATGTAAAGGAGAACAAGTGTAGAAGATTATTTTTATTAAAAGAAAAAAACTGCAGTATTATGATTACTTTAATCAGGATAAAAAGCTCAAATGACAACAAAGAGGGAGCTACCCTTACCCAACAATTTGCCCCTGATTGGACTGGACAGATTGACTTTAACTAGATAATAACACTTGATTCTGATTGGATATTTAATATGTAGTGCTCTAATTTGTGAGCTGGATTCAGCTGTAAAGGCAGGGTTACAATTCTGGATCGTTGATTTTCACACATGGTTTCCTGCTTTTTTTTTTATTTGTACTCGTTCATTTTTTAAATTGCATAATTTTTTCTTAAATCTTTTTTGTATCCTAACCTCACTGTTGAACAAATTGGTGCAAAACACTCATTTACATTCTTAAAATGTTTCCACAACTGCAAACGTTTTCTACACAAATCATCTCTGTTAACACATTTAAACTCGACTTTCCATGAGCGTTTGTTATCTACATTCCACGCCTTTAGACACATTCATGCAAATGTTATTTTCACAGACTTACAAAAGGTGATAGTCATCTGCCAGCTGTGAAATTATTGTTGAATAAGCTAAGAATCTAAAGCTAGTTTCTTTTTTTCTTTTTTTTACATTTTCTTTTAAACTCAGATGTTACAGGCTGAAGGTACAGTATATTGTAGTTCAACATAGAGTGCATGGGAGCTGCTTCCTTTGGTCTATTTTTGCTTGTGTTGTAACTTCTGTTACCATCTTTGTGTTTCTCACACGCACACGGAGAGTCACATTCGAGACAAACACATACAGGTTTTACACATACACATGACATACACACAACATGTATGCCACACACATATACGTAGAAAAATATGTATGAGGCTTAGTTTGCTTTTTGCCACAGAGCCTTTACATTTTCCCAGTACTTAGTGTGCATTCACACACACACACACACACACACACACACACACACACACACACACACACACACACACACACACACACACACACACACACACACACACACACACACACACACACACACACGTGTGAATCTCCATCTGTGTCTTTCAAATGCTGTGACCTGTGTGGAGATTTGCATGTCCAGATTATGTTTGTCCTCTGTTTTGCCACTCAAATGATGCACAATTGTTTATCCCTGTACACACACACACACACACACACACACACACACACACACACACACACACACACACACACACACACACGTGTAAATCTTGTGGGGCATAGAAAGAGGAGCACGTTCTAGCCTGATGTGCTTAGTTTTCAAAGGCGAGAGTTTGGGTGTGTTGCAGGAGAGCTGAACAGATTTGAAGTCTTGTCAGTTTGTCTGACAGAAAGCCCATCGGCCGTGATGTGGTCTGCATGGCTGCTTTCAGTGTGGAGTGTTGTCGTGTCAGTCGGAGCCATCTTTATAATTACTATCATCCACCTCCGCACCAGCCACCTGCAGGTATACAGCCAGTGTTCCATTTATTTCAGGTTTGCATTTATTGTCAAAGAGTGCTTCTTATACTTGGATTTAATTCTTGTTTGGGGATGTTTGACAGCTCTATTGTTGAAGTTAGATTTTATTGAGCAATAATAATCCTGGTAATAGTTGTAGTCATTTGTTTTTTTGCAAACTTCTCCTTTTCTCTCGTCCTCCTGATTGCATCTTAATGCCTCTAGCTCCTAAATCTACACACTGTGACAACGTCTGTTATTACTCAAACTTGAGCTAGTCCAGACTTTCCCTTTTCTGTCTCTCTCTTGCCCTCTGCACCTCTCTCACACAAACACACACACCCGCTGTAAGTGGGCAACATGGGAGATGGATGACAGTCTGAGTTGACAGAGAAAGTCCAGACCCTGGCTACTTACCAAGCTGTAGCCTAATACTCTTGCGCTCTTGCTAACTGGCTTAAGATGGTGGAAAAAATGAGGAGGGGAATATCATTCAGTTTGACTTATCTATGCCTTTCTGATGGTCTAAAAACATAATCAGTATTGTATTTTTTTTTTTATAACTAGAAGGCAGAAACAGTGATTGACATTTGTCTGCTGATGAAAATGTGGAATGACAGTGGATCAGAGGGCAAATAAAAATCACAAGAGTCGATTTCAACCTTTATTTATTCAGAGAAAACTGTCAGTGCATGTGTTTCTAGTCATACCTACACATAGACACATGGAGATTTCCAGTACAAGCTACTGGATGTTACCTTTCGCCTCCAGGACACCGTCCCCTTATTTGAAACTATATTTAATATCTCATTTTTGTTCTGAAATTACAAAGACAGCATTCTGTTCCATATCAGCTGAAGCACAGCATGGTACAGAAGCATTTCAAAAGATTTGTGTCCATGAAATCAATTCGATAGACTTCTACAAATATTGAGCTTTGTGATCAAACTTTACGTTCTTGCACTTTCAAAAGGCAAATGCCAATGATCTTGTATATTGTAATACTGTAATATGTGTATTGTAACATCACAGGGTCATGATCTCTCTGAGACACATTTCAGCTGACCTATACTGCAGTTAGTTTCCACCATGTGATCTGCACACGTGTGTGTGTGTGTGTGTGTGTGTGTGTGTGTGTGTGTGTGTGTGTGTGTGTGTACATGCGTGTGTGTTTAACTTTTTGTAGGGGGCGAGATTTTCAGTGGTGCAGAGAAAAACCCTTCATGTGACTCTTCACTACCTTAGACAGAAAGAGAGGGAGAGGGATAAGAAAGTGTTTTTGTGTGTGTGTGTGTGTGTGTGTATGTGTGTGCGCGTGTGCGTGTGTGCGTGCGTGCATCTAACCATAGATAGTCATGCTATCAGCTGATGAATTTTCATCAGGTCCAGATTATGTGACATGGGTTATATTTCTCCTTCTATGGTCTGCTTCTCTCTTATCTTATCCATCCACTCCTCTCATCTCTATTCTTCTTTCCTCTGGTTATTTGTAGACATAATATTATTTTTCCCGGTATTTGGAGACCAGAGGAAATGTTGTGTGTGTGAGATCCCATCATTAACAGATATTATGCACCTGTGTAGGATAGGGAAGTTTAGCATATTATATTACACTAGGTGCAATCACTGACAAGATGTGATCATTTAAGGGTGGATTTTACATCTATTATAATATTTTAATTTAATTTTGTAGGGGAAACAAAACATTCAGAATTTTCACAGTTTTTTGTGCTGCTGCATCCACTTTTACCTCTGTCACAATGTTGCACAGCCAAGCATTGTTGTGTGCCCACAGAACACGACATTTGGAGTTTTTCCATCTGATGTAATGCTGCAGGCTTTGGTTTGAATATGTTATTCAATAAGAGTGTGATATACTGTAGCTTCAATGAAGTGTTGCAACATGCAGGAAAATAATAGATTTGAACAGGATGATTTAAGAGAATAGAGAATGGTCTTTTGCTCATCTCAATATTTCACACAATTCTTTTTTTTTTTAACTTGTCATGTACTTCTCCAGTAAACATAAAAGGGAACAGACAGTTCTTTCAGAGAATTTAACAGTTCACAAAGACCGAGAACTGGACTGGAGAGCTGGAGAAAGTGAGAACTAGACTTGAGTCAGTCTGTAGTCACTGAGATGAAAACGGTTGATGAAAATAACTTGCTGTGTGTGTTTGTGTGTTGAAGACAGCATATGTCTTAGTTTGTCAATGTGTTTGTGTGTGTGTGTGTGTGTGTGTGTGTGTGTGTGTGTGTGTGTGTGTGTGTGTGTGTGTGTGTGTGTGTGGCAGGAGTCCCGCAGTTCAATTTATCCTTGCCAGGGACAAGGAAAGCCCTTGGAAAAACTTTGTTTGTGTGTTTTGTGTGTGAGTGTGTGTGTGTTTGTGTGTGTGTGTGTGTGTTTGGTTGTGTGTTACCAGGGGAAACCCCAGCTTGATCCTTCATAGTTTAGTTAAAAGAGTAAGAAAGAGAGAGAGAAAAAAAAGAGTCTGGGAGAACCAGGCACAGAGAAACTGAAGATGGCTTCCCCCGGGTCAGGGATGCCCCACAGTGTGTGTGCATGTGCGTGTGTGTGCGTGTGCGTGTGTGTGTGTGTGTCTTGTTTTGCTCATGGCCATTAAACGAAACAGTAAAAAAGCGCTGGATCAGCCAAACGTTTCAGAGCAGAGCTTAAACTACTAGTTTCATCTGTTTCCGGGGTTATTTTACTGCACATTGCCATCTGAGCCATTGAGCATTTGGTCATCATCATACAGTACGCCATGTCGTCAAAAGGCTCCAAATAGTTTGCATAACCAGAAAACATTGACTCAAATCAATTTTACAAACTGTTTGGTTAAAACATGTTCATGGTTAACCCGAGCCCACTGATCATTAATACAAGTCAGGCAGGCCGCATTATGGTAACACAAAAGCAGATTCTGGCACACCATATGGTTGTTAAATTCCTGGTTCAAAAGTACATTGTTGGTGAAACATCATTCTGTTGTGTGTGTTTGTAGCACAAGTCTTGGAAGAAGATTAAGAACATGGTCCACTGGTCACCGTTTGTCATGTCCTTCAAGAAGAAATATCCCTGGATACAACTGGCTGGGCATGCAGGTGTGTGTAGATACAATTAACATGGTTCATAAGAATAACACGCTCAGGCTCATAACACACATGTTGACGGTCAGCTGGCCAAAGTTGTTATGCTGTTTTTTTTTAAAGAAGATGTGCATCGAAACATTAGTATATCTTGGTTGGTGCTAGTTCTCTTAGGTCAGGGCCAAACACTGTATCTTAACACTTTCTGCAGCTGCTTCACAGTAAAAGTGTGTCTTTACAGGAAGCTTCAAGGCGGGAGCAAACGGCCGTATATTAAAAGTAAGACGCTTCCACCAATCACACCTTCTTTGTCATTGCACAGAGGTACCACATATTGTTAATACTGATATAGTGTAGCCATGGGTATATAACTACAATAACGTGTTGTCGATATCTTTTAGAAACACTGTGAATGTGAGCAGCGCTGTTTGTCCCTCCTGATGAGGGACGTACTGCGCCCGTACGTCCCTGGTTACCATGGTGACGTAGAGAAGGACGGACAGAAATACAACCAGATGGAGGATCTGCTGGCTGAGTTTGACTTCCCGTGTGTGATGGACTGTAAGATGGGAGTGAGGTGAGAAGACACATGGCACGACATGGTATACATTTTTACATAGCAGGGTGGTGTTTATTTGCAAAGTGCCAGAGGTGGGAGTAAGTCACACATTTGCAAGTCACACGTCTTCACCTTTAAGTCTCAAGTCACTGTGGTGAGAATCCAGCCCCTGCTATAAGTCAAGCAAGTCACAAGTCAAGTCATACAAAAAATTGCCGTTAACCGAAGCTGAACGTCACATTCCTACATTTGTTTGTGTTGCTTGAAGTGAAGTTGGAGTTGTGGTTCTCGTGTTCGTCATTTTGGAGTTGCAATCCTTGCACACCGCTGTTCTTTTCTTACAACGAGCATCGACTACAAACTCCTTAAATCCGAATTTCACTATTTTGGGCATGATCCCTTCAATGACGGCGGCCTCCTACATTTGTCTCTGATGGTCTGCCGCGCTCTGGAAGGTTGCCTAGCAACTTGGCGTATCGGAAGTTCCGAAAACAAAACGTAACTTCTCAATACCTTGAAAAAAAGAATACAGACTTGGCTATTACATTAATAAAAAGTCAAGTCCTTTGAAGTCATCTGTCTCAAGTCAAAGTCAAGTCGAGTCATTTATCAATGTCAGTCTAGCAAGTCTCGAGTCATCAAATTGGCGACTCGAGTCAGACTCAAGTCAAGTTGTGCGACTCAAGTCCCCCACCCTTTGAAAGTGCCACTTAACCCTAGAAAACAATGATGAATTACCTTTAATGTACTTTACTGTGATTCCCCACAGACACACAACAAACTACAAACTTTTCTGTTTCTTTAATCTGCAAGGAGATTATCAATTAAAGGTGTCTAATTTTAAACGTGGGTCTTATAGTTTTATAGTCATTTTTATTGATAATGATGCTATTATACTGGCAAAAATAATTGTTGAGATGTGGAAAATAGGGCGACAATGTTACAACAAAATGAAATACTGTAGGCTAACAAACCCAAGCATTCCCCCCTTTATTTAGAGTTGAAGGACAAAGTGTGAGCACCTGAAACATCTGTAATAATCCCTCATTGCACACAAAAACTGCGACAAGTCCAAAGTTGAGCCGTGTCTGTAAACTGTGATGGATGTTTGTGTTATGATTTTTGTTGCCTCTTCCAAATAAGTTTGGTTTCTTTATAACCTGTATGATCGTCTCACTGCTCACATTTCTTGCCTTGCCAGACTTCTTTTTTATCAATGTCGCTGTGTTCCCAAATCTCAGCACTTATAATAGATCTCAGCTGTGTATTACTGTTTGGAAAGAGACATCTTCTTCACACCTTTGCTTTCACACTCTCTGCTCATCTATACCTCATCCTCCTCCCTGTGCTAATGTCTGTCACCCATCCTTTCTTCTTTTCTGTCTTCTTCACCATCCACCACCTGTTTTTTTTCCTCACGTTTCAGGACCTACCTTGAGGAAGAGCTGACCAAGGCTCGTAAGAAGCCCTCCCCGAGACCCGACATGTATCAGAAAATGGTTGAGGTTGATCCCGAGGCGGCTACGCCAGAGGAAAACCTCCAGAAAGCTGTGACCAAACCCAGATACATGCAGTGGAGAGAGACCATAAGCTCAACAGCCACCCTGGGATTCAGGATAGAGGGAGTCAAGGTAAGACTCACAAAGAGAAAAGTGTGTGTGACCTTCCCTCCCTCCTTTCTTCCAGTATTCTGTGTGTGTCCTTCAAGGGCATGATCTTGCTTCCTGTTTTGAACAGAAACTTCCTCTGAAGTATATGTTTGTTCATGAAAGCCTTTGTCGCACATGAGGCCTGTCCGTGGCAGCTCTATATTCCTTGGCATCTGGCACTGACGTTGTACACACACACACACACACACACACACACACACACACACACACACACACACACACACACACACACACAAAACACACTGCTGTCTTTATTTGAGGGTTGTGGCTATATAAGGACATTCACAGCCTCCCGGTGGTCTGTTGCCATGACACTGAGGGTTATCCCCAGAAACAGACATATGTGTGTGCGTGTGTGAAAAAAATATAAAGTGTGGATGTGCAGTTCATGAAGTTTGTGGAGTTCAACCTCTGATTTTGTAATTGTGTGTCTGTGTATCTGTGCGTATTATATAGACTGTGTAAGCTCTTAAGTACGTGAACAGTGTATGGTATTAATTAGGTGTGTTGAGAGAGAGAGAGACCTAGCTGTACTCAGACCTGGACCATAAAGGGAAAAATAGTTTTGTCTCCAAATAGTATCTTGTTGCCTGGTAGCCATCAGAATAAGAAACACTCATTTATTCCCTGACTTCTGGTACTGCTTCTGGTGCTATCTACTGTACTATTGTTACTACTGTACATGTGCTACTGATACAAATGCTATAAATCCAGTACTAATACTACTATTGTCCCACTACTATCTCTACTAGTGCTTCCACTTTGCTATCCCCAAACATTTATATCCTTTGCTATATTGTTACGTATGTTGTAATAGTTAGCTTGATTAGTTCTTTTTAGTGAGACCGGATATTTTGACTCCACAACATTTCATAAGAAAATAACTAAAAGCTTGTTACCAGGACCCCAGAGACATAACTGTGCATTGATTCAACGTCGACTTCAGATCTGCAGGTCACACAATGCCCTCAGGCCCATATACAACAGCTGTAAAGGCTGAAACGATAACACAATCAGCCGACTAATTTGATTATTGATTAATTGTTAAAGTCATTTTTTTAAAACTAAATATCTTAAGGGTTTAGACTGACAGACAAAACAAACAACTCTGGGAAACCAGGATGGCCATTTGTCACTATGTTTTGAAGATGTAGCTGTGTCTCTGGGTCAGTGAAACCAAGTCAAAGACCCCTTCCTGCTTTCATTCCTGGCTAAATCTCTAAAAATATATTTCGCTCCCTCCTTCCTTTCCTTCCCTTATTGTTTCCTCTCCTCTTCTCTCCTCTGTAGAAGGAGGACGGGACAGTGAACAGAGATTTTAAGAAAACAAAGACGAGAGAGCAAGTCACTGAGGCCTTCCATGACTTTGTCAAAGGAAATAAGGACATTCTGGTGAGTGTGCTTGTAGTTTGCTACAAATCAGTGCTTTTAATTTCCAAAAAATGCATGTCAGTTTTTATTTTAAGTATGCCCATCCCAGTTTTTCAGCCTACCGTCTGAAAATACAGAGCAGACCTGAAGCAGGACGGATGACCCACTTACTGACTGTGTGTCTGTGTGTGTGTGTGTGTGTGTGTGTGTGTGTGTTGCTACCTGAACAGTGATTTTCACAAACACACACACACACACACACACACACACACACACACACACACACACACACACACACACACACCTTAAGTTTCCTTGGCCAGAAGAGAAGGGAAGTCCTTGGGAACTCCCTGGGCCTCTTCACACACACACACATGCGCACTATAGTACGTCACAGCATTGTGTACATGTGTATGCTTGTAAGGGTGTTTTTTTACTTAAATACATGCATTACATTTTGAAATGAATCCAACACCCATGTTTTAATTAAAAGCATAAAAAGCATGTTTTAATCTTGACTTTGCAGCAGACTGGGCTGAGAACAGATCATCCATGACGCCATCAGCAGCCCAGTTCTAGTACAGACAGCAGAATTGGCTGCACCAGAAGTGGGCAGAACTGGGTGAACAAAAAATAAAAGCTTGTGATTTTTTTCTTCCAGAACTGTTATCTAAGCAGGCTGAAAGAAGTAAGAGACACTCTGGAAATTTCCCCATTCTTCAAAACCCACGAGGTAAAGACATACTGCTGTTCATTTGGTGCAACTCCAAGACATACTTAATTAACTTAAAACTGTCATTTGTTTTAAAAGAAGGCCAAAATAAAACATTAATTACAAGGAAATTATGTGTTTGCATGTATATATCATGTATATTAAATGCTAAGACCCATTTTTAGGCTTCCTAATGCCTGTGTAAAGTTTAGAGCTGCAAAGATGAATTGATTAATCGATTAGTTGTCAACAATTCAATTAATCGGCAACTATTTTGATAATCGATTAGTCTGTTTAAGTCATTTTTTTATGAAAAAAACTTCTCTGATTCCAGCTTCTTAAATGTGAATATTTTCTAGTTCCTTCACTCCTCTATGACAGTAAACTGAATATCTTTGAGTGGTGGACACAACAAGACATTTGAGGATGTCATCTTGGGCTATGGAAAATAATGATCAAGACATTTGACACGACATTTTATAGACCAAACACTAATCACTTAATCGAGAAAATAATTGACAGATTAAATATCTATAAAAAAGAAATGTTAGTTGCAGCCATAGTAAAGTCAAGCTTTTAGAAAAAGACTTTTTGACCCGATAGAGTGTTCATGTCAGTGTGCATTACTGTACAATGCAAATGCTTTATGTTGCAGGACTGGGCTTGGTTCAGGATGTGTGAATTTCCACGTTGTGTGTAGACTGTTACTTTACTAAACAGCATGTAGCTTATCTTTTGAATAGAAGATTTTGATCCAGTCATGGTTAACATGTATTTGTATTAGTGACACTAACTTAGTGACACTAACTCACTTGAGCGAAAACACCAGTGCACATAACAGGTCTTGTCATGGAAATTGGACAGCAACGGCCTTGACCACACATTCAGTTTAACATTTACACACACACACACACACACACACACACACACACACACACACACACACACACACACACACACACACACACACATACAAACATACATACCAGTAAACATGAGAAGTTGGTGTGACAAAGCAGGAAGTGAGATCATGTTTTTGAGGGACACAAACACGTAATGTTTATTAAAAAAAGAAAGAAACTGTTTGAGTAATTATTTCCTATTTTCTTATTCATCCCATTGTCTTGCTGGATCTCTGTAGGTGATTGGCAGCTCCTTGTTATTTGTTCACGACAGTAAGGGACGGGCCAAAGTCTGGATGATCGACTTTGGGAAAACTACGCCTCTTCCTGAAGGGGAAGAACTAACCCACCGAGCATCATGGCAAGAGGGCAACAGAGAGGATGGTTACCTTTCTGGACTTGATAGTTTGGTGGACATCATTTTATCCATGGTGAACTCTGAGACTTGAAGTCTGAGGGTTTTTTAAAAAGAAATCCAATTGAACATTTGGACACACAACAACCACTTCCATTCATTTTTCCTCTCTCCCGGGAACACTTTGGACTTCCTCAGGATTCCTTCACAGGCATTTGTTCTCATGCACCAAACCACATCATCACAAAACAATGCATGGCCAAATCCATTCATGGATGCAGCCTTTCTATTCATATACAGTGGATTTCAATATCATGCTCTTTCCCATCCATAGCCCTTTTGATACCCTCAAGGGCAGGCCATAATAGGCCTTTTTCAGAGCAAACTTTTTAACTTTAAATATTAAAGATAGCTCAGTTCCATTATGTCTCCCAGTAAGCCAACCCTGCAAGACAACCTTTTTACTAAAGAAATTACCCTTAAAGCAAAACAATGTAGATTGCCTATTCCAAATGTGAAGGCTAAGACTGATGATATGATTTTATTTGTTTTGTTATTGTAAACAAATCCCCAAAAAAGACCAAAACAATCATGTGTTACAGTTTGTTTTTCTATATCTGCCCAGCTCTCAGCCCCAAGACCATTTGTTCCAGTTGAAGATGTGAACCTTTAAAAAAATCAGGATTACACATACATGGTTTCATTTTTTTTTTTTTAAGACTAAATAATTTTATAAAACAGCTGGACACTGTAGTTTTTAGCAAACATTATGTGTGGATTTTGAACATTTCTGACTTTGGCGCTACCTGGTGGTAATATCAAAAAAATACACTAATTGTCTAATTTTCTATAGGATGCTATCCTAATTTGAAAGATGCTATAATCACACACACATTTAACAGGTAATGGCTTTTAAAACTCCCTTATTTGACATTAAATGTCTTGATTTGGGTACACCCCCGCTCTCATGACTTTCAAACAGTTATACTCCTTTGTGTATCTGTTAGATGTATCCCCATTCAATCAGAGTTAGGTTGCATTTCTTCCTCAGCTTATCCGAACTTAGTTTTATTGAATTTTTTTGTCTGTTTGATAAGTTTGACCACAACTTCAGCACATTGCCGTTTCTTTTTAAAAAAAACAAAACAATCTGCACTTGATTACATTTCCGCTGTTAGAGATTGTACAGTTAAGTGTGTTTTCCAGTGAAAAACAAAACTAGTCTTTTAGCTGTTTTTAACCTCTGTTTAACCAGTCACACTTTAGATACTGTAGGTTGGTCAGTGAGGTTTTCAGTGGCAGCCATGTTTGCTCCACAATAATCTGGCAATAACTGGCAATTATGTGGAGCTAAATTATACATCTCACAGTAGTTTCAGTATGTTATGGAGGGCATTGTTTCATATGTAACATATTTACAGTGGTAGTACTTCCCTGGCCAAACAATTCTCAACCTATTCACACTTTTGTTGGGATTGTTCACATTGTACAATGAGATTTATTATGTTTGATGTAGTTTTTGTAACATTATTTTAGTGTACTCAAATCCTGTGGAACACTTACAGCCATGAACAATCTTATTTAAGCTATACAGTGCCTTGACATTACAAAGCCAAGTCAGACAACTGAAAATATGTTCTTATTGTAAATGTTATGATGGACTTTTCTCCTAGTCTTAACTGTCAGTTTCTGTGTGTAGTCTTGGGTGCATGTTTATTATCCTCTTAAAGTTCGGGCTTAATTTTTATTTCATTCCGTTTTTATTTATAACATTATATTATGTGTTTTTTTTTAGTTAATGGGATACTGTGACATTTTTGTGACAACTTTGGGCTGTTATGTGGTTTTGTCTTCAAGCATGTGTTACAAGATGAGTGGAAGTCAAACTGTGGGGCATGTCACTGACATTGTGGACATTATTCAAAACATTGGATATGGCTAAAGAAAAGATTGATAATGTTCAGATAATGAGTCCCATTTACTTGAATGGAGAATGCAAACATTCACTTTGAAAATGGTTGGGCAGGAGGGTTCCACTCTACCACATATTTGAAAAATACTAGATGCAGAAAGGACTGATAATAATTCCACCCATCTCATAATGTAACAGGTTCTTGATGAACAATAAAATCTAAATAGTCCCATTAGTAATTTGTTCCACTCTACCACATATTTAAAATACCATGGTTTTCATTTGATGTTTGCAGTGACACTAGATGCAGAAAGGACTGATAATAATTCCATGCAGTGCCTTCTTAAAGATGTAGTTTGACATTTTGGAAAATAAAGTACCCTGGATGCGTTTATTATGACCCTGTTTTGAGGGTAGGAACGAAAAGAGAGCTTTGTTAGATGGGAAGATTGATACCACTCTCATTGTCTGTGTGAACACAACCCTAAATATGAACTCCTTCAAGACTCATTACCTGGAGAAGGCATTCCATCGGCCAGCAGCTGATTAGGTGCTGATCCTCATCCCAACCGCTTAGCTTAGCATAAAGCCTGGAAACAGAGAAACAAAACCAAGTTTTTTGAATTGAAGATATATATAACAATGATATGTGAACTAGTGAGCTTTAATATTATGGGTCAGCAGATTTTATTTCCCATGGACAGAGGAACTAGTGAGCTTTAATATTATGGGTCAGCAGATTTTATTTCCCATGGACAGAGGCTAACTGTTTTCCCCTGTTTCCAGTCTTTATGCTAAGCTAAACTAACCAGGTGCTGGCTCTAGCTTCATTTTTAAAGGACAGATATGAGCGTGGTATCACCTTTCCCAAAATGTTAAACTTTTTCTTTATGACAACCATTTTAACTATTGCATATGCTCCCCAATGTGCACTTAGGGTTGTTTGTTAGTACTGTAGGTGTTATATTGTTTTGGTTATGCAGGCTTGTGTATTTATTATTTGGATTGTTGCTTTAAAAAAGTGTGTACTTGGTAAACAAAGAAAATCCTGCTCCATGTGTGACTTCAGTGAATTTCTGGGATCTTATCATAGAGGTCTGAGCATCGTCTATCTGTCAAATGAATATATATATACATATATAATGAAATATCAAATCATCAGTCAAGAGTTTGATTAATCCATACTAAAACTCGTAGGAAATACGGTTTATAACGAAACGGCTCAGAGTATTTGATCTGCTAGGAGGACCCAACCTCTGGTCCTGACCTGCAAACCCACAGTGACCCCAGGCTGATGCTGCTGCTCGGCCACATTCATTACTGTGGTGGCATGGAGGTCATTTGCCATTCAAATCACACCTGTCCACAACAGCAGCAGCATCCGGAGCTGGTGGGAAAGAAATGACATGATTCAGGAGCGGAGAAGTTGTGGATGGAGAAAACACAGCTGAGGGGGGTGCAGAAGGAGAATTCTTTAGGGTCTTTTGAACATGCAGCTCCTACTGTAGACATTTCGAAAGATATTTACACTTTTTTATACTCTCTGGCCACTCATTACCCATTTTGTGCATTTTTTAAAGTGATTATATGTTATAACTAACTTTGCATTAGCTATGACATGACAAGTTTTAGTATCCTTAAGCCTTACAGTGAGTGATCATTCTTTATGTTCCTTAGTTTAGATCCTGTATGTGACACAGGAGTTGTCAAACTCAAGAGGACCAGTGAACTAATTTTAGTCTGGGAAAATGTTATAACCTTCTTTACATAACAATAACATGCTGTGTGGATCTGTGGCGCACTCTGCTGTCACTTTAATGACACTACATAGAGACAATCATCTCAAAAAGTCAAAGTCAGGACCCAAATTTGCATTATGACAGGATTTTAAAAGAAACTTTTAATTATTGTCTGAGGAAATGGCTTAACTTGTAATTATTTATATCTATTGCAGTTGTGCATTTTATTTGTACATTTTACTACAGTTGATATTTTAACTGCGTCATTATTACTGATATTATATTTAATTGTCAAATGATCACATAGTTAAAGCTGTAATTTCTTCTGTTAAGTGATTAGTAACAGTCAAACAGCGCAGTGTCGGGGTGCTGTCCTACCAACGACAGATGGCAGCAGAGGCTAATTTCAAAGCCGAGGTTATTATTTTTATGGTTTGGTTATGGTTTGTGTTGACATGTGTCCTTTTTCTTTTTTATTGGTCGTTATTCTCGACAGAGACCGCAGAGTAGCCTATCTTTGTTCTCAATACAGCGTCAGGATTTGGGGTGCAGCACAAACGTTGTTTTTCTTGCGTGCTCGACCAATGAGAAGCCGCGTCTAATTTCCAACCTCCTGTCAACAAACGACAAGGACCAATAGGAGCAGAGGATGAGTGGGAGGGAAGAGAAAGACCAGAACGTGCATACATAAAGTTGAGCAAAGAGGGCATGGCGCATGTCTACACGTGGAGATAAACTGTACTACGTGGTGAAACAAGGTCAGATTAGATTTAAAGGATAATTAATGATCAGAGGGTGGGGGATTGAAGGGAAGAAAAGGGAGAGAGAGTACAGGGCTGATCTGCAAAAAAACATTATAGCTTAATCATTGAAATGCATACATGTACTGTTTCAATGTTGCGCAAAATTTGCACATTTGTCTGACTGTAAGAGCCTGTGTGCTAAACAATAGCGAGCGGGTCAGGTAGCGGGTTGCGTCAATGCATGGCTCTGGCTGCTCTGTGAAGTTGGTAAATAAGGCTTGACTTGACCTCGCGCGGTGGAGAGAGAGAGAGAGAGAGAGAGAGAGAGACGAACTGGAAGAAACTAGCAGCAGCTAGCACAGAGAGGAGGGCGACCAACACACGACCTGTATGTTATATGCATACTAAATAAAGAGCGGTTTACTTTGACTCGCGCTCAGACCGTTGACCTCTTCAGTTGGAGAAACAAACGGAGGCGACAGCTGCTGGTGAGTATCTAAAATGCTATCCCTAATTAATATGCATTAGCTACTAAATATGCGAATTAAAGTAGCAGTTCGGTTAGTCCTGTAGCTTCGACATCCTACAATAACAAATTATCTGCAGAGTGCTGACGTGCCTGTCGTCTATGGCTGCTTTGTCACTTCTGCAAACTTTACCTACCCACGTAGTGCTGATTTATTTTACTATTTAAAGTAACGTTACCTGAGAAGTATAGATGTATATAAGATTTTTTTTCAATCTCAGTCGGTTATTCTGATAATATGCACATGCTTTCTTTTTACAGGAGCTGTAATGTTTTTGGATAATTACCAACTATCAGCGTGGCACGCGTTTGTTATTGCGGTTTCGTGGCTAAACGCCAACGAGGAAGTTTATAATCACGGACACATGGACCAGCTTTGTTGATGATTTATGTGGACTAACGCTCATAAAGTGAAACGGTAGTAGGCTACCGTACTGCGCTGGAGGTGTATTAAAGAAGTTTATACTTTTGAAATATGATATGCTGAGCAGCCAGCTAACCTGTTCTGAACGTATACAGTGACGCCATTTGTAAAATTACTCCTTGCCCAACAGGAAACCGTTTTGCCTTGTAGCATAAATCATAGTCGAATATTTGCATTGATTCAGATATTTTGAAAATGTGTCAAATAAAAAATCTACCTATAGGGACGATTAATGGAACAGATAGGCTTTGGGCCTAATCTTTTTTTTTTTTTAATGTATGAACATATGTCTTGCATACAGTAATTAAACATATGTGTACATCTTTTCCATAGTGTACATAGTACAGGGCTCCAGACTAACTTTTTTCACTAGGATCACAGTGGCCCCCAACTGAAAATTTTAGGGGCACAACTAGAAAATGTAGGGGTACACCGTAAATCAACATGCTAACACAGTAGTCACATTTCTACTAATTTTCACTGTATTACTAATAAACACTTTGATAATAGAAATTACAATGTGCTGTTTCAAATTTAGTTTCACATTTTATTGTGCACTTTTGAAGATGCAACATAAAAAGTAAACTGACAGCACCATCGCTGTCATGACAGTACAAATACTTAAAAAACATACCCAGCAAACATTTGGACGTTTAATGACCGTTGAAAAGACGTCCGTCCGAGACGTCCCGTCATGGTTGAAAAATAGTTCCAAAATGAAAGTTGAACCGACGTCTTTGACGTCACTTGGCCGTGAATTCCACGTCTTTTCTGGCCGTGAATTCCACGTCTTTTCTGCGCGTCCCTGGACGCCAGAATTAGTCTTCTTCTGAATGTTTATAAGGTGTGTTTCTGCATAAGTGTAGGCTATAAGCCTGCATATTAAACAATCATACACCCATTGTGTTAAATCGTGAACGGCGATCTTGACTTGACAAAGGTTCTAAAAAGGTCCAAAATCGGTCCAGTCATACCTGAACGTCTATAACACGTTATAATCACGTGTCGATCAAACAACACTTTACTTATACATTTAAGTTCTTAATATAATTAATTGCATCTGAATATAGGGTTAAGGTTTGTTGCATGTAATTATGCATAATTTATAGTTATTACAGTAACTACATGTAACAAGGACACTGTAAAATAAACTGTTCTTATTTTCATTTTAGTAGTTCATTACAAATGATCATAAAGATAACGGGATGAACTAAAAAGCCACAAAATTCCAAATCCCATTTATTTATTTTACGGTTTATACAATACAGATTCACCCGGGAAACAGGAAAAACGTGTTCATTACAAAACAAATTCAGTTTTAGCTCAATTCTGTTAATTTAGTTCAGTTCAATAACACTGTCACAAATATCTCCCTTTGTGTAGCAACATCATTTACACCAGGAAAGTTATTTGTTATAACGAACACACTCTTCCTGGAGCATGTTTCAAGTGTTCCACCATAGCCGCATCAATTTCTGATTCAGTTGAATTTGGGCTCCACCTCTTCACAGCATCTGAGGGAAGAGAATATTACAATAATAAACAAAACAAACCGTAGGAAAAAAATTACATTGAATTATTGTCTAAATGTTTTTATGGTCCTATAACTAAATTAAAAAAAAAAAATGAAACAAGATTTTGCACCAGTTTCATGAATGAAACTGAGTTAGAAAAAGCTAAAATCTCTCTCTCTCTATATATATATATATATATATATATATATATATATATATATGCATATATGTTTTACATGTATGCATACATTCATTTAAAAACAAAAAACAAAGAATACATCAGGTACAACAGGTTGAAATAATGACTAAAATGCAGTGGCTTTGCAATCACTTAGCCACACTGGGCACTGTGTAATTATAATTTATTTAAACCACATAAAGTAAATGTACTTTGTATACAAATCGTGTTTCTTTTTCTGTTTTGCTTGACTAGACATGTAAAAGACGTCAGTGGACGACTATCCACCGCCTTGACTATAGACGTGTAAAGGACGTCAGTGGACGTCTTCACAACCTTTTAAAAACTTGGCGAATTAAATTAATTATTGCAGTATTAACCATGCAAGGGTTTAGCGCAGCTTTATCACAATTGATTTCATAGAGGGGCATGATGGACTATAAATGCACGTGTAAAGGACGTCACTTAGTGGACGTCCACTTACAACTGATTCACAACATGGTATATGTTGAAGTACACGTAGCTAAAAGTAAAAATAACGATTATACGTGCAACCCCACAGAACTGTTGACATGTTCAAATGTATCTGAATGCATTTTTAGGAAATGTTCTGTGTAACATCTTTTTACCGATTTCTGCCGTCCTACCGTGACTATTTTTGGCCAGGGACACAACGTTGCCGTCGGACCAATGTTTGCTGGGTACCAGCTCTAGTCTCCAGTCTACAATTGCATGACAAAAATGCATTGTTTAGGCTACTAAACTAAAATAAAAAATCTCTCCTTCCAAACCCGTCCCTACAACCTTGAGTTGAATAATTATTCATTTTTTACTCACTGTGACTTGTATTCTTTATTATTTTATTTGTATATTATTCTTTTTTATTTTCATCATCATCATCATCATCATCATCATCATCATCATCATCATCATCATTAACTCCTCTTTACTGTTTTCATGTAAAGCACTTTGAATTGCCTTGGTGCTGTAGAAATCAAGCTGCCTTGCCTTACAGCCTCACCCTTTCAGTTAGTCCTCAGGGCAGATAAACCACAGTTGTGCCTGCTTGTCAGGAAGTGTAACGTGAACCGCACGGCGACTGCTTTCGCCCCGCCGTTAATATCATATCGCAGCAAACGCTGTCTGCGTGAAGTTTCGAACAACTTGCAACCATTTTGTCGGCATTACCGTGATTAACTGTGACTTCAACAAAACTGCAGAGTAGTTTGCTCCGTGCGTGTGCGCTCCGCTCTCTTGTCATATGCAGAGAGGACAGATAAGCAGGTACCCGAAATGTCCACGTTTAACGTGTAAAAAAAGGGGGCAAATTTACTGATCGCACATGTGCGACCGGATGTAAAATTCAGTCGCACACTCAAATTTTTGCAGTCTGGAGCCCTGTAGAGTATATGAATGAATTACTTAAATTTGAGGTGTGTAATATGACATCTCCCATACTAGTCTGACATTCACTGATTTCACAAATGTATTAGTATGGTTGTAGTCTATATTGTCAACGTTCCACTTCCAGGATTGCTCCGGTGCCGCAGGAAATTCAGACGGATGCATGTCTCTTTGCCGATGTCCGTTTCCTTCCGCTTTCTTTGTGTTTGAATTAAATCCTCATATCTCAGCAGGGTAAATTGAGACCGCTAGCTAGACTATCAGTCCAATCTGAATTTTCTCTTGCACGACTAAAACAACTTTTGAATGTACATGTTCCACCAAAACAAGTTCCATCCCGAGGCTATTTTGCAGAGGCTCCGTGCGGAGCGTAGCGCCGCCCAAGACGATTGTGATTGGTTTAAAGAAATGCCAATAAACCAGAGCACGTTTTTCTCCCATCCCGGAATGTTGTGTGGACTAGCCAGACCCTCCTCCGCTCCGCAGCGTGTGGATGGTCTGGCAAAGCGAGACTAGTATAGTTGTGACCGTCAATAAGTAGGAATTTGCAGCACAGAAATGGCAAAAATACCATCTGTTTCAGGTGATTTACTTTACATAGTTTGTTCATTCAATCTATCAATCAAAATCAAATAAAAAAAAAACTAGCGTTGGGTGTCGTTTGTTTTTCTTCCAATACCGGTGCTAAAGCGATACTTTTAAAATGGTGCCGGTGCCTGAACTGATACTTTTTAATAAAGTAAAAAAAAAAGAAAGAAGGGTACTAAACAATCGGTGGCATTAAAGATTTAATAATAATGTAATAACTATAACTTATAACAATAACTAATTTCACCAGTAAATTGCTGTTGAACGACAAAAACATCCACCAGATGGGGAAAAGGTTATTTTACAATAACTTTGAATGCACCACGAGGCTACCTGTTTTCAGTGAACTGCGAGTGAAATTTATGTAAATGAATCGATCATCTGCTTGTGACCGTGTTATACTTTCAGTGTTTTGTAATAGTCACAGTTAATAAGGCTTGATGTTATCGGGCACAATAATCAGAAACAGAAAATTGGAGCTATAACAATTAGAGCTGGGCAATATATCGAATATCATATCGAGATCGTAATATGAGACTAGATATTGTCTTAGATTTTGGATATCGTTGTATCGTAATATGGCATAAGTGTTGTCTTTTCCTGGTTTTAAAGGCTGCATTACAGTAAAGTGAAGTCATTTTCTCAACTTACCAGACTGTTGTAACCGTTATGTTATTTGCCTTTCCCCACTTAGTTATTAGATATCCATTACTACTGATTTATTTATCAAAAATCTCATTGTGTAAATATTTTGTGAAAGCACCAATAGTCAACACTACAATATCGTTGTGGTATCGATATTGAGGTATTTGGTCCAAAATATCATGATATTTGATTTTCTCCATATCACCCAGCCCTAATAACAATAATAGTTTTCTTATTTGCTGAAGGCCACAAACGTTCTGCATCCCTACCGTATGTAACAGTACTCGTCTGGGTTTTAGTACAGGTTCCTATCACAATAATTAATTTTTTATTGGGTAAATTCTTTTAAAAAACAGACTGTCCTTTGCTATGTATTGTAGGCTTGCAGGAAACATGGCTTTCTTCACGTATCCCCTGTTTGTGGTGGTGAAGGTGCAGCTGTGGTGGATCACCACTGCACAGTAATACGGGAAATATTTTCCACTTTTGGCTCATGATCAGTAGCGAAGGGCAGTGACGGGAGTCTGTGGGTCAGCCATGAGTGTACTGAACAACAGCATTCAGATATAGACACATACTCAGGCTGGGATGCCTGGCTATTTTCATAGCAGTGAGTCAACAGCTTGTGGAGCCCAGACAACTGAGGCTTAGGTGTGTGCGTGTGTGCGTGTGCGCGTGTGTGCATGCGCGCCTGTGTGTGCGTGTTTATTGCCATGTGTAATCGCAGGCAGTGCTTTCACAAATAGGCTACCTTGTAGTGGCTTCTCACCCACTGGGCATCAACATTGACCTTTTAGTTTTCCTCTCTTACATTTGAACTCAGGTTTTAATATGTAGGCCTAGATAGTGTCCTCTCCTCTGTTTCTGATAGTTGACTTGTTAGCACTGATGCAGAGAAAGAAAGCAGCTTGTAAATAAACTACTGAGGCAACACACCCACGTTGACAAATGGGAAGCTGCTCAATCGATTACATTTAGCAACAAACTGAATATTTTACCCTGTTGTGTCAGATCTTGCAACTTGAATTCATGCATTTCCTGCCGAAATTCACATTGATTAAAGTAACATTGTTTATTGTTGGAGCCATGCCTGCAGCACAAGACTAAACATCTTCCATTTGCATTGTGCAGCTTTGTGTTGGTAGGTTTCTTTGCGTCAGTACAAACTTCCTACCTAAATTCCCAACCTACTAGAAAATCATGCAGGATCTTGCTGCAGTGCTGCGTTGACTCAGCATAGTACTGTGATAATTGTTGTGACAATAAAGTACAAAGAACTTTTATGATCTTGTATTGATATTTCAAACATGCTGATACCTGCAACATAACTTGCAGTCTATACTGTAGTCTGTGTTTTTGCAAAGCACTGTCTTTTAATCATTCTTCTTTGGGTCCAAAGACAATCCTTTCTGTTTTTTATTTAAGTGGAGAAAGGTTTGGCACATTCAGTCATTAATTTGTTCTAAGCACTTGCTCAGCGTTTGCATCGATGATATTATATCATTATATAAATCTGTGTGTCGTCTGCATGATTATGGTAAGATATTTTGTTGTTTTAAATAATCAGCGTTGGTGAGAGCATCTAGATGTTGAACAGATGAGGCCTGAGAATAAAGCCTTAAATGTTGAGACCCTTGAGATGGTTAAGTGCAGAGTGCGCCTCTTATTGTGTGGGCTTTGTCACATGCTGAGTCATTATGTAGTTATCCAGAGTACCACTAGGCATAGGCCGGTATGAGATTCTGACTGTATGATAACCTTCAGCAAAAATATCACGGTTTCACGGTATTGGGGTATTGCAATTACAGCTATAAATGTATTATTTTTGAAATGTCTGGGTAAAAAACAACAACTTTTTTTCCATTGAACACAATGTATTTTATTTTTAAATGCACTGCACAGGGACAGGGATTTCTAAACTGCACTTTCTGTCCTTTTTAAAGGAACATGCCAACTTATTGGGAGTTTAGCTTAATCACAGTAACCCCCAGAGTTAGACAAGTCAATACATACCCTTCTTGTCTCCGTGCGTGTTGTAACTCTGTCTGACGCCCCCAGCCCTAGCTAAGCCTAGCACAGATCCTGGAGGTAACCGGTTCCAACTAGCCTACTGCTCCGGATAAGTGGCAAAATAATTGCAACATGTTCCTATTTACATGTTGTGATTTGTATAGTCACAAGGTGTACAAATAACAAGGTCATATGAGACACCGCCGTCTTCTAACCGTATACAAACTGGGAACTATAGTCTCAGAAAGGTGAAGCCCTGTGGTGAGGAGCAGAGAGTTCGCTCAGAGTTGGCGTAATAGACAATTCAATAGACAATTAATAGATAGTAAAAGCATAGTGACCTTGTTATTTGTACACCCTGTGACTATACAAATCACAACATGTAAACAGAAACATGTTGGTGTTATTTTGTCACTTATTTGGAGCAGTAGGCTAGTTGGAACCGGTTACCTTCAGGATCTGTGCTAGGCTTAGCTAGCGCTGGGAGTTAGTTACAACAGTTACAACACGCATGGAGATGAGAAGGGTATATATTGACTTGTCTTACTCTGGGGGTTATCGTAAATACGCTAAAGTCCCAAAGTTGGCGTGTTCCTTCAAGACTCATAAAAAACAGCCCATACCTTAGGAACGGTATGACAGAAAATGTTAGTGGTTTTGAAACCGTGACTTTTTCAAACCGCGGTATACCTTGAAATCGGTAACCGGCCCATGCCTAAGTACAACACAGCTGTTTAGTGCTGCTGTCCTGGGTGTTGTCAACATGAATGTTAAAATCTTTAACAGTCACTTCACAGCAGTACAGTCATCAAAAACGTTTGCGCAGTATTTACAGCAAGTGGCCTGTGGATGTTTAAGAATACAGCTTGATATGAGGATTTGACCTGAAGAGCAACATATTCAGACGAAGCACATGTTACCTTAGCAGTTAAATTATTTCTTTTTATTTCCTTTTTTTTTTTTTTTTCACTCGTGCACATTGTACAAAGCTGCAGACAAAGTCTGAGATGTGTTTCTGTTATTTATCGTCTTGGACATAAATTGCCAATAATTCAAATAAGATACAAATCAGTGCTTTTAATGTTTCCAAAAAATGCATGTCTGTTTTTACTTTAAGTATGCCCACCCCAGTTCTTCAGTCTACCGTCTGAAAATACAGAGCAGACCTGAAGCAGGACGGATGACCCACTGACTGTGTGTGTGACACCCATACTGCATTGACTCTTTCAGCAACAGCTTTTTCCATTGGCCCGAATCCCAGCTGAGTCTTGTTGAAGCATGTTGCCACACCCACAAAATAGCACCTGTAAAACACTAACAAACGCACTCTGGAATCTTGCAGATTGTAACAGAGAGGAATACAGATGGAGCTATGTTGTTTAGATAAGATAGATTACTTTTACTTGTGTCATAAATAATTGACCTTGAGATATGTTCACAAGCATTATCATGTTACAGTTCAAGTTAGTTGGTTTAATGTGCCAACTGTTTCAGCTTGTCGTAACTATGAAAAGATACACCGGATGATTCTTGAAAAGAAATGGTGGAACATTTTAAGATGGCCTTTTTAATATAAAACTATCTCCCAGTCCTATCAGTTGCAGAGATTTTGGGAGAGGTGATGTGTAAACTTTGTACATGAATTAAACGTGCACCCACATTCAGTTGTGCACAGAAGTACCTGGAACAGGCAACAGCCAGCAACTGTCAAACTCCACCCTCATAGTTTCCAATGACATTTTCACATCCAGCCTTGGACCACATGCACATATCTGCACAGCACGCGTGCGTGCGTGCATAAGTATTTTTAGACAAAGTATTAAGGTTACCTCAAGATGTGACAGCTGTGTGTGTTTGTGAGTGTGCGTATTTCTGTTTGGCAGCAAATGTGTGTTGACGACAGGTTTTATTTCTCTTTCCATCTGCTTCCTCGTCCATCAGTTTGCCTTTGTCTGTGCTCCTCATCTTTTTTGTTGTTACACATTTAGATATCTGAGCTAATTTTTGTCTTTATTGTCAGTGAACACTATGTACCTTTTCATGCTACCAGGCCTACTATGTTTGGAAAGAGACGTAGCATAACTAACGGTATATTCCTGTCTTTGTCTCGGTCTCTAGTCCATCATGGCAGGCGATATGATGTTACTCATGCGAGGCTTGGCAAAGTTGAGCCAGGCGGTGGTAGAGACTCAGGGCAGCACCCTGCGCAGTGGAACAGGTGAGTTCACCATACCGGTTTAGTGCCTTAATTGGACACATTGTCATACGATGGGAAATTTTTTTTTCAGCATTTGTCTTGAGGCCAGTCTTTACTGCCTTGTTAGCATTCAGTGTTCTGCATTAAAACCTTTAGCTAACTTGCATATTGATAATACAGCATTTTTTAACATTGTAGCCTGTTGTACAAATAAAATGCTTTAATTAAAAAGTTTTGTGTTTTTAAATAGTATTATAATAAAGCAATATTTTAAATAATTTATGATAAATACATAATGCTGTTTTTCAGCTTAAAGACTTGTACATTATGACAAATTATTCCGTAAAAATAAAAAGCTATACAACTAAATGTCAATGAATTTTAAC
Source organism: Perca flavescens (assembly GCF_004354835.1). Classification (NCBI taxonomy): domain Eukaryota; kingdom Metazoa; phylum Chordata; class Actinopteri; order Perciformes; family Percidae; genus Perca; species Perca flavescens. Next base: position 14,762,830 of record NC_041348.1, read on the forward strand.
ACTGCTAATAAGCCATAGTTTTTTAAGCAGATCCAAATTATTGTGATTAGATAGCATTTAGCTTGTTTAAACTGAGTCTGACTTTCATTTTTTTATGAGTCAGGCACTTATTTTGCACAGTAACATTAATAATGTTGCTGTATGGTTAGTTTGTAGTCTACTTTAGTGCTAGTAATGCTAATAACAGTTTTTTTTGTTAATTGTAACTCAGGGGTTGCAGGAGTTGGTGCTGCAGTCCAAAGTGTCCAATCGGCTGCTGAGCAAGGCCTCTCTGCCGCTATGATGAAAATGCAGGTGTGTGTAGGTGTAAATACTACTGTGCAAATTGGCCGCACAGTTTAGCATTAATAAAGAACTGTATATCACTTTTGATGTCAAAAGAGTACTATGAGTAGGTTTTCATTTTTTAAGAGTCTTCACATATGTGTCTGTACAGGAGCTGACTGGCCAGCAGCAGACCTCTTCATCAGAGTCCGAATTTGACTTTCCTCAGGATGACAATGCATTTGCAGCTTCAGAGTTCAGGGAGGAAGGTGTAGACTTCACAGCAGATCACACTGGAAGTAGTGATGATGCCGGAGCCCTTCACAGAGCGGCAGCAGGAGCGGGCCATATCAAACAGTCGCTGTTTGAGGGATACAAAGATCCCAGCAAACAGTTTAGTGGACACACCAGATCTTACCACCAAAATACCAGGTAAAAATAGTCTCGTACTCAATTGCAATCTACGGTATACACATTTTTGCTGTTTGGAGGATAAAGGTAATCATTTTTGCTTTGGGTGTGACAGACATTTCTACAACCAAAGTCTGAACAGGCATTTGTGGGGACAGCTGTACTGTCAGCATCAGGTCAGTCCGCTCAGGAGCTACCATCAGGACCCGTCCACAGTTGGAGGGCTGACGGCCGAAGACATCGAGAAAGCAAGACGGGGCAAGAAGGCTGAGATCAAATCACACAAACAAATGGTAAATCCTGTTCCTCAGTTCTTATTTTTAAACCCAAACACACCTAGACATTGATGTGAACATGTACCTTTCCATACTCACTTTGACATTTTTAAAGAAAGGTATCTTGACAATTCTGTCTTCTTTAGTTGAGTGAGAGAGCCAGAGAGAGGAAAGTTCCGGTGACTCGGCTCGGCAGACTGGCCAACTTTGGAGGTACAGTAATACAACTCTTTGTTACTCTGTCTAAATGCTGATTCATCGGCTGTGTGTCTGACTGTATCTGTAGGCATGTGTATCTGCGTGCAAGTCTGCAAGTATAACTTTCTGTCTTTTTCTGTGGATACATGCATACATACTTACGTAGGGCAGAGAAAAGTTTTGGTGCGCAGGCATATGGAGATGCGGTGTGTCAGATCCATGGAAAAGAAAAGGCAAACTGGTTTGTAAGTAAGGTTTTAGAATTAGAAGTCACTCTTGCTGATTAACAGAGCTCAGTGGGCAAACATGTCGCTCCACCTGAAACATCTTTAAATGCCCAGTAGGGTGCAGATTCTAGAGATTATTTTTTTTATAACATCTTAGTTCTGATAATAAGTTAGTTATCAGTGTAGGAAAAACTACATCCCTTCAATTGTTGCTGTTGTGTCAGCACTGCATGTCCTTCTCAAAGTCTATACAGTTATCAATGTCAAGACAATACCACTGAATGTACTATATATATATATATATATATATATATATATATATATATATATATATATATATATATATATATATATATATATATATATATATATATATATTAGTATGTACAGAGACATTTAAATGCCAATAAACTCAAAACAACAGAGTTAAAAGGAAAAGAAGGAAACATAACCTACAGGAATGTAACAAAGATAAGTGTTTGTCAAGTATCAGACCCTGGACCTGCGCTTAAACAAACACTCTTAGAAATGAGATCAAGCATATCTAGCCGTTGTTAATGGACATGTGTCCCTGTCAAGATAACAACACTCCTTGATAGTCAGCAACAGACTGAGAAATAGAGAGAGAGAGTACAGCAGCAGCTATAATAAAATCTGTGCGAGTTTGCGCTGCAGATTGTTGTGCGTTAAGTTAATCTTCTGTTTGACCACGGTGCCTGTTTTCTAAGCCTATTAGCTTTGACATATTTAAACATGAAAATGACAATCAATATATAAAAGCATATCTAAAAATGAGAGAAAATGGTTTATAAATATACAACACAATTCCAAATGGTAATACAAAATTGAAGCAGATATGGGTCGCCTAGTCTCAAAGTCCCATCTAAACAGGATGTTCTTTTAGCGATAAGATTATCCAGCCAAAACAAATCACCAAGCACATTGAAAATCTCACAACTAGCCTTGGACGTAGTTTAACATGACAGATCAAAGTTTGTACTGTAGATCAGAAGCTTGTAGCGTAATTTCAGGTGGCATAATGTTGGACAGAGAAGCTAAAAGCACAGAGTGAGGGTAAACATAAACTGTGTACAGAAATGAACCCAGAACAGAGACAGACTGGACTGCCAACACAAATAACACGCAGCAGAATTTAGCCGCAGCTCATACCAAATAAACTGCGCTTACACAGGCAGGCTACAGTGAGACGCAAAAGGCAGAGCCAAGTTGATACAGCATTTTGACAGTGGTAACATTTAGAAGGTGTTGGTGAAAGGTGGGGAGGGGGTGGAGGAATGTGGCCTCTGTCTGTCCTTCACTCTCCTGCAACATTTGTTGACAAAGTTATTCAGGTGATTTCTTTTTTTTTTTCTTCTTCTGCTTGTGGTGTTTTATTCACAGCTGCGAGTGGAGATAATGAATGCAGGTTTTAGTCAGTTCAGGTGAGAGGACAAGCAGCAAAGTGATTTATAGAATCATAAATCTGTCGGCATGTTTCCTGGCAACAGCATTATAGCAACCTTGCTTAGACACTTTGAACGGTGTTGCTGAGATTTCTGAGGAAACTGGAGTACATATTAAGGTTCTTCTGGTTCTGAATATCAAATGAATGAACAAGAATCGTCTTTAAAGCCTGTAAGTCGTAACTTGTCAGCCTGTGTAAGATAATGCTACATTAGGTTACACAAGGGCACACATGCACACACACACACACACACACACAACAAAGTGTGATTCACACCCTTATCCCCTTTGGTCCTGTCTTCAACAATAGAGGTGATGACATATTTTACCAATGAAGACATGCTCAGCCAACTTGTATACAAGGCACTGAAGCATGCTGTGTCCTTATTTGACCATCTACCATTGGATCTCAGATTTGTCGCTTCAGAGACTGTTGACTAACTGATTATGTAATGCGGAGTTATGTAAGATAGAGACCAGGCTTGGAGGAACTCGCTCACAAACAGCCCCTAACTTGCTTGCTTTTCACTTTTTATTATCCGCTAAAATAACCCTCTAACCTTTTTGAAGGATTAAGTATTTTATGAGCTTAATTGTTAATATCATTAATGTGATTTCCATGTGCTCTGTTGGGTTGGCAGTGGCGCTGTTACAGTTCTGTCATTGCACACTGCCGAGTTGATCAAAGTGCTGATCTGCACTTGTTTTATTTGTCTTGTATGTTCAGTTTCATATGTTGTTTTGATGGGAATCCCATTCTTCAGAGGCAACAGAGACATTACTGAACTCTGAAATATTCTTACAGATTTATGCTGAAGGTCCCGTTGAGGCACCTGACTACCAATACACCTATTGACTCATTAAATCGTAACTCTCGCCAAAATTCATCTAGGGTCTTTTTGTGAATGTACCTGAGTCAAACTTTCTTTCAAAGGCATATTTAGGATGGAAGCGCCACTTTCAGGATTTACCGTATTTTCGTTTTTCGGTCAAATGGTCTTTTGAATGGGAGTGGTAGGGGCACTTTTATGCTAGCCTCAAAATAGCTATTTTGACAACATTGTTTGTGTACCCAGAGTTTACTAAAAAAGGTTTTGATGGAAAGCTCCTAAAGCTTAGTTCCATATAAATCCACGGATAAGTCGTTGTTTTGTCGTTATTGAAAAACGATATTGACCTTCTAGTTGAAAAAGGAGCCTCATATGGAGTCTGTTCATTCGCATTCGGATATCGACTTGTTTTGACTGCCGACGTGGTAGTGGCCGGAAACAACAACAGCTGCGGTGAGTTGCTCAAAAACGTTCTTTTTTTAGTAAATCTGTGTACACAAAGAATGTTGTCAATGCTTGCGTTAAGGTGTATTGCTCCTGGTGATACTTGAAGCAAAGTTTCATGTTGTGTCGAGCCTTCTTAGTATTTCGAAAATAGCTATTTTGAGACCAGCATGAGAGTGCCCCTAGCTCTTCCATTCAAAAGGCCATTTGACCCAAAAACGAGAATACGGTGAATCTTAAAAGTGTCGATTCGGTCCTAAATATGCTTTTAAACTAAAGTTTGACTCACGTACATTCACAAAAATACCCTAGGATGCATTTTGGCGAGAGTTACGCTTTTAAAAGGATATTTTTAGAGCGCCAACATGACTGTGCTTTTATGTCTATCATTTTACAACATGTTCTGTTACATTATTACATTGTTTGATTAGATAGGTACTTTATTATTGCCATGCACCAGTGTTGGTGATAATTGTTTTGGTACAGAAAGGTAGCGTAGTTCCAGTGCAATTGAAAGAGAGAAATAAAGCAAGCAAACAGGCGCCATAGCCAATTACAACAATATATAGTATATAGATATGTACAGTTCATTTCCTCAGCATATAAAGTAGCCCAACAGGCAAAAAGTATAATGTTTGATGTACCAGTTCAAACAATTGTTTGTATATTAAGCCAGTCCACATTCATTGTGTTGTGTTCTGTCTGTGTTTCCACCAGGTCTAGCTGTAGGTTTGGGGTTTGGAGCCCTGGCAGAAGTTGCCAAGAAGACCATGATCAGACACAGTGATGCAGCAGGTAACACAGACTAACACACCCACACTTGCTTACACAGTATCTTAGCCGTTTTACCAAATGGCTAAGTTATACATGTAAACAGCTATGTTTGCTTTTGCATTATTGTTAGGCCTTTTTTGTGAGACTCAGCCATTCCATTTTTGTCTTGAAATGATGAACTATTTAAGGCTAATAGCAGGTTATTACTGTCTAGGATAGATAATCACGCACATGGCATATCAAACCATCATGGTTTTACCACCGCTGCTGCTTTCTGAATGCATTGTACTATGGATTTGTGTAGACAGAAGAATGCAGAACATAAATGCTCTGTTAAAGTAAAGTTATTATAGGCCACATTTGAGAGTTTTGTGCCTGCAAGGACAGATGTTTGTGTTTCTGTTTATTATGGGATTTTGCCACTGTGTTCTTGTTGACTAGCACCTATGTAAAAGCTAACATAATTTTTTTTAGTACCCATCCTTCATGCATGTCGGTGCATGCTACACACCTTTTGTATGCCAAGTTGCCAACACAGCGCAATTAGGCTCCCTCACACCAACCTACCAACTAAACAGACTTTCCTGCCCTGCACAGTGAGCCTGCTAATTCCAAGACCGAGCTAAACAAAAACAGGCGTAAATCTGTGGTATTTGTGCCTCGTGTGTGGGCGCGTGCGTGTGTGGTAAATCTCTGTTAAAGCCTCTGAAGGCAGCTTTAGACTCACTAAAACGCATTACCTGACGACCTACTGACATATATATATATATATATATATCCCCACAGACACAAACAACTTCTGGGGCATGTGTGTAAACACATGCACTGGTTGTACATAAACCTGAACCTTAAACTAACAAAATCCAAAGCCTCTGTTTTGTGCTTCTGCAGGTGAAAATAAGAAAGGCGTTTTGGACTCCAGCCCGTTCCTGTCAGAGGCCAACGCTGAACGCATTGTCAGAACCCTGTGTAAGGTCAGAGGAGCTGCATTAAAACTGGGACAGATGCTCAGCATTCAAGGTGTGTGACAAACGCACCCATACGTACATGCATTAATTTACAGTTTGCGGTCATTTACGACTGGTGGATTGACTCCGATGTAGTGTCGGTGAGCTGTTGGTGGTTTTCTATACGCTCTTTCGGAGTTGTGACACTGACCTGCACACAGACACAAACACAGGTAGCAGCAGCTGAGAAAATGCTGAATTGATGCAGGTTTTTGTTTTGCACTTATAAGCAAGTTGTTCAAGGTTGGAGGGCCAGTGGCAGTAAACATCCTGGCACAGAGCTAGTGTAGTGCCAGATCAGGCAACGGCACTAAACGCATTATTCATTTTTTTTATCACTGTTGTCACCCCCCTTGTTCTTTGGCATTCATATACTGAGATCATAACATAGCATAAACTTTACACAGATTGTACAAATGTAATAAGCTACAAAAACAGTAATAGGAGAGAAAAGGACATTGGCTGCCCAGTGTTTGCTAATCACTTTTCAGCACAGTGGATTGAATGAATGAATTAATGAATTTATTGGTCATAACCAAAGGGTAGGGTCAGAAGCTTCATCTTATATAACGCCCCCCCCCAGCTTGTCACAGATTGACCTTGATTGCATGTGTGTGCTTATTTGCATACATAGCTTTACTCTATCTCTAAGGTGCTGACAAGCTGATTCTTAAATCTAAAATGGACACAAAGGTCACAGTAGTCTTTTGTAGCTGAACACACACACCAGATGATTGTGCGTCCAACCATTGTACCCTTTAGTACCAGTCCAAAATAACGCTCACCTTGAGGGGGCTAAAACATTTTCAAAACTGATAACAAAGTTTGTAGTACGGATTGCTCATATCATCAGCAATGTCAGCCATATTAATCTTTGTAGCTCCCCAACAGTATTAGCTTTTTGCAATGAGTCTCATTGATGGTAATTACCTGGGATATTAGTTATTTCATTTGAATTAGTACGATTTTATGGCTTACACTGTCAACCCATATTGAAGGTGCGCATTATGTCTATATTATGTTTGGCAGTTTATGGGCATCTAAAAGCAATGACCGCACCTGGAGTAAAAATACTGGCATTTGCTTGTATAGCCATATTTGACAGCAGTTTGACAGCCCTTGGAAACTCACAGAATTCAGACTTGTTGTGAAATTTGCCGGCCTTTGCCTCTCGACCTGTATTTCTGTCCAGTTCAGATAAACTCAGCTGTGTTCCTGTATTTCAGATGATGCATTCATCAACCCTCAACTTGCCAAGATCTTTGATCGCGTAAGACAGAGTGCTGACTTCATGCCAATCAAACAAATGACAGTAAGTGTCTTTTCTTTCTTTAAACTGGCAATTATTATTGACTAAGTATTGACTGATGTAATTAGTAACCATGTTAGTTCTACCTCTGACAGTATTATCATTATTATTGTCAAGCCCATTGTAATTCCACCAGTGAAAAACTATAACATGGACATTTTCTAATGACAAGATATCAAGTTGAATTTGAAAAGCTGCAAAAATTTCAACTATTTGTGTCTGTCTGTAGAAAGCGTTGAACAATGATTTGGGTCCTAAATGGAGAGACAAGCTGGAATCGTTTGAGGAGCGTCCGTTTGCAGCAGCGTCCATCGGCCAGGTTCACCTGGCGAGGATGAAGGATGGCAGGGAGGTGGCCATGAAAATACAGGTACACTGTGAAGATTAATGGGAACACAGCACATTCTTATGTTATTAAAGGGGGGCTTTGCCATTCAACCAACTTTGTATCATAATGTTGGTAGTATGTGTAAATGAACTATGGCAAACTTACCTTTAGATCTCCCTACTCACAGGCCAGCAGAAAAACCTCCAAGTGACGCATTCGATGCAAAACGAGAGCGAGAGAAATATAAAGCAAGATTTGGTTACTGTATTACCTACTTTTCAGAAACATTGTAGTGCACTGTTTGGCTAAAATACGATGGTTTGTAAATAGGAAGTGGATGCCATACTGTTTCCTACATTGCCGCCATTCTGTGTATGAAAGAGCTCAACGTGCTTGCATTATGTCACCCACCAGTGGGAGCGTTTATTGGTCTGGTGCGGTGCAGTGCGTTCTGGTAGTTGTAGGTTTTTTACCTTTTTGAGTGAAAGGGAATATCACAGCTTCTATTCACACAATGGTATTATTAAGACCTCATGATACTTTGTAGATAATGATTGTAATGCCAGTGAAAGCCTTGGTCACATTATACCATAAAGCTACATCAATTATTGGATTACCTTTAACACGATACAGGGTCATTACAGTATTTTAAAGTGAGATTATGAATAGAAACCGCACAGAAAAGTTAATATCAAATATGGTGTTTTTTCCATTCATTTTATCATCCAATTCAAGTAAAAGAAAATAATATTTTCTTCGGTTTGTTTGTACCCAGTACCCTGGTGTGGCTCAGAGTATCAACAGTGATGTCAACAACTTGATGGCGGTGCTGAGTATGAGCAATGCCCTTCCTGAAGGTACACATTCAAAAAAACAATCTGTCATGCTGCATGAAACTCAATCATTTCTCACTTTCTAATTAATATTCAAACACACATGCACAACTGCATTCAATGTCACTCTGTATCCTCACTCTACATTTGTCCATCTGCTCCTGTACTCTGTACACCACTGTATGCCATACTGTACTGTGTGTGTGGTGTCTGTCTCTCTGTAGGTCTGTTTCCAGAGCACCTGATAGACGTAATGAGAAGAGAGCTAGCACTAGAGTGTGATTATATTAGAGAAGCCCAGTGTGCAAAGAAATTCAGGTAAGTCTTATGTAGCATATGTTAAAGTGTATTTGACACAGTCTTGAAAGTTAATGCCCACTCTGTTAACTTCCACTGCAACTTTTCTTTCCATTGCATGCATTTATGTTCCAATACATGTTATATACATTCAGTTGTAACTGCTGAAAATATGACTGCTTTTAGTAATTTATTTTTATTTTTTTTATGTTAAAGATTTAATCGTTATAATTGCAGTGGATGTAGAGCAGGCCACAAGCGCTGCCTTAACTGCATGTTTGCAAAGCAATACAGAGACTTATGTTACACTTAAATTATATACACAAAGACAGGTTCAAATCTACAGGTATAATGCTAGCTTATTCCATTGCCTCATTACATTTCCATCTCTTTGGTTCAAAGTCAGAACAATTAAATCTGCCAGCCAACTATATTTAGATGTAATACTCTATATGGACTACCTGCCTACTTAACCTGGATTTATGTGTCTACATGTCTGTCTGAACCAGGGAGCTTTTGAAGGACCATCCGTTCTTCTATGTACCGGAGGTGATAGAGGAGCTGTGCAGTAGCCATGTCCTGACCACAGAGCTTGTCCCCGGGTTTCCCTTGGACCAGGCTGAGAACCTCTCACAGGAGCTGAAGAACGAGGTAGAGATTTTCAAACCAGACAGATAGACAGACAGAAGGGGTGGATAGATATTTAGCTGACTAATGTGTGCATTTATCTGGGGAGGAAGGAGTTGATGTGTTCAGAGGGTGTATTTGTGTGTTTGTGGGAGACAGAACTGGTTTCTTTCTGATCAATAACTACATGGATGAATCGGTCTCTGGTGGCAGGAAAGGGAAGTGCTTCTGCCTCCACCTGTAGAGCTGGGCCATGTGAAGAAAAAAAAGAAATCAAATATCACAATATTTTTGACCAGATACATCGATGTGGATATTGCGACGATATTGTAGGGGTGATTATTGGTGCGTTCACAAAATATTAACAAAATGAGAGTTTTGATAAATAATCACTAATAATGTGGATACAATGACTAAGTGGGGAAAGGCAAATACAACAGCTAGTAAGTCTGGTAAGTTCAGAAAATGACATCACTTTACTGTAATGCAGCCTTTAAAACCAGGAAAAGACAACACTTACCTTGTCGGTCATATTACAATATCCAAAATCTGAGACGATATCTAGTCTCATATATCGATGTCGATATATTATCTATCTATTGCCCAGCCCTACCCACCTGTTTCCACTTTTACCCCATTTTCTCCCCTCTCCTTTCATTTCCTCCCACAAGTCCCTACTTTCCTCACGTCCTCGTGTTTGTTTCTGTCCCAGATCTGTGAGAACATCTTGACGTTGTGCCTCAGAGAGCTGCTTGAGTTCAGGTACATGCAGACTGACCCAAACTGGTCCAACTTCTTCTACGATCCACAGACACACAGGGTGAGTCTGTCTAAAGGCTAAATACTACTGTTATGATAGTTACCTCTACTACGATTAATAATATTAGGGAATTGACAGTGAGATTTAAGAGTAATGAAAATTACAAGTGATCATTGGATTGTGTCTCTAGGTGGCGCTGTTGGACTTTGGAGCCACGAGAGGATTCGATCAGAGTTTCACAGATGCCTACATAGAGGTAAGATCAGTCAGCCTCATTCTTACTTTTCTTTACTTTTATTTTTAACTGTAATTCATAGCCAATATTATATTCTTGATCAACATAAAGCTTCAGTTACTGTACACTACCCGCTGTACACACACCCTTACTGTTTTTGTTTTGATTTTATGCAGAAAAGACATTTTGACATTTGTACTCTGGTTTAATTTGCAGTAAATCATTAAAGTTTTAAACAATCTTACTTGCATGAGATTCATGTCATGTCAGAACTAAAAATACTTCAATTATACAGATTTTGTTTGGCCATGCATACGATATTTAAACATGTCTCCGAGATGGAGAGAAAGACATTGAAATGATGGTGGTAACAGTTAGAACCTGTTTGTGATTGTAGGTAATCCGTTCAGCTGCTGAGGGCGACCGAGAGGGAGTTCTGAAGAAATCTATCGAGATGAAGTTCCTGACTGGGTATGAGTCCAAGGTAAATCTCTCTTTACTGGACTGTCCGTCTGTTTATTCTGCATCACAAACCATTTTGCCACTGGTATTGCCATAACAAGGAGAAATGGGTCGTAGTAGTTACAAACTCAAAAACAAATACATCAGTGGTTGTAGTAAAAGCAACATATGCTATACATAAAGAGATGTACTGTAGATTTGGATGTTGTTTGACCAATCGTTGGATGCAGATTTCATTTAAAATTTTCAGCCGTCTGTGTCTGAAATTTAGTTTGTTGGTTTTGCTACACCAAATACTCCTATTTTATTAAAGTGACCCATGTTACTCTACAACAGGAAAGGGCAACATTGATGATAGAGAGGGCCACAAAAATGTCATCCTCACTACCCGAGGGCCAGATTGTGACTGTGCACTTCACCAGTAGGGTACTGTTATCATTCAATTAGCCAAGTATAGCTACTAAATTAATGAAAACAACAAAATATAGACCAGTAATCAAATCAATTTAACCAGCATCTCTATTTTTCATATTCAAATGCACTTAGTAAGGCTTCTATTCATTTGATGAACTCAAAACATCCACATTGCTGAGTGATATCAGTGTTTTCTTTTAGGATTTTTTTTTTTTTTTTTTTTTTTTTAGCAGTAGGGGCAGCTCCAAACAATTATTTCTTTCACACTGGTATCAAGGCATGGAATAGTTTGCCTACTGCTACAAAACTCCTATCATCTCAAGGGATTTTTAAAAGACAGGTCAAGCAGCTTTTATCGAACAAGGTGAATATTTGATAAATTGGATAGTTTTTCCAGCATTTGTTTCTTATTTATTTTGTTTTATGTGATGTCTTTTTTTCCTCCTAATACTGTATGTCTTTATAGTCTGAGTTTGTCTGCTTCTTGTCTATTGTTTTCCTGTGTGTAACACCAAGGACTGTGCTGGAAATAAATATTTTACTTTAGCGTGTCATCCTTTTTGGATTACTGTTTTATTGTCTTGATCCAGAAATAAATCAATCAATCAAAAACATCAAAACATTTTCGTGTCACCGTGCAACGAGAAAAGATAGCCAGTTTCAAAATTTTTAACGGTTATCTCTTAACTGTACGTACACACCGCCGCCGACTTGAGCTTCTAAAGATACCGGAAGTCATTCGTTTTCAATGGAAGCTGGCTTCTCTCAGCTGCAAGGAGCGTCAAATCTGTCGGCGTCGCGTTTTGGGCGTTTTGAGCGTCAATCAGAAAGTTGAACTTTGGTCAACTTTATGGTAATGAGCTATGACGCGGTTCAGCGGCAAGCAACGGAAAACTGCAGCAACCAATCGGAATATAGACGTCCTTCTCGCTGGCTGATTCTGGAGAAACATACGATGTAAACTTTTGTTCCTACCAAGACATTCGTTCCATGAAAATGGAGGGAAATCTCATAATCGCCGTTGCTGGGTTCCCCTATCATTTATGATATAACGTTGTTTGCGTATAGGGACCAGTTAACGTGCCGTCACATTGTCTCTAAACAGTCCGCTCACGGTGAAGACCTGCACGGGTCAACAGCTGGCGGCTGCTCGCTCTGCCTGCATTCTGCTGCGGTTCAGCGGCTAACGAGCGAGCTAACTGCTAACAGACACCACTGCGACCAACAAACAATACTGTCCTTATATATGTAATTTATAAAAGGTTTCTAGTGTCAGTGTATTGGCTGTGCAGTGGCTGCTTGTGCTTTGTCTTCATTTGTGTGTTGAACATGATGGAAGAACGCTGCCACGTCAGAGCGGCCAAAGCGTCAAACAGCTTCCCCGTACTTTTTGACAAGCGTCCTTAACAGGGCGGCTAGAGCTTCTTTGCAGCTCAAGTCGGCGGCGGTGTGTACGTACAGTAAAGCTTTATCCATCTCTACTGCACATTGCTTCACTGTTTCGCCATCTGACAAGGGCTTCTTTGCTTTAGCAAACTCAAGGGAAACGGCATAAGATGCCTTGAGGACAGCGATGATAGTGGCTCTGGCAGCTACGGTGTAACGCTATATATCGCACCTGTCTTTCTGTCATGTCTCTCTTCATGCCGTGGGTCGCGGTTAAGGTCAAGACCTGACGAGGCTGCAGTTGCTTGGCAACAAACCTCTTGCATTTCGAGGGAGCGCCGTCTTAACGGTGGACAGTATAATTACAATTGGAATGTAATGGGCCGCTTGCTCCCAACGCCTGTAAAACCAACAATTTGATATTTGGAAATTGATTCGCGGGCCGCACTGCGTGAGAATGAAGGCCGCATGCAGCCCAGGGGTCGCCAGTTGCCCATCCCTGCTCTACAGGATAGTCATTAGTGGTGACTAAGTATGCAATATGTTTTTTCCCCTTTTTGTGTCCAGGCAATGATAATTGCCCATGTGGATGCGGTGATGATCCTCGGTGAGGCCTTCGCCTCCACCGACACATTTGAATTTGGCTCCCAGTCCACCACGAAAAGAATCCACAACCTCATCCCTGTAATGCTCAAACACCGGCTCACCCCCCCTCCCGAGGAGACGTACTCACTCCACCGTAAGATGGGCGGCTCGTTCCTTATCTGCTCCCGGCTGAATGCAAAGCTGCAATGTAAGGACATGTTCCAAAAAGCATATCAGAAGTACTGGGAAGGCCGCACACCACCCTCTCACTAAGCCTTTGCCAATCCCAAGTGTCAGGCGATTTGATGGACAGATCCTGGGGCCAATGGCAAAGTGCAAGCCGGTGGTGAGGTTGTGTTGTGAAGACGTACAACAGCAAAGCAGATGCCATATTACCTGCCCTTAAATAGTCATCGAGCACCAGCTTATCTTTCCCATTTTGGGAACCCCACTACAATGAGTTTTTCAACAGCACTTGTAATGTCATCATTTCTTTGTTTGAGAGGGAGCCGCAACATGGCGTCTGGAGTGCATTAAGACAAAACTCTATCCATGGCCCTGAGAGGACAGACTGAAAAGACTGAGGTGGCTGGAAGGAGAGAGACAGCCTTACGAAAAGTAGTTCAGCTGTAACATGAATGTAAAAAGTTTGATATTGATCGCTCTCCTGATGTTTTCAAGATGATTATTGCATTTTCTTTTGTTTTGCATTGCTGTGTTTTATTGATCTTTTGGAAAATCCAACCAACTGTACCAACTTTATGTAATGGTATGGGATTAATAAAAAAGACTCAAATCTAAATGTAAACACACAGTCACATAATAATGGAGTGACTACAGTATATGGGCTGTAGGAGTCACACAGTATTGGCCAGGACCAACATGTCTGGGGAGTTTGACTAGATTGTCTGAATATTAATGATAAGGCTTGGTCTAAATGTAGAAGGCAAAGTAAATGTAGCAGTTTGGATTAGAAGGAAATAGTTTGTCAAGATGTTGCCAGGCAATCAAGTTCAGGGTGATTTATCCATTTGTAGAAAATGTGACAAACTGGAATTTGTCAGCATTTCCACAGAAGAATGGCTGACTTTTAACTTGTGTGTATTTTCTGTATCAGTGTAGCAATTCAGATATCAGTTGCTGTTTATAGCTTTTAGCTTTTTAAGGAAACCTATTATTCTATTGGCAGAATTTTGATTTAAACCACCAGTCTGTTTCAAGTGACATTTAACATGACTTTCAGAATATGTAAATGTTAATGAACCTTGGGTTGAAGCGTGATTTTTTATTTTTTTTTCCTCAGTTTGGGTCTGGGGATGAAAGTCTGCAGAGCTTCTGCTGTACATTTTTATCCCTTTATGTCCCATCTGATGATTTGTCTTCAACCATTGTCCATATGGGGCAGATTTAGCTTGTGAATTCCAGTTGATTGTCAACATGTTAGCATTATAGCTCAGAATTGTAATTCTGTCAGATGCAGTTTTTTTTTTTCTTTCTTTTTTTATTAGTACCAAAGCATGATTTAACTGTTTTGTAAAAGCATATAGAAATGAAACCATATTTATCCATGTTGCTCACTGTAAGAAGTCTGACCGAAAGACACATGGACCTGTGCTTAGTCATGAATGTTAATGAACTACCGGGATGGAATAAACTCATCTTAAATCGCACAAGCTCAGCTCGTGGGCACACCCTGTTTTCACAAGTGGGTAAACTCTCCACGCCTTCTCGGGTGTTAAATCCTCCGTCACCTGGCTGGTGTGCGACTGTCAAACTTTGCTCTGCTGTGTGAGTACAGTTATAATGGTCTATGGTGTAAAGCTGAAAAAATGAAAAAAAAAATTCTGTTGCACAAGGTGCCTGTAGTTTCCAGTGGAAATCTCAACTTTATATTTCATATCAGGA
Organism: Perca flavescens; assembly: GCF_004354835.1. Classification (NCBI taxonomy): domain Eukaryota; kingdom Metazoa; phylum Chordata; class Actinopteri; order Perciformes; family Percidae; genus Perca; species Perca flavescens. The sequence goes on from NC_041348.1 coordinate 14,777,865, forward strand.
CTCGGCAAAAATATGGTTTAAATGTTCTAATCAAACTAAATGTTGTAATAAAAATATTGTATGAAAAGAGTAAATGTTTCATCTACTGTATACTTTTCATGTGGCTCTGCGTGGTTTATGTGTGTGATTTTAATATGTTCAAAGGACTGCAGCTCCTTGAAGAAACATCAAATAGTGTGTCAGTGTAGTTGGGGAAAACAGATCTCAATGTATATATAACCCAGATGTTGGTCATGTATCCTGTACTGTAGGTTAAGAGGTTGTAATTTGTGTTTAGAGGAGAGAGGAAAAACTGAGAAAATACAGTAGGGGGAGGCTGAGAGAAGGCTTGTCTTCCTTATTTAGCAATGTCTTGGCCAGCACTGGGGGGAACTGGAAGACCGCCTGGGAAATGAGAGAACACACACAAATATTCCCAAAATATTAGTACTTGTGCACAGGAAAGTGAGTGGTTTAGAGTGAATGCATGTAGATAGACACGTCCTTCCCCTCTTTATTTCTCGGAGTTGACTTGTATGTTCACACATTTTTACTCCAAACTGTTGTCTTTCAGTGTCAGTCTGTTGTGATTCACCTCAGTGTCCAGCACATGGCGCTGTTGTGTTTCCACACAGTGACTCAGTAGGTCATGTAGAATAAAGCTCCACCAGTTCCAGAAATACTGACATAACAATAAGAAGAACAAAACATTACCAGCCTAAAGCAAGCCAGATAATTAAATGAAACTCAGCTGGATGTAAGAGTGTAATTTCTGCTTTATTAAACAATATCCGGTAAGCAGAGTTGTAAGTGAGAAATGATTGCACAAAGCAACAGTGGTCATAAGGTGCTCATTGACTTGATATATAATATTGATAGCCTGAGTCTAAATACACATGTGCGCTTATGTACCTGAAACACTTCAGGGTAAAACTATATATATTTGAGGCTGAATAGGCTAATCAAACAAAATGCTCTCATTTTGTGGCTGCCAACTTCATAATCTACAGCATTAATAAAGTGTGTTTTTTTTAAATTTTATTTAATGTTCTTATGGAAGCATAAGCTTGCCAAGAGATTCATGCAATTTCATTAATTCCAGTCAAATACCATCTGCTGTTTTCCCAGAATACATTTTCCAAAACCGTTATCTAGGAACCACATTTGACTCTCATCCAGATCTCTGAGAGTATCTTAACTATGAGGTCAGGACCCAAGATAGTTTAAAAGTCCCATTCTTGTAAATATATATCAATAGAATACTAATGAGGCTGGGATGTCGACTGCAGTTTGGTTCCTGGGTGGAAAAGGTTTTCTATCCGTTTTTGTCGCTGCATTACATCTTGATGAGCTAAATGTGTTTTGACATTGCAACTTGCTGAGCTGAGATGGAAACAACTCCACTTTGGTTGTGTTTACACTACAGAGAGGATGGTGGGAGTGTTAGCGGGGATGTTATGTACAAAGAGCAAGCATTGAGAAATCCTTATTTGGCGAGAGAGGACAGTGATCAAGTATGGACACAATCCTTAAAGGCAAACGCTCTCATAACACTTACTTAAAGTGGTTTTATGTAACTTTCAGTTTGTGTTGATTTCAGCGGGTAGTGTTTTTACCACACCTGCTGTCGTAAAGATCTTTTCTTTACGGTGCTTTATTGCCCACTGTAGATTACTGAGTTAGTGTTACCGGGAGGTCATATAGTTTTGATGAATATATTGCTCAGAAAGAAAATAATTCATTTACAATAAGAAAATATGTTACAGATGCATCGTTGCATTTCAAGTCGAGGAGCAATCCCTGGAAGATGTGGTCGAGTTTGTATGCCTGGAAAGCAACATCAGCACAGATGGAGGAGCTGATAAAGATGTCGAGCTGCGCATCAGCAAAGCAAGACATGCCTTTAGAACACTCCGACCTGGATGGCTCTCTTCCTAGCTCTCTAGAAACACCAAAATCAGAATCTTCAATACAAACGTAAAATCTGTCCTTCTATACGGCTGTGAAACCTGGAAACCACCAAATCAGTCATTCATCAGTATTCATTAACAACTGTCTCAGATACATACTGAGGATTTGGTGGCCCAACAAGATATCAAATGTAGAACTGTGGAGACGCATGAACCAGGAGCAAATCCACATTGAAATCAAATCCAGAAATTGGGGATGGATCGGTCATACACTTAGGAAGGATCCCAGGAACATAGCAAGACAGGCTCTGGACCATAATCCCCAAGGCAAGAGGAAGCTAGGGAGACCTAAATCCAACCGGAGGTGGTCCACGCTTGAACTGACCAAGACCGGGACCTCCTGGCAAGAAGTAAAGACCTTAGCGCAGAGGAGAGTGAGGTGGAGATCCATGGTGGACGCCCTATGCTTGCAAGGGGGCCAAGAGGATTAAATTAAATTAATACGGTAACTTAGCATACTTTGGATGTATTGTGAGCTAAACCGGGTATCACTGTCACTGTGTCACAAGCCAAAGCATTTAACAACGAACGTAATAATAATTTAGATTTATATAGCGCATTTCATGAAACCCAAGGACGCTTTACACAAATACAGGGGGACTTTAGGGAAAAGAAAATAGTAGGCCAACACAAAAACAGACTAAAAGGAAACACGTCTGCGCTAAACGGAAGGGGGACGTAATTTAATGTTGGCTACCGACATACAACCACATTGCGCAATCTAAAGTTATTTTATGAAAACAAATATATATACAATTATGCCTATATAAAGAAATCTTCTGCTACCTTTTATCTCTCATAACCAATCACTAACGTTTGGTCATGACATATGTCATGCGCATGTGCAACAAGGGGAAGACCGTCAAAGCTTATATTTAGCATTAGCATCGCTAGTGTTAGCCTTAGCCAACTCCTTCACCACTATTGGAGCGAGCTTTAAGCAGTTTTGTCAGTAGGATTTTCATCTTTATCCTCAGCATACCTGCAGATGGTTAATGGTGAAATAATTTTCATATTTGCCATGGAAACTGATTTTATACCCTTTTAGTGTGGAGTACTCAAGAAGTGCATTGAGCCTTTATCAAACTCACTTCCTAACTGTAAGCCTGAAGAAGGCGGGACTCAGCTGAGCTGTGGAATCATTATGATATGCCAGTTTTACTTGAGAGATTGTCACAAAATGTGTTTTTCCTGTGCTTCACTTCTTTATTTTTGGCATTTTCAGCCTTTATTTTGACAGGAAAGGGGAGAGAGACGGGGGAATGACACGCAGCAAAGGGCCGCTGGTCGGAGTCGAACCCTGGCCCGCTGCGTCGAGAAGTAAACCTCTACATATGGGCACCCACTCTACCAACTGAGCTATACGGGTGCCCCTGTGCTTCACTTCTAACTAGAAATTCACACATTCTTCTGATTGTACTTTGAATGGTGATCATTGAGGCTTCCTTCTACCACTACACCTTATGTATTATTCCTCCATTCCTATTGTCCAACCTTTTCGACAGAATCATATGGAAATGAATTCCCATTTTAGGTATGACCTGCTGACAGACAAAGACAAAGAAATCACCATATGGACTCCTTTCAGTGGTGGTTAAAGGCGCTGTGCTCGAAATACTGAAAAAGCATTGCCTCCACACGGCTCTCACAGACCATTCTGTGAGATGCATGCAAGGCCGGACCGGCCATCAAAACAAAGAATAAAGAAGCTCTTAATGGAACACACACAGAGGGAGTGTGACTTTATTCTCCGCTATATCATTGTTCTGAATATCAAGTACAGCCCATTGAACTAAAAAAAATGTCATACTGTAAACATGTACCCTGCAAACAAGACTAAAGTTATGACATTTCACTTCAAACTACATATGTCAACCACGTGATGACGCCAGATGAAAAGTCATAGAATCATCAAACTAGGATTTTTTTTTCCTCTGGCAACCACGGACGAAGGATGTTTTTCGTGGGGCAAAAAATTTTGTTTAAACAGATGAATCCGTCAATGGTGCTCGAGAAGCAATGAAATGCTCTCCGTGCTCACTGAAACATCACTCAAGGTTCTGAATGCAAACTGCCAAAAAGTGAATTTAGAGCTAATTTTATAGCAAAAGAAAAATGTCAAACATACCACAGCTAGCACAACTTTGACAGTTGTCATGTCATTGTCTGTAGCCAAGCCATATTCAGAAGTGTATGTTTTGTTATTCCTTATGTTTTGTTATAAACAATTCCTTAGTTTCACCGGATAAACAATCTGCCCATGAACCCCCCAAAATACTTATTCACATTAAATCAAGAACATGCATAATTCAGTCACAAGTATTCAGTGATTAAAACCAATTTTTTTAATTACAAATCACCTCAAACAACTTCAAATAAAACCAATGTTCCAAAGTCACAGAAAAAAGCTACAATCCTAAAATAGTTAAGTGTGTGTGTGTGTGTGTGTGTGTGTGTGTGTGTGTGTGTGTGTGTGTTTATTACAGTGACTTGACACCAAAGCTATGCATGCAAAAAAACTTTACATGGCAGTATGTTCGTTCTACAATCTAGCTAGCACAACAACACCATCATAATAATAAAGTGTCCAAATAACAATGATTCAGATCTGTAAATTGTACCTGAACCCAAACAAAGCAAAAAAAACTCCAGCATCACTGCTAACACTTCTGGGAGAACATGGTCATTTTTTAAGGCATAAAATATCATCAACATTACAGACATCATCATCATCATAATCCTAATCTGTCTCACAAACAAACACTGTACAACATAAACACAGAAAAACATTTGTTGTTGCCGTCCAAAATACAGCAGTACTCTTAAAATAAAGGCATTTGGATAAGATAATGAAGATATATATATATATAGGGATTACAAAGAATCAGTGAATATGAAGTTTGCCATGAATAAATATATCATGAATATATCATTTGCTGAATCCGTCCCATATTATAAGAGTTGTACTTTAAATAGCATTTTGTCAAATAGCCCGAGTTGAAGTTCATTCAGTTTGTTCAGCAGTAACTGAGCTTCCTACAAACAGTGATTTTGATTTAGTGCCCCACTTTTCTTTAGTGTTGCATCTGAAGCTAAGCTGGTTTTATTATTTTTGAAAAAAGCTCTTTGACTTTTGATTTGATTTGATATTTTGCAGGGAAGTGAGCCAATGATACCGTGCATGAGAAAGCTGACGTGGCATCATGGCAAAGGTTTTGTTTGGATCGATAGTTCCAAGGCAAGTTGTGTTAAATATTTTTAAATAGTCTTGTACATAATAGAATTATCCATCTACACACCTTCCCACACTACACACATTCCCACAGTTATACTGAGGCCATATCATATATTCTCCAACCTCAATTTCCAATATCTCACATACACAATGTACACACCTAAATATTTCTGATTTTAATATTCATCTAATCCGCTTGCGTGAATTTTTGACTTTACATGGACCAATTCGGCCTCAGACACAAACTCAATCACAGTAACTGTATCTTGGTTATAAGGAGCAGACAGCGTGATGACTGTGCTTCCAGAGTGGCATAAAGGTAATTTGATATAATGTTCTAACAATGTGTAATATCCCTCTGACACTGATTTACACATTTAAGAGGTGTGAAAAATGTAAATCATTTTGCACACAGCCCTGTAATTTTAGGATGACACACATCTTGTGACCAGCTGGTGAGAGTCAGCGTGTTAAAGATGTGTTTGCTATTACAGAAAAAACATTGCCTGAAAGGAAAATATTGTAGCTACAATAACTATAGGCTGATCGATTACCACAATTAAGTTCAAACCAAATGAGTATCAGATCCATTTACAGTTTGATCACATGCTCCAGTGGAAGACATGTTTTGCTCCACATTCATGGTTTGAATGATTGTAAAATAAGTGATTTTTAGATTTAGTGGCAAGGCAGCATGACTTTGTACTGTGTGTAAACAGTAACAACTTAGAGAAGATGGAACATGTTTTGTTCTGAGAGTTGATTTAAGGTGAAACAAATTCACCTCTCAGTGAAGTACCTTACAGTTACTCCTCAGAGCAGCGACGTGGTGTCTTTCAAACAGACCATGTTACAGTAAAACTCGCCAATAAATCCAGTAACATGATCTAAACCTGAAATAAACTGCTGGACCGGGCAGCCAATTCAGTGGCAGTGAAAACTGGTGACGCTGGTTTCGGGAAAAACTGTTATGTATGCAAAAATACAGAAATAAAGTTCGCATATCAATATCTTAATTTTTCTAACACAGTCATTCCAACACATCTTCCTTTATTCTACCTTTTCTCCTCCCTGGCATGTAGGAAACATCTAGTCTGGTCTTAATTTTTTTTTACAGATTTATGTTTTTTTCAAAAAGATTAAATAAAAAAGATCAAAAGACAGGATAAAAAAAAAAAAAAAATCACGCTTATATAGTAATTACTCAATAACACATTGTTTTTTTGGCGACTGTACAGATTTGGTCTCTTTTTCCTTGTCCTTATCCCTAAACTTAAATGTAAATGTGGTCTCAACCAATCAGCAGCGCGCAACCAGAAGCAGTCTGCTGATTCTTTCCTTCTTTATTTCCCTGTGTGGCTAATTTATTTGAACGTCTCTGCTTTTCTCTTTGGTCCGGCATATGAAAGACAAACCAAGCCATAGGTCATCACAAAGACAAAGGCCACCGGCAGCCACTGTCCACATGATCCATCAGCAGACATAAAGGCAACTTCTCTCAGACATCCTGAGGAAGATCCTGGTCTCTATATCCTGAGGAAGAAAAGAGAAAGACTTTTGGATGCTTGTAGACATGATTGTAAAATCTTTTATCTGGCTTTTATGGGCCCAGTTAAGAGGGTTTTAAGGCGCTACATGTAATTACTAAACAATTATTTTGACCTTTTGACAATAATTCCCTTTCTCCATTTCATTTAATTGAGAGAAATGAAAGCAAAGAGGTTGCCAACAACCAAAAAGGAGCTTGGCTGGAGCAATAAGAGCTAATGCTCAATTATCGGCTGGCAAGCCATTTCCCCAGCTTCCCCCAAAGTGGCAAACAATACCAGTCTGGTTTGTATTATGGTTTTAAATAGATTGGAAACTTTAACAAACTCCATCAGTGATGAATAAGAAACTTCTCTTGTTATTAATGAGCCAACATTTCCAAAAACAGAAGTGTGACAGCCTCGTAAAGCACACAGTTGTTGCTTCACTCATTGTGTTCTGCTAAGCATCAACAGGCTCGGACAGGTGTTGTTGGATAAGTCCTACTGTAACTGCAACATTAAGAGGAATCCCTCCTATTAATCTTCACCTTGTGTTTTTAAAGTGCCCATATTATGCTCATTTTCAGGTTCATAATTGTATTTTGAGGTTGTACCAGAATAGGTTTACATGGTTTAATTTTCAAAAAACACCATATTTTTGTTGTACTGCACATTGCTGCAGCTCCTCTTTTCACCCTGTGTGTTCAGGTCTCTGTTTTAGCTACAAAGTGAGACATCTCACTTCTGTACCATCTTTGTTGGGAGTTGCACATGTGCAGTAGCTAGGTAAGGATCACATCAGCTAGCTAGCTGTTTCTCTAACTTCAGTCAGTACAAGGCAGGATTAGCCGGGAGACTTCTTCTAAACGATAGCCCCCTTGTTTCGGCTAGTGACGTAGAAAGCCCTGCAGATTTTGAACAGCTCACCCAAAGACTGAAGTCAGGTTACATTCAGAAACCCATATACATCCACGTTTGTATGCGTGTGGAAGCACCAGGGACACAAAATAACACCCCAAATCCCATATTTTCATAATATGGGCACTTTAAAGGTACCCTGTGCATTTGTTGACTACTAGTAGCACTATGGAACAATGTTTTTAAGAGTAGGTCCCTTTTTTGTTATCATCACATTCACTCGCACAAGGGCAGGCATGCATTCGGGTTTAGTGATACACCACCCTGCGGACAGCTTCACGCGTCTCTTATGTTAAATTGAATTAACATAACTAACAAAACTCCACAGGGCGCCTTTAAATGAATATTGGTAGCTGTTCAGGAAACATCAAATTTCTTTTTCATTTTTTTCCATTTCTTTTTCATTCAATTCCACAAAATGTAAATTCTTGTTTAACGTTTAGGTGAGTTAGATCATCATCTACACCATCTGTAACCTGACAAAAATTAAAAATATAAGCTTATGACTTCCTTATGACCACTCAAGGTCCACTTGATTTTAAGCCACAAATACACCTTTATCAGCAGATAGAATTTGCTAAATTGTCCTGGAGCTTTGAACAATATTTTAATGGTCTTCATCTGCTGATCAAGTCTGTGTAATTAAAGCTCTGGAAAGGCTAGTAAATGGACCTTTGATACACAACTTTTTTAAGCCAACATGGATGAGAAGTCCTCAAAGTGCGTCAAAACTGTTTCCAAAGTTTGCTTTAATGCCTTTGCCATCATCTGTGCTTGCTTGTTTGTGTGCCACTTGTTTGTGTGTTTGAATCATTTTTGCTTAGGCCTGCTGTCATTATAGATGTAATGTCATTTATTTTAATTTGTAACCATTGTATCAGCTGGCTGGGGACTACAGCTGGAAATTAGCTGTAAAGGCTAAATCTACTCTTTTTACTGTACAGTAAATTAAGGGGGACTGTCCACGACATTATAAACTACTAAACTAAACTTAACTTAGTTCAAGAATGAACTTTAATGCCTAAGCTTATGAGATGTTTGTGAAGCTACCAAACATAATAAGTGAATCCTGTCCACCCAGATAAAAGATCATGAGAAAGTATTTCTAAGCCTGGGAAATGGGGTTATTTGTTTTGGCTGACGTGACGTGCTTCTAACAACACTCTACAATTTTCTCAACTGGCTGTGGAACTGTTAGTGAGGGAGAAAAAAAAGAGAAACACCTACCATCAGAAACTTCAGTTCATGGAGAGAGAGAACAGAGGGAGGAGACAAGAGAGACAGTTAGTGATGAAAACCATGAGCTTCGTTGTTTAACACTTATTAGGTATTATCATACAGAAGTTAACTGTAAAGGCACAAAAAGAGAAATTCTAGTCATTTTCAAGGGAAAAGAAAAACCTTTCAACAAGATCTGACCTCGCTTTAACTCAGATACATTACATGCTCAAATGAACACACATATGGTAACCTAAGCCTGGTTTGCTGGATTGATTGGCAGAAATATGGAGATAGGGATGAAAAAAAAGAAGACTGAAGAAGAAAAATGTAGCGGAGAGGAAGGCTGTGGGGGCATAGAGTGGGAGGAATACTGTGCGAGAGAGAAAGAGAGGGAGCAAGATCAAATAGGAACAATCATTAGATAGAGACAGAGGCAGAAGGAAGGCGATCAGTGGGAGGAAGTTAATACCATGATCATTAGATAGATAGGAGGAAGAGAAGAGAGGGAGGGGGGCACAAGAAAGAAAAGAAGGAGGGGTGTTTGTGGAGAGGTATGGAAAGAAAGAGAACATTGATCATATGGAACATGAGGGAAGGAGAGATAAATAAATATGCCACATTATCATAGGGATTCACTGCATGAAGGAAGAACGAGGGAATAGCTGAATAAGAGCATCCCGAAGCTACAAAGACGTGTATTGTGGTGATGAATAGTTGAATAATAATTAATCTTAGAAGCAAAAGCCATGCATGATTTCAGCCTGGCCTTCACCGCTAACAAGGTAATGATTTACATATTCAATACTATTTGTGAGTGCAAACAGGAGTATTTTTTACCAGCAACAATTAAATAAGACGTGCACAGAGGCCACAGTGGGGAGCAGTCAACAAAAACACACCAGGGGGGCCGCTCACTCCCACACTCGCGCGGACACACACACACACACACACACACACACACACACACACACACACACACACACATTCTTGCAGGCATGTACATACAAATACACATTGGGTTGCACAGGCAGGCAGCAATTACCTCACAAATGCACAATCTTAGACACAAAGGAGAGAGCGCTGTGGTAATTCAAAGGCTGCCTTTGTGCAATGAGAGAATAGTGACTTTTTGCGTGTGTGTTTATGTTTGTGTGCGTGTGTACTTGTTCATGCATCAATGCATGAGGAGAACACTACTTTCTGACAGAGAAGACAGTAAAATTACCTAACCTCTTTTCTTTCTTTCTTTCTTCTTTCTTTCTTTCTTTCTTTCTTTCTTTCTTTCTTTCTTTCTTTCTTTCTTTCTCTAACAGCTGGGCACTGTAGTTTTCAGCAAATGTTATTCAAACAGCAGATTTTAGCATTTATTGGGAACTATTTTCAGTTGCGGATTAATATACATTTGGTGCATAGTGATTATTTACGGCATCAGGACGGTGTATGTTGGACTGAGTCAAAATAAATGACTGCGTTCATTGTAGTTTAGAAACATGGCACCCAATGCAATAGCACCGAGGAATAAGACAAAACTTGTTCATTGCTGTTTTTTCATGGGATTTGTTAAAAACTAGAAAAGCATAGAATATCACCAGACTGATCCTTTAAAATATCTTATTAAAAATAGCTTAATACTGAAATAGCATGTGAGAAAAAGCACCTAGAGGTCATAGAAAGTTAGTTCTCAGTGATGCTGTGCTGCATGCTGTGAATGTTATTTTTTATAGTTGTTTGGATGAACTCCAACTACTGCATGTCACGTGTGAGACAGACAAGCACAAGAAAAGGACAAGGGAAGAGAAGAGAAAATAGAAAAGGAGACAAAAAGATAAACTCAGCTGGACCAGTACTGACTTGCCAGGATGACCATGTCCATTCCCCAGAAGATGCTCATGATCCATCCAACCATGATAACAGCTGTCAGTATCTGGATGAGGGCTGCTGCCATGTTGAGCCAGAACACACAACAAACACCTCGCTCTGAGATCAGCTCGCTGCGAGCGCCACACAGCACCGTGAACGCTGAGATAAAGGTACCTGCGGGGCAAAAACAGCAAAAACATCCTGTTACCAAACACTTAAACTACAACGTTCATTAAAAAAGGTTTGTGCATTTGGCTCCATGATGTGTTTAGCCCTGATCCAAAAACTTGAAAGGAGTTTTTGTCTTTAGTTAATTTCCCGGTGAAGTATACCAGACAACAGACTTTCTAATGAAAGAACCCAGTCACAGACACGTACTTGCCTCGACTGAAAACATGATACAAGTATATTCCAGTGTAATTTGAGCTAAATGCTAATGTAACGTCAGCATGCTAATATGCTCACACTGACAGTATGCTAACATGCTGATGTTTAGCAGTTTATGTTTACCAGTTCACCATCTTAGTTTGGCGTGATAGCATTTGCTAATAAGCACTAAACACAATGACTGATGGGAATGTCATTAGTTTTGTCATAGTTTGGTCATAAACCAAAGTATTGGATGACCAAAGGTTTGTCGCTTTATAAAAACATGGCAAAGAGAATAAAACTCCCCTCTGTCCAGAAGAAATAACAGCTGTATCTCACAAAGTCATGTGTCAGTATTTCAGTGGCCACTGTTTGTAAGTAACATTATCTGGCTACGACATCCATGGATCTACTGTATGCCTTGGAAAAGAGAGCATAGAAAGACACAGACACATCGATACTCACATCCACTAGGCTAAAACAGGATTATCTCTGTGGACAATACTTGTCTCCCTGAATGAAATCCAATATCACTCCTTATCCTGTTATCTGGAGACCTGGACCTTCCCAGGCCCCATTCACTGCATTACTGTGTGTGTGTGTGTGTGTGTGTGTGTGTGTGTGTGTGTGTGTGTGTGTGTGTGTGTGTGTGTGTGTGTGTGTATGAGTTTCCATGACAACATTCCCTCAGGAATAGGATATTTAAAATATGAATTTTACTCTGTGTATTATGGGTCTACCTCTTATTATCAATGACAAATTCAGATTTGACAACTTCATTGTACCAGCCTGCAGTGTTTTCGCTGTCACTATTATACATTCTAGCAGTGTTTGTTTCAGCCTACCTGATCATTTTTGTGAATGGGGCATGGCATTCTTTCAAATGCAGCCTCTTTTCCTAACTGACATTCCTAAATACCAGCAAATCATCATACAGAATTGATGGATTTTGGGGTGTGTCCACGTTGCATTCATACCCTCGCCCCCCCCTAGATTTCCAGTGATCTACAGAATGTTTTACATTTTATCCCATCTTCTAATGATGCACCCAAATCTTGTTCCCAAACACATTTAAGGGGTTCAACAGTTTTTTTCCCCTCATAATCCAACAGGATTCTGTAATAATATTCATCTTATTTCACTTCACGGGTTTGTATTATTGAGTGTGTTTTTATTCCTAACTTTAATGTGTGACACATGCCAGTTTGAATTCATATAATTCAGACTGTATAAACAGCCTTGATGGGATTCTGCATTTTACAGCAGTTATTGTTGATAAAAGTGTCACTGAACTGGCTGGTTAAGATTAATGGGATGAAATAAGACATTAGTCTTTTGGTTCCACTCAGAATGCATTCATTTAGTTAGTATTTATTCACAAAGTCTCATTGAGTATAAAACTGTAAAACTGCCTGACTTTGTTAACGATTGACTCATTAAGTCCTTGAAATGTTTTGATTTTATACAAAATCCTCAATTATTCACAGAATCAGCTGATGTTTAGACCTTCTGTTTGCAGGCTTTCTTTTGCAAATATGGAACTGAATACTGTGAATACTGAATGCCACACAATAAATGCCTGGTGGGTGTTCACCATGGCCTTGGCCCTTCTCTTTCTGCGAGCTCCTTTTCTTGTCACATAGGAAGAATTTGCAAAGCCGAGCAGGTGGGGGGGAGGGAGGAACAAGAACGGCCAGACAGCCAGTTGCATCTCGTTTCTCGGGAGGGAGGAAAGGCCAAAGTCGACTCATGTTGAAGTTTCTTGTCACTTTTTCTCTCTCCGTCTGTTACTCTGTTTTTCTCTCAAACTGTCAAAATCATATCTCTCTTTTTGATTAACTATAAGTTATCAGGCAAACTAAAACCTGAAAGCTCTGTCATGACTCTTTCTATAGAAACACAGACATACCAATGTGTCCCATAATCTCTGACGAGTCTGAATGTACACCATTATATTTACTTGCACATGCCTGGCCTTATTAGGAATGATTTCCAAAAACTCTGGTACAAGCACAATATGGGCGGCTGTGGCTAAAGTGGTTGCCTACCAATGGGAAAGTTGGTAGTTCGATCGCTGCAGTCCCCTTCCCATGTCGAAGTGTCCTTGGGCAAGACACTGAACCCCTAATTGCTCCTGATGCTGCGCCACCGGAGTGTAAATGTGTGTGAATGTTGTACTATGTAAAAGCGCTTTGAGTAGTCGTTAAGACTAGAAAGTCCATTGTCCATACATTTACAATCCCAGAATAGAAAGCAGCCCAGCAAAAGTAAAAAAGGCAACATTCACGTGTGGAAAAGTAGAGATCAATTTACTTTTCCTTTCAAGCTTTTAACCGATGCTCTTTTCAAAGCATCTCACGGAAAGAGCAACATTGGGCAAAAATGAGCTTCCACCCAGAGCCGATCCGGTCTGATCAGACAGAAACATTTTTAGGTCGCAGAGGTCGCGCCCACCAGCAGATGCTCTGGCTCCTGCTGGAGCTGCCCACCTCCACACATGAGCCATGATTGACAGCCAGCTGGTGGCTGAATGGTTAGCCTACACATCACTTCCATCTTTGGCATGTAAAACAGGATTTATACAGTCTGGAATGTTTTTCAGATACCAGTCGAGTGTGTTGCGTTCACTGAATTTCAATCATCAGTGTTAATGATTATTTTCATTATTATGTATAAAATGTCAGCCAATAGTGAAAAGCCAAAGGGGCCTTTTCAAAATGCTAGTTTTGTTTTACAGTCCAGTCCAACCTATTAGGTATTCAAGAAAATTATCAAATATCTACACATCTGAGAAATTGTAACCAATAAACGTTTTAGTAATTTAATCCATCAAAAAGTATTGATTAGAGCAGATTTAATTCACTTTCAAATTGGACAGCTCTATTGTCCAGTAAAATTTCACCTGATATGTGTGATCCACCATGACGCTTTCACAGAGCAAAGCTGATCTGCTGTGGTTCCATTTATCGGCATCCGTCCAAGAGATCGGCATCAGATTTCTGTGCTTTCTCGTTATCCTACCAATGTATCTTTGTTTCATGAACAAGAGTTATTAATGGAACAAAATTCATGGCTGTGAACATGGTAGTTGTTGGATGTGAAGGGAAATATCCTAAATCATTGAAAGGAAATTTGCTGTGAATGAAAGATTAAATCTACACTACAGGCAATATCAAAGCAGTAACAACAAAAAAAAAAACTAGCTCACTGTTCTACACTTTGCAGCTGCTGACCTCATACAGCGCCTTTCAAACTGCACCATAATGATCTGAACAAGGCAAACCATCAAGGAAATAGCTTGCTGTGTATAAATGTCTGCATTTGGATAAAAACAATTGAACATATATGTCCTCAAAAATCCTCCAGTGCAATAAGAAAGGTTCATTAAATCTTTCAGTTTGAGAAATCTACTCGAACAATCCACCATGTGTGAAAAGCTCTTGGATGTTGCATGTGAGAGATGTGTGTGTGCGTGTGTGTCTATGTGTGTGTGCCTAGATATTACCCAGACTAATGACTATAATTACACAGAGAACTCTACAAAGCACCCACTGGTAGAGTGGGAGGTTAATGATGGAGTGTGTGAATGACAGAAAGATAGAAAGAGAAGGAGACATATAGGGAGAGAAAAAAAAGGAAGAAGGCAAAGAAAGGGAGTCAATTGAATGTGAAAGACAGGTGAACTGTAAAGCAGTGTTCAAACATAGGACTTTTCAAAATGTTATTGGACCAGAAGGATCAAATTCTGACAAAACTGTACAGGTGGGAAAAAGCCTTTTGGGCCAGTGTACGCCACGTGCAATAATGACTGTGATTGATGTGCCAAAATGGCCTCACGGCCCAGTACTGTTCCTGGTGCTTGCTCTACAACCACGCATCGTCTGTATTTAACAGGAGTTACTAGGAGGCCAATTCTCCACTTTACACAGAAGCTAGTCTCCTCCCCACACCTCCAGACACCACCTTTGTGTTACAAGCATTAGAAACTCCAAGGCAATTGCAAAATTTGAAATTGTAATCCATTACACAACGTGCTGCTAAAAAAAGTACTGTAATCAAGTAAAATGTTACTGCCCTACACTGCTGTAAACAAGCTAAAAGAGAGACAGAGCGGGTGGGAGGGGAACTATTTTAGTTCTATACTGTAAGTCAAATGTCTACCCTTTTAGAATGTACACACACATTTTAAATGTTTAATTTGAATCTGTCAATTACATTAGTCTACAGGCCTCAGATATTAACAGCTGTCTGCTACATTTTGTTTAGTTATTTTTATTTTATTTTTCTGTCAAATATCAGTATCACTAATATCAGTATCACTATATCCTAGCTCTGTGATATTTGCAACCAGTGACTGGTACTTGATCAGTTTATCATAAAAAGCGTCATCCATGTACAGGATGGATCTCTATGATTAAACTTCTCTTCGGCCTTCACCTACAAAAACACCATCAGTCAGGTCATGATGAGAGACATTAACTCTTGTGTTGTCTTCGGGTCAAATTTGACCCGTTTTCTAAATGTCTATATCAGAAATATGGGTTTCTTTGTTGCTACCTAATTGTAATTACCCAAAAATAACACGGATGATTCCATACAACGTGCATCGCAAGTACGACAAAAGATTGGATCTCTGCTTTCATTGAATTTGGGGTGTTTTGTTCCATTTTTTAGCATTTGAAAAAAAAATCTAAATGTTTCAAAACAGTATCTTGACTTCAGGGATTATCCTACCTTTATTATTAGTCTGAATAATTCATAATTTCTGGGGGTTTTTTATCTCCAGGATTATCCTGGCATCACACGGGAATGTTCACTTCTCAGCAGCAGCAATTTAATCAACTGTTATGCCCTGCAGGATAGAGCCTTTTATAAGCCTTACAGCCATCAACTATATGTGCACCTGATTCTAAGTGTTAACCAGAGTCAGAATACACTATACTATGTGGGTGTTGACTTCCAGGCTACCATAAGAGAAATGCTTTTTCCCAAACCATAACCCCTAAAATGAACCCTATTGACATTTTCCACAGTCTTTTAAAACTAGATCAAACTCCAAGATTACTTTTGACCTACATTTTACTTTTGCTGTGAGCCCATTCAGTCCTCATAAAGATAGAAGTCCTGTGGTGAGCTGTTGCCCCCCCCTCCACAATAAGTATGTGTAATTATTTACAAGCCGAAGGCTCTTTAATCAGTTTACACTGCACTAACAGCTTCTCTGGTGCTCAATAGATTTTTTTACTCAGTCTTCATTACATTGCAGGGGCCATCTAAGATGCTGGCAACATGATGTCAGGCAGGATTAATGTTAAAAAGTAAAAGCAAGTGGACCTGAGAGAAGGAGGTTGTCAGCATGAATCCTTCAAACTCGCTGTAGAGCTCTGGGTGTATAACAAAGGCTCTTTATATTTAGTCTAGAGTGTAGAAATTCTCATAAAATCAAACCTGCTTGTTGATTTTATATTTTATATGTACTGGATGGACCCATTTGTTTGTTATCTGAATGGTCAGAAAACAACACGTGGCTTTCTCACACTGTATGTGAAATGGTGTTTTTCTACAGTCTGAAGTTGACACTAGAAATTGTTGTTTGCATCCTTACTGTCTCCTACAGTACCAACAGTCAACATTTGTTTCTTCAACTACGATTTGTTCCTAACCACAATCAAGTACTTTTAGTTGCGTAATCCTAAAGGTTGAATTATTCAACATTTTAAGAAATATTCTTATTCACTTTCTTTCTGGCAAAAGATCTATACCACTCTCATGTCTAGGTATCTCATGTGCGTTAGTACGGTGCTAGAGCTAGGAATCAATTCATCTTAGCATTAAGACCGTTAACAGGGGAAACAGCTAGCCTGGCTCTGTCTGGAGTTCAATAATATGCTCACCTATTACTTGCCAAACAGCTGTTTGTCTATTATAATAATATTTGTCTGTTCCACAAAATGCCCTGAATAGAAGAAGCCACAGTTTTCAGTCAATTAAACCCAAACGCCCTGACCCACACACTCACAAACAGACACGTGTGTTTATTTCAGTCAGTGTAGTCATGGCAACTAGTCACAGCTATTCAATAAAATGTCAAGGCATTCAGGCCAACCTACATACACACTCACACTGTGCAACACACACACACACACACACACACACACACACACACACACCTAGATGAGGTGTCGCCTTGATGCTTTTCACATGTGTTGGAGAGAATTTTTAAAGCAACATGTCAGGGCAACATGCCTGCCAAAACGTGGGGAAACTAATCATTTCAGCCACAGCGTTTGCTTTCATACATGTCTGTTTGGCATTTACTGTAGAAAGGTTGCAGCAAACAGACTGTTGAATGTGTGTCAAAGATTGAATGAATAAGAGAAAATATTCAGTATCAGTATCTAAAGCAGGAAAAGAGAAGATGGATGAGATGGCAAACACACACATACACCCACATACATGTAATAAGTCTCCAGAGAGTTATGGCCAATAGATCAGAGGCGAGGTACGGAGGGGACACACTTTATTTGGTGATGGACTCGAATCTGAGTGATCACTTTGGAGACATCAGTCTCGTAAATCCTTCAGAGAAAGCCATCACTTTGTGTATCTCGCTCTGTTGATTTTTGTTCTTTCTATGTATTGTTCTCAGTCTGGCTCCACAGGCTTTGTCATGTACAAAGTGAGGATCAATATATTGATGAGGCTGACACTGCATGCCGTGTGTGTGTGTGTGTGTGTGTGTCTTTAGCCACCAGCTGTTCTAATCTTAGAAGCTAATCTTACTATACACAGAAATGCATTCTCAGACAATAAACCAAGTGGAGGATTTAGAGGCAACGAGGCACCCTAACAATAGAAAATTTGTGAATCTGCATCAAAATACACATTGTGAAATAATAAGAATCAGAATACCTAAATCTCGAGATCAGTGGGGATTTTAAAACGGGTGACTTGCACAAAGTTTAAAGCGAGTCAGACTCAACAATACTGAGTTATAGCCATTTAAATTCAACATTTGTTGGAACGCCACCATAGGTAAAATGGCTTCTAATTGTACATATGTTATCAGAATTTGCAATTGCACACTGTGTCCAAATGTTATGGCAATTTATTTCAAATGGACACCAACTTCTATGTTGAAAAATATAAAAATAATAAAAAATTGATCATAAAAAAATGGACACCAACAATTTGGTATGTTATACAAAAACAAAATGGAAAATATCCAAAAATGAATGGATAACTTATGTTTTTCAAAATACACTCAATGACCACTTTATTACAGTACACTGGTTAAATCTAATGCAGTCCAATACAACAGTTGAGTAAATTCTAATTCATTAAACATCAGAGTCTGTTGCCATTTTAACATGTGACTCTTACAACTCATTTACAATGAGTATATAGTACAATGTATTTACATGTATGGGTAGTGTATTGTATATGTTGTGGGTGTGCCTTCTGTAGTTAGATTTTGAGCACAAAAACTACAACAAATGTGGTAAAATAAACCTCTATCTTGGCTGCGGAGTGGATCATCTTCTGTGATCCTTTAGGAGGCAACAGGGATGGCATTAATTCATTTACAAGCAAAATCTTGGATATCATTTCACAGCCAAAATAAATGTCAAAATTCACAATGTATATATATGCATACTTTCCCCCTGATACTGTTTACAGTAAATATCTTCTAAAACATGTTAAAACTACTGTGTCAAGTATTTTGATGATGTCTCTACCTGCTGTGATGATGTACCAGCTCACTGCGATGATGTCGTTGGCCATAATGATGACATATGTGTCATCGATAGGATTTTAGCACCCCACATTCCCTGTGTGCATTCACACCGGCAGACTGAGGCTGTGTGTATTTACGCGCTGACACACTTATTATAGCACAAGGTGTGAATGGGGTGTCTCGCTATCTTTCTGAAACATTTTCTCACACAGTTCAGGTTTACTTTCCAGCTGTTTTTTTGGGGGCGTGGGGGGGTTTGCCTTCAGTTTTATTTGGCTCAGCCTGCAAACTTTCCATGCAACGTTTATGGTCACTCTACATTCCCCTCTGATTGCCTTCATGTTTGTTTATCTTGTTATTGGCTGGCATGTCTGTGTGAGTCTTCCAGTTTTACGACCGTTCTGTCTCTTTTTTTTACTTTTTCTTTCTATTTTCTTCTTAACTTTATTTTCTTTTGTCCCTTTCTCAGTTAGCCTGACATTTACAAGCACGTAAGAAATGATTTCAGTATTGAATTACAGATGGAGATAAGAGGGAAGTGTGATTCCCAACTTACCGAGTCCAGGTATGAAGGTGTTCAGAAACAGACAGATGACAGCCAAAGGGAATGGCATTGTGGGTATCGCAGCCCTCAGAGTACCCTTCTTCTCCCTGACCTCCACCACCACTCCTCCACCTGCTGCAGGGGCCCCAGCAATGGCTTTGGCCCCAAGATGGTCCCCGGTCAAAACACGGAACTGCTCTTTCTGTGCCATCTCGCCGTGTCTCTTTTCCTCTTTCTGGTTTATTAGCTCTGAAAACAGCTAGTAATATGCAGGTAAGCTAGTTGAGGGTATTTTGAAGGTTTCTACAAAAGGATTTGAATATTTTTTCCTCTCAGTTACTCTCCCTCTAGACTAAGAAGTAGAAGCTGAAAATAATCAATCTTGATTCAGTGTATCCTTTGAGAATTGGATACAATATTCATCAGTACATATCAACAGTTGGCTCACAAGTCACCACTTATGTCACATTCGCTAGCAAATAAGTAACAACTAAAAGGAATGTAATTCTATGGTAAAGTGGTTGAAGAAAATCATCATGTCCATAGCCACAATAACCATAGATGTTTAAATCTCTCAATGGAATATCCTGTAATATTATCCCAAAGTGAACTTTAAAAACCTTTAGACTGATCCAGCTGTTGAAGTCTCAAGAAGTCATAAGTAAAGCAAGACTTTTTCTTGGTGAAAAATCTCTTCAAGACTGTTGACTTCTCCTCAATTAAGTCCCTTTAAGTCCTCAAAAGTGGGCACAGTGTCTCATCAGAGATCAGTGATATCTGACCTGTGTTTCCATGTCCAACATGTTCTTAAGAAATGTTGACTAAATGACAGTTCCTCTTTAAAAAATGTTGAAAAGAAATCCTCGAAAGATGTGTAGCTCTTTTCAGTAATTTCACTTCCTTTTTTTTTCTTTCTTTCTGTCAAATCACGCTCAACCCACACACCTCTCAAAGACAAAGAGAAAGTGCACACACAAGCCCCCTTTTTCTACTACTTCTCTCTCCTTCTCTCTCTCCCTGTCTCTCTCTGCCTCTGCTCCCGATCCTCTCCCTTTATTTAAAGGAACAGTGCACCACTCTATTTTATTTTACCGTTCAATAAGATCACATTCAACAAGCTCTCACTGAGTGCATCTGAATTGAATAAGAGATTAATGGCATAAATGCATTCAACTGTTATTCAAATTATTCCTGTATGAGATGAGAGACCTTTGAAAATGTTTTCTATAGTGTAATGCTGTGAGATTATAGTTCTGTTTGTTTCATTTCGTAAATTCATTTACAAGAAATTTAAGTGAGCAGAAAGGGATGATGGCCTAGATAAAAGAAGCATCAGCAAATGTCCCCATTCTGTCGTAATTGCTCATGATGATATAATATGATACAGCATGTTTTCAAATTCATGCTTTGCACGAATATATAACCATGAATATAGACAGACAAATTTGGTTGCATTATTCATGCAACCAAATCCCCTAAAAACCATATTTTTCTATCCCCTCATCCCCCCGCCTTCGACCCCTACTGTAACTCTGACTTTTATTTCATTCTCTCTATTTCACTTTTTTACCTCTTCTTTTGCTTCCTCACCTCTTCTCCACTCTGTCAGGATAAGCTCCACTTCATCACAACTGGCAAAAACACAAAGAAAATCAGTGCAACCCTGAAATTATTCTCTGCCTCTGTTTGTGGGTGAGTGTGTTTCCCTCTCTCTCTCTCTCTCTCTCCCCCTATCTCTCTCTCTCTCTGGCAATCTCATCTTCTTATTCTCTTTCCCTCTCTCTATTTGGTCTCTTAGCAACCCAGGAAGCTGTAGGTAATTAGACGGAAGATATTTATCTCAAGGTTTTTAGTCCCTTCTCTGTCTCCCCCCTCCTCTCTTTCTCATCGGCCTCTCTCTCTCTCTCTCTCTCGCTCTTAATAATTTCCTTTTAATCTTTATCACAAAAGACAGCCGCCATAGAAGGTGGTTTTGCTTCTTTTTTGTCATTCAAAGCAGCATTATCATGTGTCTGATGGTGAAGGACTCTGAGAGAAATCTGGACCGCTGAACTCAATCATCATTGGATTGTTCAGCCAAAGGCATGCAGTGTCATGTGCTGATGCTTATTACCATGACAACGTGATTAGAAAAGTTATACGGCAACCGTCTTAAAGTGACATTTTGGTTTTGAGATTTACACCAGTTACTCAGAAATGTACCTCTGTTGGATTTGTTAGATATACAGTCTAATTTCCCATTTCAGTGAGCATTGTAATAACCTAATTGTGTGTGTGTGTGTGTGTGTGTGTGTGTGTGTGTGTGTGTGTGTGTGTGTGTGTGTGCACGTGCATGTGCATGTCTGCAAGCCATATTCAACAGGTTGTAATATGAAATGTAAGTGTTGCTCTTAGGTCTGTAAATTGTTTTGTTTGTGTATGTGTATATGCCTGTGTTTGTGTGTGTGTGTGTGTGTGTGTGTGTGTGTGTGTGTGTGTGTGTGTGTGTGTGTGTGTATATGTGTACCATCTGTCAGGAAAAGCTGATATCACACACCGTATATATATATACATATGTGTATGTGCTGCTGATGACATCCCATTGTGTCCCTCACCCTTGACTGGATCATCCCCACAATGAATGTTCTCTTCACACACTCTTTTTCTCTCACCTCTCTTTTACAGTCACAGCTGACGCTCGCTGGCTTTTATGTTTCTCTGTTCTACCTTCCCTTCATTTCTCTCCCATAACACCACATGAATTCCCTGAAAGAGTGTATCACAGCAGATTGCGTTTTCACTCAACTTCCTTTTATAAACAGACATTATTTGATTATTAATTATTTGATTATTGATTATTTGGCTCAACATCATCTGAGCTTTTTTTTAGTTCAAGCTCACTGGCTCATTATTTTGTGGCTTTAGTGATCATTAGATGGGTTTGTGTATCACCATCTGAAAAAAATACCAAATATATCTTGGTTGACACGCACACAAACACATTTCTGTAGAGAAAGTAATAGTCCTAGCTAAATCTGATACTTTAGGGCTGGGAAAAATAAGTAGTGGAAAATAACAAGTACATTTACTATTGTAAGTAAGTACCACTATACTTATTGTAATATACAGAGTTTTTTTTCCACTAATGAGACATGTCCTCTCTAAATCTTTCAGATGGTGTCATTTAAATAACTGCTAAAAACCCAATCAGGTTAAAATTATCTATTATTTGACAACAAAGCAAAGCTTATAGAAAAGTCAAAAAAAAAAAAAAAGACTAATGTGGCCCTTGGATGGGCCCTGACCCCTAGGTTAGGAACCACTGTAGGTCTACTAAACTACCTAACTTTTTTTTAAGTAACTGGTTCCAAAATTAAAATGCTATCGATGGATTGTTGCATGTATTAACACAATCTAATAATGTCATATATTATATATGATATGAAATCACTCACAGAATCAGGGCTTAAACTAGCCTGGTCCTACCAGACTCTCGTACATTTCATTTGTACAGAGAGTCTGGCCACTCTCCATTGTTGAAGTTTAAAACTATTGGATCTGCCCAGAGCCACTCTGGATCTGCCATAACCAGTCGCTAACATTTGGTCGTGACTTCGGCTTAGCATCGCTAGCGTTAGCCTTAGCCAACTCCTTCATCACTAACGGAGCGAGCTGGAAAATCTAACTTTTCCCGAACGCTGTGGGGAGGAGGGCCACAACATCATGGCCACCAACACTACTCAAAGATTGTTCTTGCTCGGGCTTTAACTTCTGGATATTCGGTAGCGTTGCAACAATGGACCGAATGGCTTCGCTCGCATCTTTCTCCGCCAATTACAGAACTCACCGATGGTTACCGAACCTCAACGTCATCGTTCTCAGACACTCCCTCTGTTTGCCGATTGGACCGGTAAAGATTTGACCAGAGAAAACCCAAGAATATACCGTAAACCCAGACAGTGTACTGAAGGAAAAATTTAAATTGAGCGGAAGTACGTAGGAGGGCAGAGCCTGGCTAGGCTTAAACTTCATTTTGCTGATAATGCTTTTACTTAAGTAGGATTTTAATGAATGACTTTTACTTGTAATGGAGTATTTATACTCTTATGTACAGTATTGGTATTTTTACCAAAGTAAAGGATCTTCTTCCATTGCTGGTGACTGTAAAAACCTCTTTCTCCTTGCTTGTGTCCTCATTTCTTTAAACCACAGGTAGGTCACGCTGACAGACTAATTTAAGAGGACATCTCCACATTCCCTTCGTTGTCTCATGAATAAGTATTTTCACCAAACCAACAACAAATCCAAAGTGTTTAAGTGAGATATGGTGGCTTTTAACATGATTGTTGATTTACAATAGCAAAAAACAAAGCGCTTGAGCTCCTCCATCTCCCGCCTGATTTATTTCCCTCATTAATATGCAAAGCTATGCAGCAAGGTTTTCCAGAATCTAATTAGACCATCTCCTTCAATGGGTCACCTGTTGTGTGAGTGTAAAGCTCCTAAGATTGTGTATGTTCACACCCATATATGGGTATATGGGTAATCTAGGTTTGAAACTATTTAAAGAAAAGCTGGGCGATGGCGTCACCACATTGACGTCATTTAAGGCGTCGTTCTGGGACAGGAAGATAATTTTTTTTGGGTCAATTTGTCTTGAAATGTCGAGGAAGTCGAACAAAGTAAGAGCACTGGGAGTTAAACTCAAGTGTGTTTAATTTTAGCATTGACCCCCAGACAGAAGCCATCTGGGAGGGCTTTAAGTTGTTACATTTGACTTAGTACATAACTCCAATATTACACATGGTTTAGCTGATAAAAAACTGAGTTGAGATACATCAAACATGCTCTCACTGAGCCGCTGTTCTCATGAGTGCAATTAACATTAGATTAAACAATTCCTCATTCTTGCTGCAGTCGACATAGAGCAATAAAAAAACATAGCTTTGGAAACTAATATGAAACATTTAAAAGTATAGAATGTCAGAGAGAAGAGAAAAGAGAGAAGAACGACATCTGCTGGTCACAGAGGTGCATCACACAAACTGCAAATTAGAGCGCCTGAAGTCTCTCTTGCAGGGACCCACTTACCTGAAAGAGAGACGTACAGGGACCCCCATCTACACGCATTGCATACAATTTAGTTGCATATTAAACTAGGCCCACAATAACGTGTAGGGTGGCCTAAAGTCTATACACACACCTTTTTATGGTGCACACAATACTAAGCTATTAAAATAATAATTTTATTTTTTTGTTATTTTTGTAGTAAAAATGTTCATATATTTATACCTTACTGGACTATTCAATACCTATGGGCCAGTAAGCCATGTTTGTTTTAGATTTAACAAATAGGCCTTTGAATCTTTGCTAATAATTAGTTTCATGTTCATGTGTATTTTCAGACATATATGCCTAAGATAGGCATAAACAATCACATTAAAGAGTTAAATGTGATTGTTTATGCCAAGCCTGTGGTGCACAGCTGAGTTTCCTGTGGCTTTCACTGCCAGAAACCACATCAACTCAAGTGTCACTACTGTTTAACAGCCTTTTAAACCATAGTGAAGAATTTCATTATTTCTGATCAAAGTTTGCCTTACATGATGAATTAAAACAAAGAGAAATTAAGGCAATAATGTACGATTTAAAA
The DNA here is from genome assembly GCF_004354835.1 of Perca flavescens. Classification (NCBI taxonomy): domain Eukaryota; kingdom Metazoa; phylum Chordata; class Actinopteri; order Perciformes; family Percidae; genus Perca; species Perca flavescens. The sequence goes on from NC_041348.1 coordinate 14,802,860, forward strand.
AAAATTGTTTTATTATATCAGAAAACAATATTTATATACATGAATTGAAACCACATTTGAACCCACAAAAGAACAGATAATGAAAAAAAAAGTAATTTGAGGGGTTATATTTATTTTTAAGCTAATAGAAAACCCTTAAAAATAGAGAAAGTTATGAAGATAAATCACCAGTACACCATCACTTGGGCTCGGCTCTGTGAGCTGTTAAGTGTGGTGTTAAACCATGCATTGGGTTATTTGGATGGGAGCCTCTCTTTGGCCTTGATGAGGTTCTTGACCCACAGCAGAGATGGGTCGGCACACATTTGAGCACCACTCTTCATCGTAAAGCTAAAAAAGAGACAAAGATTGTTGATGCAGGTTTCAGTGTCAATTATTTTGTAATGGATAGTGTGGTGTCAACATTTGAACTTATATTGTGCATTTTTTACCATTTGTTGTTTATATGTAAATCTATATTCATTCTTCCATGCTTGTACGTACAGTATGTTTGTGTGTGCTTACATTTCTGTATGTCTACACGTGAATCTTCCTGTGTATTTGTTCTCGGCACTGTGCATGAATATAGCTACTAAGATTTTTTTTTTTTTTTGGGATATTTAAACATATAAGGTCAACATAAGGTGATTCTGATTTTGATTTTGAACTTGTAAAGTTGAAGTTTTATAACAAGAGATAAGAAACTCACAAGACACCGTCCATTGAACACCGCTTGTCTGTGTATTCGTAGCGCAGCACCCGGTCTGTACGCAGCCTTGAAGAGATAAACTGAAAACAGCACTCATTTGGACCAAAGCTGCCTGGGAAATCAAAAAAAGAAACCAAAATGACATCAACATAGAGAGAGACTACGTGGTATTCTACACCAAACCATTATATCGACATAAAATGTGCACATTTACCCTATAAATAACAATGCAGCTGCAACCTGGTGAGCAAGGCTGGCATTTGATTCTGATATGATTCAACATTTTGCTAAGTAACAAAAACAGTTAAATAATTAACTCTTAACTTATAACTTATATAAAGCTTATTCACTTATATAAAGCTACTGTAAATTCTCATCACATCTGTTTATTTGTTAAATCAGTGACTGTTGATAATGTTTTCTTTTACGAGATGCTTTAACTTGTGCGGTCTTCCCGTCGACATTTTTGACGCCTTTTTTTCACCTTGTTTTGCACCTTGTTTTTGTTTTTTCCAATGTTTTAAATTATAAAATTTTTCTTCTTTACATTTTCAGTGCTTATTTCTACGTCCCATATTTTCTGATATAAAACAAAAATTGAAAACGGGTCAATTTGACCCTAAGTCAACACAAGGGTTAAGACCTTTCTGCTCCAATCACTCCAAAATGAGACAGTGTAACCCTTATTAGGCTGACTTAACTGAGTAGCTTTTGTTTGTTTTAATCTCTTTTTTAAATTATGGAACTGTATCATTGATTACTTTGACCTGTTATCAGATTAGATAACACTAAATTGGTCCCCAAGAGAGATATTACTGTAAGAAATTATTACAGTGACCTAAGGATAGATTTGACAGCTTACCTTGATGTGCCAGGACAGCAAGAGATGAGAAAAGTAAGGCACAGGTCACCAGAATGACGGGGTTCTTCATCATCGTCATCATCTTGATTGGCTTTTGTTGTTTATGTTGTTGTCTTAAAGGTGTCTGTCTCCTTTCTGTTCACTTTACTCAAAGCCCCTCACTTTTATTATGCTGCATGTGTATGTGTGTGTGTGTGTGTGTGTGTGTGTGTGTGTGTTCCACTACACAATAAAAGACCATAACTTGAAATTACCCAATAAGCAAACAAAACGCGGTCATGTGGTCAACACTTCTCAGTAAAAAGAGAGACTGGGGGAAGAAGAATGAGGGGAGGGGAGGACAGAGGACGTTGTCGGTGAGAGCAGCTTCTCAGAATCTATGAAATAGAAAACATATCCCCACCTCAGCAATTTTGCATGTACGTGTGTGTGCATGTGTGTGTGTGTGTGTGTGTGTGTGTGTGTGTGTGTGTGTTTGCAGATGCACTGTGGTTTGAAGCTCCTCTCCGTCTTGCTGGTTCATGTGGTTTTTTAAAGGATATGGTTTATAATTAAGAAATGTGATAAATGAAAAATTATCTTTAATCTAAGTAATGGGTTTAAATATATTGCAAGATAACATGCATAAAAAAGTCAAAAAGGTCTATTTCAAGAAGCAGCTCAAATCTGTCACTTTTCTGAAAATATACAGTCCCTAGTATATATAAATATATATATATATATATATATATATATATATATATATATATATAAATACTATAATATAAATATACTGTATATAAATATACAGTACATAGAGCTGATTAGGAACTAATATTTTATTAGAGATTTATTTTGAAATCTTCTTTCTACTCATTGAAACTAAATAACCTTACAATAGTCTGTCCACATCATGTTGTGCTCCTTGACTTTTCATGCAGATGGCTGCTTATTTAATATATGTTAAAAAAAAAAAAAAAAAAAGCATTTGTGGGACAAAAGCTATCTAACACGCATATTATGAACATTTCAGGCCACATAATTAATTGGGATAGGTATATTTCAGGGTCTAAAAGATCTTATATGAATGTCATTATGTATATTTTACTATGAAAAACATAATCTTAGAGATTTCTGACATTTGTGATATAACAGGAAATGAAGGGACAGAGGTGGAACAAGAAGTGGTCTAGTAAAAATAGTTTCTCTCAACCACAAACAATGACACTGCCTACATAACTTAGCACATAGTAGGTCAATATCAAGTGAAATATTTTTTGACACGAGAAAAGATCAAAGTTAGTTAAAAAATGCCTTCCTGAATGTCATGACAGCACATTCTGAACCAATCACTTCACACCATATTTGTATCTCTAATAGTTTAATTCTCGGCTGAATGTTTAGTGATTATGTGTCCACATCATTTCAAACTGTAGGCTGAGCCATATTGATCTGACTTGTTAGCTCAGTACAGCTGTAGATGGTTTTTGTTGCATTTAATGTGTGGCATATTCTGCGTTTGCCACTCTGTCTTGCAGTGTGCATTTAAATACACAGAAAAGAATATGCATGTAAAATGTTATTTCTGCTACCACAATATAAAAAAAAAATATATATATATATATTTTTTCTTCTGGTTATGAGTCATTGGTTATAGATGCACAGATAAAGACAAACAGATCAATAAAACAGATAAGACACACAAACACGAAACAGCGGAGGCTGCTGCTGCAGAAATCCTCTGCTAACTCAAAGTGCAACCTGTGGTCTGTTACAGAGGAAGGGGTTTGCAACAAGAATGTGCTAACATGGACGTGTGAAACCCAATAGTAAAATATCTCCTTTAGTAAGCAAATTTGAGCACAGACAATGTTTAGACATGGTTTACTGTATAAATGCTAATCTAAAACTGCTTTATTACAACTATACATTTCAGGAAAAGATCGACAAGTGAGAATGTGTGAGCAAACATTTTACATGTAATAGAAAACAGCCTAAGATAACCTCATGGTGTATCTGTTCTGTATCTGTTGGCTACATTTTTGGTAGTAGAGCTAAAAATATGAAATAAAGTTATATAAAGCACTCTCTGGCTCCGGAAGGATCGGTGCAAAGACTGGAAAATTTGCTCAAATGACATTACTTGACTAACCCGACGCTGGGTTTGGAAAGTTTGAAATGGAAAGTCCGCCTTACAAATTGGGGTGTTGCGGTGGGTGGTGGGTAGGGTAGGGTTTTATTTGCCAGCATGACAAATCGAGGCTCATGGCAAATTAGCAGATCTAAGCTTCTTACCTTAGTAAAACTGAATCCACATACATCAGGAATTGGCAAATTAAATTATCTTATATTATAGGAAAAGCCCATTTATACGTAACATGCTCTATTGCTGCAGTTGGTCAGCACATGGTTGGTATTTGGAGCCAGGATGACTTGCCTAGGCTAGTGTTATATTAGGATACTCGACATGCCACCAAGCTGGATTACTGTAACATTTTTGACATCTGTTTGTTTAATTCTATAAGTAAACACAATGAAATACAAAACAAATTAGATTAATGTTTTAGTTAACAGTGGTATCAATCTTCTCATCTATAAACTCTCCGCCAAAAAGCAAAAAACCTTAAAATCAAACTTAAGCAAGGCACACAGACTTATTCAGAGAGAAGCAAAGAAAATGTGTGTTAGTGAGTAAGTGATTATTTTTGAGTAAGTAAAACTAGAATCTGGAGAAAGAGAAAAAAACATACAGGTTAATGATAAATATAGGTGAGATGTTAATAGTACATGTATTACAGATCAAGAATATACCATCTAAATTTGAACTTTTAACAATTAGAAAAAGTTCCTTATTTTAATTCATTGTTTCACAAACCAAAAATCAAGATGCCAGAGGGCTGAGGCTGATAACTTGAAGCAGGCTATATGCTGAGAAGTGTTTCACTGCACCTGCCTTCATGTCTAACCAGAGCATGCAATGAAAGCCCTTCACCCAGGGTGACATGCCTCCCTAACAGGCCAGCTCCACTAAGCAAAAGAAAGGGAGGAAACAATCTATAACAGGAATTACTAGTTGTTTCATATTCAACATTAACATAATGAATAAAGCTATAAACATTGCATGTAATTGACTAAATTCAAATGTGTCCTGTCTGTTTAATAACATCACAGGTCTAAGCCATTTTTTCCAATATTTGGTTTGCATGGTCTTCTTGTGTAATAATGCCTGTATTAGCTCAACCCTGTGATGCAAAATCAGTTATGTTCATCATTTCTTTCAGGAGAACCTGGGCTATCAGGATATGCTGCAGGGATGTCACATACATGTATAAATTGTGACTATAAAGACAAAAGAAAAGACTAAATGGAAATAAATATCTTAGAAATGTATTGAAATCACACAGAGAACAATAATGACTAAACCTTTTGGCTTTTGAAAATTGACCTTTTTCACAGCCGACATTTTGACTTGTCATAGTAGGAAAAGCACAGCTGAAATTGAAACCTTAACGATGGCTCAATTCCATCACGTGTCCCAGTAAGCTCATACCTGCAAACTTAGAAGGGCTGAAAAAGGTGACACATCTCTCTCCTTTCGCTACTTTTATATATATATATAAAAAGGAGCACCTTGTTCAATTGTATTTCTCTGTTCAAAAATATAAAACAATAAAAAGTTGATCTAAAAAAAAAGGAGCACTGAAAAAGCTGTGCTTTTCCTACTATGACAAGTCAAAATATCTGCTGTGAAAAAGGTCCATTTTCAAAAGCCAAAAGGTTTAGTCATTATTGTTCTCTGTGTGATTCCAATAAATTTCTAAGAGATTTGTTTCCATTTAGTCGTTTCTTTTGTCTTTATAGTCACAATTTATACATGTATGTGACATCCCTGCAGCATATTCTGATAGCCCAGGTTCTCCTGAAAGAAATGATGAACATAACTGACTTTACTGACTGAGTTATGTTCATCATTACAACCACTTTGTCGAGTGCATTAAGTGCAGCACGCTGCTCGCATATGACAGCAAAAACACGGGGACTTGGATGATGAACAGACACATGAAGCAGGCTCGCCGTGGCAGAAAAGATGATAGTCAGTTGGGTTGAGCTAATACAGGCATTATTACACAAGAAGACCATGAGAAACCAAATATTGGAAAAAATGGCTTAGACCTGTGATGTTATTAAACAGACAGGACACATTTGAATTTAGTCATTTACATGCAATGTTTATAGCTTTATTCATTATGTTGACGTTGAATATGAACCAGCTAGTAATTCCTGTTATAGATGGTTTCCTCCCTTTCTTTTGCTTAGTGGAGCTGGCCTGTTAGGGAGGCATGTCACACTGGGTGAAAGGTTTTCATTGCATGCTGTGGTTAGACATGCAGGCAGGTGCAGTGAAACACTTCTCAGCATATAGCCTGCTTCAAGTTATCAACCTCAGCCCTCTGGCATCTTGATTTTTGGTTTGTGAAACAATGAATTAAAATAAGGAACTTTTTCTAATTGTTAAAAGTTCAAATTTAGATGGTATATTCTTGATCTGTAATACATGTAATATTAACATTTCACCTATATTTATCATTAATCTGTATGTTTTTTTCTAATTCTCTAGATTCTAGTCCTACTTACTCAAAAATAATCACTTACTCACTAACACACATTTTCTTTGCTTCTCTCTGAATAAGTCAGTGTGCCTTTTTATATATAAAAAAGGAGCACCTTGTTCAATTGTATTTGTCTGTTCTGTATGTTCAAAAATATAAAACAAAAAGTTGATCTAAAAAAAAAAAGGAGCACAAAACGGCAACATTAAAGAATGGCTTGTGTATTGCTAATGCCACAGGGTCAAAATTGAATGATTTATTACAAATGTAATAACAACAACTTATAACAATAACTTATTTCACCAGTAAATTCCTGTGTCCTGAGTCTGTGTTGTTTTTCAGACAACGGCAGCTACAGTCTAGGGTTAGAATCCTCTACGGTGAAATACAGACACACTGTAGCTGTCAGCATTTCAACCGTGTTTACTCCAGCTGCTAGCTAACGGTAGGCTAACGTTACCTGCTGCCAAGTGTAGTGTTAACTAGCGTAGATAACGGTTGTTAAAGCACCAGTGCCATATTAGCACCGGTGCTCGGATCCCCCCGAAAAGCGACTAGTTTGCGACTAGTTTGCAGGTATGTAAGCTATTTCAGTGATTCAGCACCTCTCCTAAGTGGAATGCAGGCATCATTAGTGGTTTTTAATACACCTGTGCTTTTCCTACTATGACATGGCAACATGTCTGCCGTGAAATGTGATTGGTCGATGGACCTATTAGCGCCATCTTGGATCCCAAACAGAGTGGAGGATTAGCTAGCTAGGCCTATTATTATTTTCATACAGAATGATGACTAAATAGCATGGATGTATTTAGAGAACAAATAGCCATCCAGTCATTAATTTATCGCTCTGTAATTACTCATCAGAGTCTCAGAAAAGTCACTGTATTCACGGCCGGATTACTAAACTTCTGGAAGGGCTACAAAGACACCAAACATATTCCTGGAAAGCTGGAGCTAATGGTTATCGAAGCTAGAAACTGACGCGACGCTGGGTTGAAAGGTTGTGTAGCAAAACTAAGATTTGTGAGTTGATTTTTGGATTGATAATTATTTAATCATGTTAAAAAGACACTAAATTAAGCTTTATGTCGTATACGACAGTGTCGTTTGAAAGGAAATAAAAAGAACAGAATCTAAAGTGCTGTAGAGTTTTGAACATGAAGCCTGAAATGTTACAGTAACAGAGTGACCACTGGGTGGCAGCAGAGGCATACGGAGAGGAGAGGGAATTGAAGAGGAATTTAGTCTTTGCTGTTTCACTTTTATTTGTTTAATCTAAACCAAAACACAGCTTATTGATGATTTTTGTGTATTAGCATTATTTTTGATTGTGTATTTGTGTTGTGTATAACACCATAGAGACCAATGGACTAGGCTGATCTGATTACAGAAACTGTGTCTTGAATACATTTAAATGCTCAGCTATTTTAACTTGGGATGTGTCATCAAATATGGATTCCACAGTGATCCTTTTGGAGATTTGGAATAGGATGTGAACTAATTTCTTTGTCAGTAGGCTAATGAAGAGAAAACACTGAGTCTAAAAGTGCTCTTGTCATTTTTTAATTGGACTATCAACTTCAAAAATACTGCCAGGCTTTTATTACCAGTGTTAATATTTCAACTTAGTGTTTTCTAAGAATACATCCTGTCTGTGTGTTAAAGAGGAGAATGTTTAGCAAACAATAACCACCGTCTCCTCTCTGCACATCCTCTCCTCATCCTGGCCCTTGACCAGTTCAGATAACAGACGCTCATTCATCAAGCGATACAGTGTTCCCTCCGTTTTCAGTCAGTGTGCTGGCTCTCCAGGACAACTTACCCTGCCTGCCGGAAAAATGCTCAGCCCTTACGCAATCAAACAACAGAGCAAAATAAGACAAATAAAGAACACCATGTTCATATCAGGCTGTAAACGTGTTGATAAATGCAGAATTAAACCACAAGTGGAGTAGGAAGTGATGGTGGGAAGTGACCTTTAGAGTTAAGAATGACACACTGACAGTAACAGCTTGATGTAAAAAACACTTTGTCAAATGTTGGATAAAACTGTAAAAGTAAAACTGGTTGTTCTATAAAAGAGAACTCCACAGTGCTGTGGAGATAGGTCTGGCAATGCGAGACTAGGAACTTTGTAATTTGATGCACTTGACTGCAGTACTGCATCATAATCTACTGAAAGGAGTATTCTAGCGCTTTAGTATTGCATTTCTGTTAAGTTGGGAGACTCACAAGAAACAATAAATTAAAACAAGAATGGTCAAAATTGAATCATCGGTCAAAATATTCTAACTTTTAGTCCCTAGTATGACTCAAGCTCCAAAAGCACTGGATACTACATTCCCATAATGCAACTTGATAGCATCTTTGATTATTAGACCCTCCTTGCTTGTAATATCCATGTAAATGCTACTAATCCAAAGGCATTCTGTCAAAAATGTGTAAACTGGATTTAATGTGTAAAATTGGTTAAAGAGCCCCTTTAAGTGACAGAATATCAATTTTAAGATGAACTTACTGTTCTCATAATAATCAGTAAGAATTATAGCGATGACTGATATATACTGTCCATGCCTCAATAAAGGAGTTGTCTACAGCTGAGTCAGTCTGGTGCCTGCTCTTCCTAAAAAACATAATGTTCCTTGATAACCTATCAGAGAATTCCTCATTCGGACAACTCTTAAAAACAATGTTGAAAGCTCGTGTTCCTGCATATAGGCAGTATGCAGACATAACAGGAGCACAGCAAAATCACCATATTTGGCATAAACTGAAGAGAAGGGAGTTAGTATAGTATAAATGCATTAACTGACTGCAGGTTTAAAAGACATTAAACAGAAATGGATAGAAACCACATGGATTAAACCCAAATTTGAACAGTGAAGGAAAGAGAGCTTATGATAATGTCAAGAAGAAAAATGTCCTCCCTGAGAAAGTAGAATATCTGAGGTGTGTCTTGACATTTCATCTAAAATTCTGATACAGCAACATCCGGAAGGATAACTGCCAGGAAACTAGAATACATTAGAGATCACAATAGCGTGATGTGTTGTCTTATCGTACTGTGTAACAAGAATGTGAAGTATTGTTGTGTTGTCTGTATACAGGCAGGAAACTTTAAAACAACTAAAACGAGTGACTGAGACCCTAACAGGCTGAACAGGAACAAGCAGAACTGACAGGAGCGTATGCGTTAGTTTGAGATATATACTTTACGGGAGAAATTCTCAATTCAACACAACAATAAGCTTTATTTGTCCACCAGTCCAAGAGTTTGAAATAGTACAGTCATAACAGTGGTAACACTTTTGTTAAAATTAGTCTCGGTCAAAAGGTGGTATATTTTTGAAATGGTTCCCAGTTTCCGAAACAAAGGTCAGACATATTTGGCAAGCAAATGGCACAAGAGATTCTTTGAGAAATTATCAACTTGAGATGTGCACATATTACAGCATCCAAATAAATTAGTGACTGCATCATGAATGCATGTGTGTTTTCACAGGATGTTGACCTCTGTTTTAGCCAGGAATAGTTTTAAGGAACAGCCACCAGGACTTTGGGTTACACACACACACACACACACACACACAAACACACACACACACACACACACACACACACACACACACACACACACACACACACACACACAAACACACACACACTCACACAGGTTTGTGGCACTATCTTTGTGGGGACCCGTCATTGACAGAATGCATTCCTTAGCCCCTTACCCTAACCTTAACCATCATAACTAAATGCCTAACCTTAATTCTTACACCCAACCCTAACCTTAACCATAACCATAACCTAATTATATCTCTAATCCTAAAACCAAGTCTTAACCCTTAAACAGCCCTTTAAAGTTGTGGGGTCCAGCATTTTGGCCCCACAAAGCTGTCGGGACCCCACAAGTATACTGGACTCCTGGTTTTTGGACCCCACAAATATAGTTTAACAAGAACACACACACACACACACACACACACATAATCTCTCCCTCTCATTTTCAACTTAATTTTCTTTTTAAATTCACCTCATGATTTGACTAAATTAGTTATTTAAATGAACCAGGTAGACACTTTGTAGGAACAGTCTTGTCACCTGTTGTGCTTGAAATGAGTTTTACAGGTGATGTGGTCTGTGGCTCAGGTGACTGTTGGTAGTGCAGACTGTGGTTAGAGTTTTACACATGTGGCTTCAGTTCTGACCACTGTCGTTTAGCAATCGGAAAAAATGTAAGCGAAGTGTGAGTGAAAGAATGAATTCTGTTTTGTTATTGTGTCCTGCTCTCACACTTTCCGTCACCATAGAGACAGGGGGCAATTAACAGTAGGGTGTCACCCCTCGACTGACCTTGTGACCACCCCACCCTCAAGCACGCGCACACTATCGAAGCAGCGATGAGCTGTGACTGAGAGTCACAAGTGAATGTGTCAGTGTACTTACAGTAACTCTATGGTGTGGGTCAGGTTTAGGCCCCTTCAGAGGAACCTCCTCGATTTGGTCGTGCTTTCCAATAAACAAAATTAGCAGGGTTAGCCGATGGGAAGCTGGTGAGGGATTATTTCCTTGGTTGTTGGAGCTGCCTGCTGCCTGAAGCTCACAGCTGGCAGGTTAAAAGAAGCAGCTCATGACAATAACTGTCACAAAGGTAAAGTGTCTGTCTGCAGGCCTTCTCAGGTCAGACTGCAGAGCTTTAGAAATTAACAGAACTAGAGATTAAAGAAATGTAGGGGGAAAAGACACGTTTATCTTGAATTTATGTTTTAAAACAGAAGAGGAACAGCTGTCTAACTCTAACATAGAGTATATACAGGCCTTTAATGTCAAGGGTTCAATCTAGAGATGCACCGATTACCCCAATTTCTAGGCCGATTCCGATTTTTCATTGAGTTTGACCTGCTGATACCGATTTTAGCCAATTCCGATTTCATTCATCCTAACCACTTTACAGCACACACAAATATTTATTTTCTATCTTTTCTTGAACAGATAATCGATTGCTATAGAGTAGAACTATATAAATTACTCGTGGTGTGGGAAATTCACACACCTCTAAAGTGCAATGTTATGGAAGAACCATTTTCTTCTTTTCACATCCAATATCCAACAATTTCTTTTTAATATATTTAGCAAACTAAACTTTTGTATGTATGAAAACAGGGGAAACAAGTAATGTCAATAAAATAATAAATAAATAACAAATAAAAATACAATAAATATAGCCTTGCAGTATTACAATATTTCTCCAAACACACACACAGGCCTATTTGAATGTCAACAGTAACGTTACCTGAAAACAGCATGTAGTTCCTTTTTTTTTTAGCAAGTTTGCTTTATTTGTCATTGTGCATAAATATGAAAGTTATGAACGGGCTTATCTGCTAATGTTAGCTACCGACGGTTACCTCGGAACAATCCAGCAAATAGACGGTAGGCTACCCTAGGTGCGTTACCTGAAACAGATGATTTAACATCGCCCCTCATTTTATACACAATTTAGCAACAAAACAAAACGCTGAGGGAAGATTACTACATTTTGAATGTTGGTTTTGAGCGGTATGCATCCCCACTAACCTGGAAAGCGAAACAATAACGTTAATACAGCGTGTCGGAGGAACACAGCGTCTCCTGCAGCGGGGCGTCAGAGGCAGAGGGATTGCAGCGTTCGCTAATGTTAGCTTCTTGTCTCATCTGAGGTCTGATAAACAGTAAATTCATCAAAGTCAGTGTGCCCAACGCTATTTTCCGATAAACTGTAGCTGTCATATTTCACAAGACCCGCGTGAGTGCGGTTTTCATGTTCCAGTTGTTCAGCCTCAGAGGGGAGAGAGAGCAGCTGACTGTTCGCCTGAGATCAGTAGAGCAGACTGCTTTACAGAGCCGTGCATAATTACGACTTTATGACATTTCATAAACAGCTGATGGAGCGGCGGTGCACCGCTGCTACATGCATATAGTGGTAATCCTGGGTGTGCATGTGTGATGCTGATGTTGCGTGATGTTAATTCATGCGGCGCCTGAGTGCATTTGACCGGCATAAAATCATCATATGTCAGACTGACCGGCCGGTCGCCGGTCATGGCCGATCACGTTAAAATCGGCCAATTCCAGTCACCAGCCGATCAATCGGTGCATCTCTAGTTCGATCAAGAGAAATTGAAAAAGTAACATAATAAACATCCAAGTCACACGTTATATACTATGTCGTTTAAAGTGCATATGAACATGCATTGAAGTGCAAAGCTCATAGCATTTTCAGATGATATCAATTATTATGAGTAATTATAATAATGCTTTATGTAATAAATGTTATGTTGTAATTAATATCAATAGGCTGAAACTGTTGTATGTTAGAGGCTTGTAAATTACTCATTCATCAATCAATCCATCAATCACTCAATCAATCAATCAATCAATCAATCAATCAATCAATCAATCTATTATGTAGGATGTTTATTGATAGCTTTCTCCTTTTCTCTCCTTCATGACAACTGAGCCAACTCCCTTGATGTGTGATGCAGTAGAAAGCTAAAAAATAAGTGGACCGTGAGTTAAGATTATTTGATCTATTTTTATCTTTTACTAACCGTGGTTGCACAAAGATGTTAGCTTGACAGTGACGTGTGTGGGTTTTTGAGAGAATCATCCACACCCAGTGTTCTCAGAAACCAGTTCTCCCGTGTGTCTGTCCTGATGTATAGCTTTTTCCATGGGTGCTCCTCCACCAGACAAACACGCACATCAATCACACACATTCAGTGCACGCAAACACACATAAACGTTCATATATCACTGTTGACTTCTCCACATTTATTACCTCTGACCAACCAGTTCAAGATATTCTGTGTTTCCTCCTGAAAAGATAAGAGACCCAAAGCCAGAGACAAACATGTTTCAGCTGTGTCCCCTCTCGGTCTGTGTCTTTGTCTCTGGTCTGTGTCCGGTCTCTCGCCATCATTCGGTCTCATTTCTCCACAATTTCCAGGAAACACTAAAATATGTTACTTAAAATAGTTGTGCTGTTTTTTTCCCATTACTTTTTCCTAATTACTAGTACACTCACCACTACAATGGCCACACTCACACGCACATAAAATGAAAACATAGTTGCCTGTATGTTCTCTAATCGCTGTTACAGTAATTATTCTTCAAATGAAAAATCTGAAAAACTTCAGGATTATGTTGTTACCTAACCACTAATACATCAGCTTTGATACTATTTGTGTCATTAAAACCTGCATATCTAGTGGACTCTTGCAAGATTTATATACATTAAAACTTTAATATCTGATGGTGTGTGTGTGTGTGTGGGAGAGAGAGGGTCAAGGTGGGACAGACAGGAAATGGCGGACAAAAACAGAACTTCCTGTTTAAGAGGAGAGTGCTGCATCTTTCCCTGCATGTGTGTGTGTGTACGTTTAAGGGGTCTCACAGTCCGAGGGGATGCTTTGACTTCCTGCTACACACACACACACACACACACACACACACACACACATACACGGAAGTCCCTAGATAATACTATAATGTCTAATATTTCATGCTGTTTCCTGTCTTTTTTTTCTGTTTTTTTAGCTCCTGTCATGTTATGGTCAATGTCAGTGACTCTTGATAATAATGTGAACATTTTCCCCTCATGTAAATACAGAACATTTTAAAGGACAATTGCACAAACTCTCACTGACTTAGTGCAACATTGAAATAATATCTTGAGTGCATCTCATTGATACACTCTTTAAATTAAATAATATGTTTTTATTCAGACACACCTATCTTAGCACACAGTGTACAGCCAGTTTATAGGTGACATTAAACCAATCGTGTCTGAAAATAAAATCCATTCTTTACATATGTTGGGACATGTTGCTCCCTACATGTCTAATGTAAAGCTCAGGACTTACACATTAGAGACATAACGTCAGAAAGATTGTTAAGGCTTCCAGTCGGATTTTACTCGCACTTTATGACAATAATTGTAATCTAATATTAAAATATTTCCCCTTTTGAGTTAGTTTTTTTAGTTTGTCAGATATCATCTTATTAGAATGGAAAAGACAAACTCAAAAAATAAATCTGGCGATCTACCTAACCACTTGCAGAATGGTTCTTATTCTTACAGTTTAATCAAACATACTGCATCTTCTAGCATGTATCTCACAGCTAACCAGGATAAAAGAAAGTCAGCTTAATATACACATTTTTTCTTCTGAAAATACAGACACATACCACTCTGATAGCTCCAAACACAATCAAATCGAAGCAAGAAAAATTGAGTAAATTAAAGTTTATTACACTTTGACTGTTGCTTATGTCGACAGAAAAGCAGTGAAGTACAGATTTAGCAATGCATAACTATCTTAGAACAGGAAAAAAAGCCATAACGCCAGTGTTTCCACTTAGTGTATTTACCAGAACACAGGATCTTGTGTTGCAATTTGTCAGGGTATGAAGATAACTCAATTTCAAGGTTTTCCAAAGGAATCCACATTCAACAACTTTTTTTATGATCTGACCTGGCTCATCTGTGAAATGTGAACAAGTGATGCATGTGCTGTATGCATGATGTGGATGATTTCTCAATCTGTGTTTATGGAATGAAAACAGTCTTAATATGTACAGTAGATTCACAGTAACACCACAGACACACAGGGAGGGGCACAATATGTCCATAAACTGGAAATATTTCAGTCATTTCAGCTTAACCTGGGGTGAATACTGTCTGACTCATAAAACCCATTTCTTATCATATGGGAACCCACATTTAGTTAGTTTATTGTTTAATCTTATAATCAAGACACATCATTAACCACAAATATGGTCCTAATTAAAATATATACACAACATACATACTGGCATATCGCTAGAGTAAATCTGATTACATTTATTACATGTATACAATTTAAACACATGGAATGGAAAGCCACATTTTTATTCAAAAACATTTGAAAAATGTGTTGATTAGTGTTTTGTTATCATCACAAAAAAAAGCAAACAGCTGTGTGTTCACTCTCTGGACTGTTAGGTTAGATCACTTTCTAGGTGAACAAAAACGGATTCATCCATTTTCAATGAACAGCCCACTGGAATACTCCCGACTCAGTAGCCTGTGAGATGCTTAAGACTTATACGTACATATACGTTACAAATAATACCACCAATACATGTGGTCATATGCATACATAGTCAGGATGAGGCCACACAGAACAGTAAACGTCTGCACATTCAACACTCAACACAAGTCCTCACAATACATTTATACTGAGACTGTGACACTTGTGTGTCCAAACAAGACCCACTATATAGTTCCATAGCATAGTCACAGTATTCCCAAACATGTTAATGATATTTAGAACTATGTAAAAATCATAAAATAGACTAAACACTTGCCATCCTTAGTTTCTCCCATGATTGTTTCCCATTAGAAAAACATTGTCCTCCATCATTGCATTAGGTCAATCCAGGTGCTACAGTTAAACGATGTCATTTAAACAAATATCAATTTTTTTTTTAAATTGATGTAGGCCATTTTCTTGTTATAATAATTGGTGCTCCACACTTTCTATTCTCTCCTCTGGTTATAAACAATATAACCAGAATGTGTTAATTTTGTGTGTTAATTTTGTGTGTGTGTGTGTGTGTGTGTGTGTGTGTGTGTGTGTGTGTGTGTGTGTGTGTGTGTGTGTGTGTGTGTGTGTGTGTGTGTGTGTGTGTGTGTGTGTGCGCGCGCTTCTACAAATTTGTTTGTGTGGATTTCAAGCGACTTGGCAGGAAACCTTTGTAGCTCTTTAATATGTCGCCGTGAAACAAAAGCCAGAATACTCAGCCGTGCCAGGAGAACGAAAACAATGCAGGACCTCGAAATACAAGGACTGTATGGCGGCCGTGTGGAATATTGTAGTCAAACATGAGTTTACTGTATTCGTTACCGATAATAATACAATATTTTTATTTATATCCCATTGTTCCCCTCTCCCAGAATGATACTTCCAACAAAACTTCTTTCTTTTAGTCTTCACATTTTCACATCTCTCCCATTTTCTTCCAGTAGTTTAGATCACTTTACATGTTGTTGTATTCCAGTGTTTCTTGTTTTAGACTTTTAAATAGTTTGTCTTCATTAATTACCATATCAGCTGTCCTAACATCTCAAACCCCAGTTCTACCTAACAGCTCCCAATATCTCATACTTAAAGGACTCAAAAAGATCCTGTTTTTCTACCCTGGTAAAAGCCATTTCAGCACTGCAATAATGTAGCATTTAAATCCAAATGCTAAGTCAATTATCATTCATTATCATTCTTTATTTGACTGAATATTTTGTAGTAATATTTGCCTCTTGAAGCTAAGGAAATACTGCAGATGTGGGGATGACAGCAACAGAGCAGGTTGGAATCCAACAGAGTTGGAAATGGGGTCTAATTTTGTTCAAATCTTTTCAAAAAATAATAATGTTTGAATTTTGATAAGTTTCTTCTGGGTGGAGGGGGTGGATCTAGTTATAGGTTTTGGGGTTAGAGGATGATGTAATCTTACATTTACTCAGGTATTTTCCTCTTGGAAGGAGGCACCAGGTGTGCAGGCAGGTCCGATGGCAGTTCATGTCCCTCCAGTTTCACTTTTATCAGGTGATTGGCCAACGCAAACTCCTCATCATCAAGCATCCCATCCTTATCGATGTCGGCCAGCTTCCAGATCTTTCCCAGCACCGTATTGGGCAGTTTTGACTTCACCATCTCCCTCTTGGCGTTGGCTCCGGTCACCTTCCCATTGACGGGAGACAATGTGTAGAAAATCTCATCGTAAGCAGGTTTGTCACGTGCGACGACCCAGTCTGCTTCGTCTATGCCTTCGCCGGCGCCTTCGCCATACCCGTGACCAAACGGGCCGTCCATAGTGCCGTCGAATGCACCGCCCTTCACGACTGGGTTGGGACGCTGGTTTTCTTCTTGTCGGACCAGGACCATTAAGCCAGCGATGTCGTGGGCCAGCATGTCCTCCACTGCTTCCAGGAGTTTGGGTTTCAGAGGCTGGAATTTGTTGAGATCCTGAGCTTGGAGTTGGTCCTGGAACAGATAATACAGAAAACAACCACATCACAAGTGTAGGTGTCATCTATCTAAACTTTTATCTAGAAATCTACATTCCTTTGGTCTTTGCCATTTACCTGCATCTTCTTCAGATTAGGAAAATCTCCAGGTGATATCTGATGCTCTCTCTCTATGCGTTTGTAAATATCTCCCAGGCTGCCGATCAGTTCTTTCTTCTTGTTCTCCTTCCCAAACACAGAGGGCATGTCTTTCTTCAGTGCGCTGATAATGTAGGCATGGACCTGCATTGTGAGAGGGAAAGCTCATTTACTCAACAGCAAATTTACTGGGACAGCAAGTTGACCTCTTTAAAGATCCAGTATTTAAAGTTAGAATCTTCAAGATTTCAGTTGTGGTTGTGTTGGTGGCACCTGTGGTTACCGGTGGTACAAGTCTTAATAAGTCCCAGAGTTTTTTAACTTTTGAAAATGTTACTTATTGATCTCTGGAGGGGGGGGGGGAGGGAAATGCATTTAGAGCAGTCAGAAATACAACAGAACAAGACAAGCACATGCATCTGTTTACATTGTTACTTTGATGTCTTTATATATCAATTTAGCTATGCTTGTACCGACGCATTTCATCCCATCCCTGCACGCGCCATTTTCTGTGAATGTGCTAGATATTTTTGGGATAAGAGCTTTTGATAAATGGCTCACATGTAACCTCATGAGCAGCAGACTGTTGCTACCCTGGAGTCTGGGGACACTTAACACTGCTTTAAACCAGATTAGTCAAATAGTAAATCTCTCAGATTACCTTCGTTTTTAATATTTAACACATACTAAACATAGCAAAAGTAATGGGAAACCCCATATTTATTATGGTGCTGTGGTGATATGTGTACATTTCCCTGAATCCACCTTGTGTCCTTGAAGCTCATCACAAAACACACACCCTATCAGCTGTCAAACAGGAAAACTGCAGTCAGGTGTGTGTGTGTGTGTGTGTGTGTGTGTGTGTGTGTGTGTGTGGTGTGTGTGCGTGTGTGTGTGTGTTTGTGTGTGTGTGTGTACACATACATCCTCTACTTTTCCTCGAACTACAACATGCAGCAAACTGTCGCCGCTTATACCTGACTTCCTGTCCGGAGAGGAAGCAGGAAACAATTCACTCAGAGGAGAATAG
This sequence comes from Perca flavescens, assembly GCF_004354835.1. Classification (NCBI taxonomy): domain Eukaryota; kingdom Metazoa; phylum Chordata; class Actinopteri; order Perciformes; family Percidae; genus Perca; species Perca flavescens. Next base: position 14,821,223 of record NC_041348.1, read on the forward strand.
CCAATTTATCTGGTAATATTTGTTCTGTGACAGCGACAAGCTTTTTCTGTCAAGGTTAACAGCTGGAAGGGGAAGGGAGAGCGAGTGAGTGATGAGTGATAAATAGGGAGCACACACACACACACACACACACACACACACACACACACACACACACACACATACACACTTAAAAGAATTAATATAATAATAATAATAATAATAATAATAATAATAATAATTATCTCTTGCTCTAATGTCAGCTACAGCTGTGCCATTAGCAGAATCAGTGAGTGTGTGGGTACTTTTTCCACTTACCTTGGCTAGTCTTGCCCTCTTAATCAGATCGTTGAGTTTTCTAAGCGCTGCATTTCTCGGTAAAGACTGAATGTCCTTAAATAAGTCCTGTTCCTCCGCTTCAAACAGCTTCCTGTTGTCTGGAATCAACAGAGGGTGGGACCAAAATGACCCAATGTAGACGCGGATCACCTGTGAGTGAGAGAGACCGACAGAAAACCAACAACAAGACAGAAACGATAAAAAGGAATAATCTAGCTAATAGCATCTTATTTTTGACTATTTAAGGCAACAAGCAAGCAACCACATTGATCAGTTTGTTAGTCAACAACCAATAATACACATAAGCTTAATGGGCCTTTAGATGAAAATTAGACACCAAATCCAAGAAAACTTCTCTCCCAAAATAAAATAAAATTTTAGCAGGCAATTCAATAATTTTAAAATGTATTGTTTTATAAAGATGATATCAAGGCATACAAAGAGGTGCATTGTATCCACAACAAGCCTTAGGACAACCATGGTGTTGAAACTTTGCCAACAAAGCCTGAGGGAGCCTTGATTCCAGTGTTCAGGTCATCTCTACAGCATACTGCATTTCCATTCATATTTTGTATTATTATTCAGCATCAATCAAGATTTTGTGGGCATGCACACAACTTCACTTGCCCAAATTTAGATTGTCTGGCCACAAACACCTCCTGTTTACTATACCTCAGGGGTGTTGACTATTTTCCCCAGTGACCACATCAGGGCACCGTACACTCTCATCAACTGCTGGGTCTCTATCTGGTCAGCCTTGTTCAGCACAACTCTGGCAAAGAAAAACGCACAAGAAAGATCAGTGTTGATGTTGACTGAATTGAACATTTCATAAATATCCTGTAATTTTGATATAAATTTACAAAAAGAGCAACTATTCACGCATCCGTTGTCTAGAATTGGACGTCTGTAAGTCAAGCAACCCTACAGTACCTGATCTTGTCTTCATGGTTCTTCAGGGCTTTTATCACATCTGAGAACTCATCAGAGATGTCCAGTTTGTGAGCGTCAAACAGTAATATGATCCTGTCCACTCGCTCTGCAAACCACTCCAAGACAGCCGCAAAGTCATAGCCTGAGAGAATGAGGAGGAGGTTGGGGTGTAAAATAAAAGGAAATTAAAATGAATAATGCAGATGAGGGACAGGAGGGTTTAGATAAAAAAAGAGAATGTAAGAAGAAGAGGTAATTAATTGTGTATCCTTTTGACTTCCTGTTTCTTTGCTCCCATCCCATACTCGTATCAAAATAGCATTTAAGAGAAGCACTTGAACTTTTGAGGTATACAGGTCAGGGACTTTTTATGTTGATGGTCACCTGGACCGGAGCCATGAACATCAACTGTGATGTTGCAATATTCCCAAGTGGAAACTATTACAATGGCTTCAGGCCATAGAGGAGGTAATTAGAAGGATGCCCATATTACAACATGCTGAGAGAAAAGAATGTCTGTTTACAGATGGAGGCAGTCCTGCCAAGGATCAACTAAGTGGCTTTAAAATAACTAATATTTTATTGTCTTATTTGGCTCTGATTGTTTTGTGTAAAATGCAATCATGCTAGTAATTAAAGCATAATTGGACGAGTGAATCCCTCCGTAATGCATGAATAGTGAATGAAGGAATCAACGATTAAGTCTGACAACAGGAGTACATCATTGCCTTGTTTGACTTTCTATTTTACTGAAGGACAAAACCGACTCGTACCTGGAGAAATTCCACAGTATATGAGAGGAGAACAAAGAACAAAAGGACAGAACGAAGGATTAGTGAGCTAATATTTCAAACGAACACTGAAGGACACATAAGAGATGTAGCCAATGGTGAACCTGTTACAGCTGAGATTATGGGACAGAAGGCATTTGCTGTCAATTGGCAGTAGGAAGAACTAGCTGGATGTTAAGTGAATTTCAAATAGATTTTCTAAAGAGCTATGGTGTGAAATGTTTTCTGCCTTCAAATTACAAACTAAATCTACAAGTGGTGCACATATTACAGCTTTGAATCTAAATCTGACTCGCGCTGATCCACCTTCCTTCCTCACAAGGAGGCAGCCTCACAACACAGACATAGCTGTGATCAAATTCCCACTTTAACTGCTAACTGCTGCTATTACTACTGTGGCTGCACTGCTGCTTCTCCCAGAAGAGGAATAGTTTACACTCAAGGTGAATGATTTCCACAATGGCTATGTGTATATTTATTCTCATGTTAAATGGTAACGCTGACATGATGCCTCAAAGGCTCCTTTACTAACAGTTCTAGAAACCGGTCATCTTTCAGAACAAATGTTTTTGAGTGTCAATAATTCCTCCCTGGGATGAGAATAAAAGTTTAGCAGCTGTAGCAATGAGTATGTCAAACGTGGAAACTGGTTTTAGCTGCATCGTTCTGTCTGAAGAGACAGAGGACACACTGCTGCTTGAGCAAAGCTGTGGAGGGTTATGAGAGAGAGTTAGATACATTGGGCCTCATTCACCAATATCTTCCTAAGTTTTCTCTTAAATATGTTCTTAAGAAGGTTCCTAAGAAAAGGTGGAGGAAGTACTGTATCTCAGTACTTAAATAAAAGTACAAATAACCGGAGACATATTTACTTTAGTAAAAGTATAAGGTGTCCACTAACACCAACAAGGCCTGGCTTTTAAAAAAAGTTCCTATCCTAACCAGCATTAAACAGAAAAATGTTGTTAGAATCAGAATGCAGTTGGTTTTATTCATGGATGTATTTTAAGACAGTTTTATTTTCTTTAACCATGCAAGTAAGCAAATAAAGTGTATGAAGCAGCGCAAATGGGGAGATGTGAAGAGGTCCAGCCAAATAAATAAGATATGAACGCAGCCTGGCGGAGGAGTAAACGACGCTGTGGAGAGAAATAGATATACTGTAGCAACTTTGATTTAAAAACGGGAATAAGAAAAACAAACGTTTTCATTTTCACTTTTACCAGAGGCTGTATTTCCGAGGGTCAGCGGCGCTGCGCCCGGGCTCTGCAGCACCAGAGCCGGCTTGGATCAGCGGTGCCCCATATACAGTACAGGCCAAAAGTTTGGACACACCTTCTCATTCAATGAGTTTCCTTTTTATTTTCATGACTATTTACATTATAAATTCTCACTGAAGGCATCAAAACTATGAATGAACACATGGAATTATGTACTTAACAAAAAAGTGTGAAATAACTGAAAATATGTCTTATATTTTAGATTCTTCAAAGTAGCCACCCTTTGCTTTTTTATTAATAAGGGAAAAACTTCCACTAATTAACCATAACAAAGCACACCTGTGAAGTGAAAACCCATTTCAGGTCACTACCTCATGAAGCTCATTGAGAGAACACCAAGGGTTTGCAGAGTTATCAAAAAAAGCAAAGGGTGGCTACTTAGAAGAATCTAAAATATAAGACATGTTTTCAGTTATTTTGCACTTTTTTGTTAAGTACATAATTCCATGTGTTCATTCATAGTTTTGATGCCTTCAGTGAGAATCTACAATGTAAATAATCATGAAAATAAAGAAACACTTTGAATGAGAAGGTGTGTCCAAACTTTTGGCCTGTACTGTATACAGTATCTACGGCAACCAAACTTTACTGGTGAGACAAACGTGTGACAGTCAGGAAGACGTTTTGGCAGAGGGGGGAAACTGATCAGAAAATGTAACGGAACATTGTAGAAATGTAGTGGAGTAGAAAGTCTAGATAATTGCTGCAAAATGTAACAAAGTAAAAGTCAGAATTAGGCTATGCACTATTGAGTCTACTTAAGTAAAGTACAGATATGTGAAAAATGTACTTAAGTACAGTTAGGACAAATTTGTACTTTGTTACATTCTACCACTGCATTTTGGCCCTATAAATAGCGATCAATCACCAAATAACGCAGGATTTAATAGGTTTAATTGCTGATGTAAATTGCAGTGTTAGTGTTTTTTTTGCATAATAGGATTTCTTTTTCAACAAATGATCAGAAATACATTACAGTACAATACTATCATAAACGACTGTAGAATTACATAAAATGCAGTAACCAATCATTTCGAGCAAATTGTCATCACTCAAATGTGCGTAAGAGTGCTTTTCAGTGTTCGTAGATTTTGTTCTTAGCGAAGAACAAATCCAAGTTAAGAAAACATTAGTGAATGCCAGAATCTTCGTAAAAAGTTCGTAAGAAGGGTTTAAGAACACATTTCTTCGTAAGAACGGTTGGTGAATGAGGTCCATTGATATTTTGAATTTTAGTGGAGAATTCTTCAAATGAAGCACTTTTCACATGACGCTGGGAAGAACAAGACAGAAGTCTAAAGCTGCACTATGGCTCATGAATACCCACAATTCATCTTTCTGTTTGTATAACTTATGTACACAGCTAATATTTGGGCCTGAGGATGACACTAGAGTAATGCTCTTGGTCATCAATTTTATTAAATTGAGAGGACTAAGAAAATGTGTTTCAATATTTCCACCAAATTATTATTTTTGTAAGTGGAAATTTTGGTTTGATGTTGGTAGAATGCTCAGGGCCAAAAACTTTAGGATTCCTCCTTTTTAAAACATACTGTTGATTGTTCGAGATAGATAGGTAAATAAATAAAAATAAAATCCTCTGGAGAAAAAAAGTCACTAAAACAGATCCATTAGTTCTTGAGATATGTCATGGACAAAAGTGTTGGTCAAGGGGGAATTCATCAGATGGTGGCAAAAGAAGAAAGGTCAGAGGATCACTGCATCTGGAAAGTTATTGTTGAAATATCTTGCTCTGGAAAAACCTGAAGGAAGGAGACACACGGACTAAATGTGTCCATATGACATATCTGACTAAAATATCCAAGGACAAACATTTTTTTCTCCCCAAACCATGTGAAAAGAGTCGGCCGAAGAACAGTTAACAGTCCATAAATTCTTCAAAGTATCGCTTTAATTAGCATTTTTGCAGCCGGTTGATGCCCAGCTTTAATATCAACAATACCTCCATAATGGCATCTATGTAGGCAGCTATAGCCTGCCTCCTCATCTGGACGCACACACACAAATAAATACAGACATTGTTTAAACAATGCAACAGGGTAAAAGAATAATAGCATAAAGAAGAATGAGACACAACATACAAATGAAACATGAAGACAAAGGGCGTTTCCCAATATGTGTTCTTCTATTGACTTGTGTTCTTGTGTCCCTGTGAAACGTCATCTCGTGTTGCTAAAGTACTGTCCCAATACACAAGTTCACATTTCGCCAAGAACAGTAAAAATTCCCGGATGTATTCTTGACACGCCCATTTACCGAGGATACATCGGTTGGTAACCATATATGACATATATATAATGGACCAATAGACCCCGTTGCTCTGGACGGAGACCAGTGAAGGCTATTAGAAGCACTTTTCCGGTGATCTCTTCCTCTACTGCGCAGCCTCCAACTGACAGAGACAGCGTAAATGTGACGTGAGCAACGTGTCTGAAAGTTGTAAGTCTTCTGGTAGCTGTGCCAAGAGAAATCTCAATAATTTCCAATCTTACAGAGACGGAGAGTGATAACATAAGCACAGGCTAATTATTGCTAACTAACATGCTAGTTAACATTCGTAATTAAACCTAAACAGCTAATGTAAGTCGAAACTGCCTGCGAGCTTCTCCTGTATTATACGGTAATTCCTCTACTGTGCGACAGTAAGTCACTTGGTTATGACACAATCGTTAGCGTATTTTTACAAAAACGTCTGCTACGGAGCCATAACGTGAGGTACAAGGTAATGGAGCCTTTTATACATTGTCGTGTTTCTTTAGAATTAAACAATGGACAAATAGAGTCTTTAAACGCTTCAGATGTAAAGTTATTCCCTGTCAAAGTGACGTAAAAAAAAAAATGGCGGTCAGTGGAATGCTAACAAGAGGTGATACCTTTGTAGCAACAAAATGGCGCCATCGGAGGTTCGCGTTCTGAAGCGAAGCTTACCCCCTTGTTGGTAACCTGTTGGTAACTTGTATGAACTTCGCAGCACCTGTATCCCAACATTCATTTCGCCATTCAATGATGGTTGGATTTCCAGTACATAGACATCCCAAAAACGGGACAATTTTAACAATTTTCGCCATCTTATTCATCACTAAATTCACTTCGGAGAACATTTTAGGCAAGAAATGAACGGTTTATATTTCGAATATAGGCAGTCTTGCGAAAATCTTTGCCTAGTTGACAATTTGCTCCAAAGTTTTCGGAGCTCCATAAAATGACGCGGCCGCCAGCTTGCGCCTGCCGGGGCCGCTTGCTCGGCCTTATATGCTAATAATAGTAGGGATTGCGTTCCACTCTTTTGAATAAGTAAGGGGTGTTTAAGCTAAACCATAAACAATAAAATTAAAGCTCAATTAGTTTTATTTTTCAATATTATTGCAATAGTTGTAGCATTATGAGGTTTTCTTGTCCGGAGATTGTTTTAATACAAAGTGGTTATATTGTTGTGGTTTTTATTTCTAGGTGTTATTTTGGAGCCTTGCAGGTAGCCTCTGTGCTGGGGGGTGTTGAGCAATAACAGGAAGAACGCATCGTCTCAAACTGTTAACAGCGTTTTCTGTGCTTGTGAACTTGCGAGTTAATTCTTCCAAGAACAACCAGCAAGAACGTTCTCCCCAAGAACACAAGTCCGTAGTTTGCATTCTTGGTATTGAGAAACGCCCATAGTATATACACAACATGCAATAAACAAGTGGATGAATTGGATGAAAAGAAAATGAACACACAAAAAAGACAAAACACACACACACACACGCGCACACACGCGCACACACGCGCACACACGCGCACACACTCGCACACACTCGCACACAGTAGAATTTAAGTTTAACCTGTATTTTTATATATCCAACAGACATTGACAGGGTGACACCTCACTGCTGTTTATTTGGTTTAACAACACGTTCATCGAGACACTTTGACCGAACAAATAAAAAGTAGAACAGAGTGGATGTGGGTCTGTTTCAATTAAACTACTTCAGAACGTCTACACAATCTGAAATTCTGTTGCTGCTGACAGAGAGTTCACGCTCTGTTGTTTCTCAACAGAAAAGCTGCAGAGAGAAACATTCTCTGACAAACATTAATCCAGACCCAACCCTGCTATGAAGTCATGTGCTGAACTCAATAACCAGAAAATGTTTTGTGTTCTTATTTAGCATTTGGAGTTTCATGAATATGTTTATATATTTCATCATGTCAACACTGAATTTCATGATACTGTCCATGCACAATGTTTTTGGAACAACAGAGGAAATACTGCCTCGAGTGGGGACAGGAATTAAAAAAAATAAAAGTGTATGAAAAAACGTATCATTACATCATTATAGTAAAATGGGAATAGTGATGCCTATCATGGCATTTACAACCAAACTTATATGACAGTAAAATCTGTTTTGAGTGCAGGTAAATTCTACACAAATTCTACACACTGTTACAGTATTGTGTTTTGATAAAAGCATCATTACAACACAACATATTTAGTGTTCAGCAGTAGAATCAAGCATGAATGCCAGCACCCTTATGTTTAGTTTGTGTTGTTAAATCATTCAACATACAAAACCTACTTTCTTGGTGATACTGCATTCAATGATTAATGTAGTGTGGAAACAGCCAGTCGAGTTGGTAGGAGAGACCCAATCAATATGAGCCCCACTTGGCATAAGAAACCTCCAAACAGTGCAACATTAGAGTACAAACAAAGGGAGAAACAGACAGAAGAGCAGAGGGAGAAAGGAGAGGGTGAATGTTGGAAAGAGTAAATTATAGCAGTATTTTATTATCCCAGCTCTTTTGTTCATGTTAGCAGTTGGTATGGCAATACCAGCATTAAGCTTTGGGAATGCCAGCCATGCCAGACACATATCAAACTGTAAGAAAGTTGGGAGGAATTCTTGTAAGCCTTTTAAACCTAAACTCTTCTTCACCCTGTAGTCTCTGCATTTATTTCAACACCACGACTGGGATCTGTCCACTGCTGGTTCACTCATTTCAAAATGTAGATAAGAAGTTTGATTAAGAATAATATAGCTTTATGTGATTATTTCATCTTTTGATCTTTCATCAAGTCTTTTACTTTATATTTATATATAAAAAGTTTTAAGTTCTAAGTTTTATAAAATTCCTATTAGCTGACCTGGGTGTCAAGAGACAAGCACCAGTGAGATGAATGGGTTTTGGGGTAAATAGATGGGATGCATAAAAAAAACAAAATGTATCATCAAATTAGATTTGACACTCTTTTACATTTGAAATGGTCCTTAGCTTGCAGCTTCTTATATTTTGCCATCTTCATTTATATGAAGACACCAGCTAAGAATATAGAAACGTGTATTTCCCTCTTGTAGTGCAACAAATGCAAACCTGAATCACAGTCAGAGACATTACTCTGGTATTTTCTTGCAAAGATTTTATAAAATTAATAAAGCGTCCGTTTGTCTTTCCAATTGGACCATAGGTAGAGTTTTTTGGTTACCTCAGTTTAGTTAACATGATTAAAGCTTTAGTGCTTAACCTTTTGATATTAATAAGTTACATTCAAGCCATTGCTAAATGAGTTGCTACAAAGCTAATTAAGACTACCAGCTCCACACAACTCTCTCTGTATTTCTCAGTATGACTATGTTCAGAAGATTGTGTTGTCCGGTGACTTTCCCACGCAGAAGCTTGAGTTAAGATAATTACACATGATGGATAAGAGTCCATGTTTTTTTAATCCTCCGTGTCCTCCTTGGCTACTTGCAACTGTGTGTGTGTGTGTTTCCTCTTAAAATGTCCAGCTCGGTTTGTTGCACAGACAAGCAAATGAGCATTGTGTTTTTTCATGTTTTGAAATCTGTACTGAACTGTACAGTGTTAAAAATAGTACATCTGAACTGTGTGCATGCATATGCGTGAGAGAGAGAGCGAGCACATTCAAAGCTCTTCTATTTGTCGCAGCTTCCTGTTCTTTGAAATGAATGAAGCATAATCCTCCTGATGGCTAAACACACACACACACACACACACACACACACACACACACACACACACACACACACACACACACACACACACACACACACACACACACACACACACACACACACACACACACACACACACACACACACACACACACACACACACACACACACACACACACACACACACACACACACACACACACACACACACACACACACACACACACACACACACACGAAATGCTGACATTGTAGTTCAGTAGGGGGCTGAAGCTGAATGGGTCCAGTGAATAAACATTGAGACACACACACACACACACAAACATTAACACATTAACAGTGAAAGATAAACCTTAAATCCTACCTCGACTGATCCTCTGTTTCTCTCCTGACAGAATTCCTGGTGTGTCAATCACACTGATGCTTTCCAGCACTGGGTTAGGCAGTTGGGCACACACAAATCTAATACACACACACACAAAAAGGCAATGAGAGTTAAAAGAAACCGGACAGAAGTGTAAAACGTTTTAATAACAAACATCATCCAACACCAGAGCTCTACCTCCCTCTCTCATCCATCTCCAGCTGTATAAATACTAACAGGTTAGTGGTCGTCCTCGCTGTGAACCCCCCTAATCCACACTGACAGCCAGCGTTTCTTCTGTCTCCTTTCAGATGTGGTTGGCCCTCACAGCGAGGACACTATCGCAAGAGTAAATACTTTTTTGGCACTTTTCCTTTTCCAGAAGGATGACTCTGCAAAGATGACTGGCTTTCTCTTTCTCTGTTTCTCTCTCACATACACAGGCAGCCATTAAAGAGAAAAGCCTGACCAGTGAGCAGAGGGAAATTCAATCACACAGGAATGTAGAGCTGTGGTGTGGATTCTCACTAGTACTCTCCCTTTCTTCTCCACTCTTTTCCCCCTACATCCATAATACTCCACCACTTTGTGTTTCTAGTACACCACCCCCCCAAAAGATATCTGATAGCATCTGCCATCAATGTGCATGTCATCTATCGCTTTGTGAAAGTGGGCAGGTGTGTTAACCTGTTGAGGAATGCGTTTCCAAATGCGTTCAGCTTTCTGAAGGGCTTCTTGGGGTCAACCACTAAAGCGTTGCCAGGGATGACTCCTTCTGTGTCGCCGTGCATCACCGCGATGAAGGAATCCGTGGTGGGTTCGGGGCCAATCCGCATTCCGGGAAAATCCTGCTCCAACAGGTAGCTGTACAGTAGGTGGGATAGTATGACATAGCGTTACACAAAACAAGGCAAGAGATGAGATGCTTTTGATAATAACAATAGTGCACAGGGCATTGTGTAGCTAGCATACTGTAAGGCAACACCACAACAGATTAATATGACTAGTATTACAAACATTTCATACAAATATTTGACTGGGAGGAAAATGTATTAAGCATTCATGATACAAGTTCTTCAATCATGGGTTAACGAGTCAAATATGGGCAATTCTCCACTTCCACAACTGCTTGTAGTTGGCCTAATATCAGTTATATGATAATTTCTATGAGTTTGCTGGATCCCTACTGTAGCCAGCAGGACAGATGTGCGTTACATCTGCAGGCTCCAATTTGAAAGTGTTTCAAGGCCTTTTGGTCTGGGAGGTAAAAAAAATAAATAAAAATTCACCATAAAACAGGTCTGCCTTGAATTAGAAGCTGCTGGAACAAAGATTAGGGGAATTTTACATCATCATGGGCTGGATGGCTGCTGAGCACAAAAGAAGCTCCAAACTCAGCAGCATGAAATTTGATTTAAGTGTGCTGTTGTGTGGATAGTTGAAACAGAGATAGGAGGTATGTGGCCTAATAGCGAGTTAAATAACCAAAAATCTGTTTGCAGGAGAGACAGTGAGGTATTTAACCCCAATAGCATGGTTACTACTGTCAGTAGTAGAGATTACAGCATCCTGCTCTGGGACTGACATGCTGCAAACTGATGAGAATGGACAGAATAATAAAGAAGAAAGTGTAGCCATCAGCCACAGCCGTAAATCTTGGACTCACTCAAGTGTTCCTAAAAGGACAATTACCTAAAACACATGTCTAAGAAGACAAGTCTGAACAAGAATTTGGTTGAGCTCTACCAGTGGTGAGAAGAAGAAATAGACCAGCTTGCCAGGTGCTTGTTTTGCTTACTGATGATTAAAAACAGTTGAATGAGGTGAAAAAGGTTAAAGGGACAGACAACTAAACATAAGAGTTTATGCATGTATGTTTTTTTCAGGAGACCTACGGTATAATAACTTCCCCCAAAAACTCAAATTTGTAAATGTTTATTGCTGCAAATGGGTATCATACTACAACTGATGCAAACTTTTGACCTTATCTGTAACTGTTGCTATGGCAACACAGCTGACTTACATCTCATATGTTTTGGAGGTGTGAAAGGTCCTCATCTGTTAATTCAGTGACATCAAACATCACAAATGAAGATAAGTGTGTTTCTGTTGAGTTTCACAATCCCAACAATGTAAACGCAGGCCATACAAAAGAGATTAAGGCAAAGATTTACAGCTAAAAAAGGACCATCAATTTTAAGTGTGAGTGTTGGATGTGTATGCGTTTTTAACTGCTACCAGATGTAAGGATGGTTCACTTATACATCTTCTCTACAAACACACACACACCTTGTCAAGCAAGTCAGCAGTGCCTGGTAGAGCTATCCCTGCACTCAGGTCTGTGTATTTAGTCTGTGGGGAGGTTGTGCAATGCATGTGCACAACCATGTTCATCTAGCAGATTGTAAATTCCATATCATACATACTGTGTGTGTGTGTGTGTGTGTGTGTGCAATCCCCATGTCAGCTCACATACCATCTCATCTCTCACATTCTCTACAGCCTGTTGTCAGAGAGATAAAAGTTTGAAAGTTCACAGGCATCACCAACCCACAACCTCAAAAGTTACAGTTCATGAGGTTTGCTTGGAATGATTTGCTCTTTAAAAAGACTCCGAAAGAAAAGTTTGGGACAAAAGTGGAAAATCAATACATTTCAGACAGGTTCAGATTATGGACCTCTGAATAACCGCCAAAGAAGAGGGACTAGATTACCCTTACCTTTTAGGTGCCACACTTATTCACATGTTATGACTTTTCTATTTCACATCAAGCAAAATATGATTTCATAAAAATCATTATTGCAACTTTTCCTTGTGACGTTTCAAAGACCTGCACGGCTCCCACATCTGAAGTCTGAGACCCTCTGATATGAAATGAAAGAGATGCTGACTAAGGGTTACTCAGCATTTTGTACATTCTGCATCTTACTGTTACAATGTCGGGGTTGTTGGGTTAGACTGCTGAGTGGTGGGTGTTGACATTGGTAAAAGAGTAACACAGAGAGAGAGAGAGAGAGAGAGAGAGAGAGAGAGAGAGAGAGAGAGAGAGAGAGAGATAATTAGTGAGAGACAGAAGAGGAAGAAGAGAGAGCAGGGATGTCTGTACTGCCCTGTCTTATAGCAGGAAGTCACTAACAGCATCCTCTTTCTGGCTTTCAAAGGCTCCCCACTAATTACCCACTATGCACTGCAAGTGCGTGTGTGTGTGTGTGCGTGTGTGTGTGTGTGTGTGTGTGTGTGTGTGTGTGTGTGTGTGTGTGTGTGTCAGAGGGGCAAGTCATTAGTCGCAGTCCTGCAGTTCAAAAGAGGCCCAACACCCAGCTGTTAATATCTCCCGCTGTCACACATACCCAGAGATACTGCAGGTCAGCTCTCACACAACTCTAAATACAGAACATAATTTTTAAACTAAAGAAGTTTATCCTATATCTAAATTTAAGTAAACATAGGCATGTATTTGGCACCCTTGTCCAAAATGACTGAAAACTATTATTGATGAAAATATGACTGATCTGACAGGATGTCTGTCCTGGTAAGAAAGAATACTTATGTTAGTTGTAAGCAAGCAAACTCTGCTTTTGCTTAATTCTTAACTAAAACAACGAGATGTGTTAGCTGATGTGTAGGACGTTAACGTAGACACACAAAACATGGATATATGCACACACCTTGTCATGGAGGGCTGCAGTGCAGGGCACGGGCTGCCTCCATATGTAAGTTGTCATGCCTGTGTGTTATGTTGGCTGTCATATAAACATTTTATGGATTCAAAAAAGCGTGCAAAGGTGTGACTCTTAGCAGCTAGTCTGTGTGTGTTTTTGAGTGGCTGATTTTTTGTTATTGTACTTTTTTTATTGTTTTCTATTGCATGAACTCTTCTTCCTCACTCTTAATGACAAACAGCTTGACTGCTGAAGCTGAGAGAGGGACAAGTCAGTTTGGGTGTGTCAACCTCTCCTTTTCTATCTTTCTGGTGGCCTCATGTGTTCGTGTGCGATTCCCCTTTGTGTACGAGTGTGTGTTCTGTTTTTCTCACCGTATGAAGCTCGTCTTGCCTGTGGAGTACTGTCCCACCAGTAAGACCATGGGCTTGTTGTCAAAGTCTGCATCCTCCAGAGCCGGAGAGTGAAACTCATGAAACTTGTAGCACTCCTCCAGCGGCAGGAGTTTGGTTTTGTAGAGCTTCTTCAGTCCCTCACTGACGGTCTGAAAGACCTCAGGATCCTTCTTCCTCCTGTCATCGCTTCCAAGCCAGCTGAACATGATTGCTGGTTGCTTATAGTTAAAGCTATTAAAGCCTTTGATAAGTGTAACTGGTCAAAGATGCTGTTTGTCACTTGTGTCAGCTTATTTTGTTGTTGACTGACTTTTGTCAATTGTCTATCCTGAAAGGTCTACAAATTAGTTTTGTCCTTGAGGTATCGGTCTGATACTATTAAGGTCAAGCTGAAAGACAGATTTCCTCACATTTAAGACAAGAAGAAGATCAAGTAAAGATCTAATTTATTTAAAAAAAACAAATAACTTAAGACCCCCCTTTGAATCCTAAGAAAAATTATAGTAGCCTACAACACCCTAAAAATAAATATATACTGTTGTTGCAAAAAAGATTTAATCTCTTTAAAAAGTTTGTTTTGGAAAATCTAAAGATCACACATTAGTCTAAAAAAAATAGATGAAATAACAGTTAAAGTCAGTCAGTCTGTCGTGCTTCACTAGAATAGGTGAAGACTGTTGTTATTGATGATACTGAGGGATGTTAGATCCACCCCAGCTGGAGGCAAATTTAAGAGGTTTGTCTCCGTTAATGTCTACAATAGAAATCCAAACTGTTGTATATTGTAATCAGAATTTAAACCTGACCCTTTAAATGCACTCTCATCATTCAACGTTAGTCCATCGGTCGTCCCAGGCCAGGCCACTCGTGCTCCTGGGCCAAAAAACACTGCATTCAATAAGTTTGGTTTTGTTTACCAATCTATGCTAGTCAGTTAAATCATTCCGCTCATGCACAAAATCACGTTACCGCTATTCAATGTTGTCCAACAGCTAGCAGAGGAATCCCAAAAATGATGCACCGAGCTGCTGTCAGGGCTCAAGCAGCGTTATTGTTCAACCGCTCTTCTGCCCACAAAACAACCCAGGACCAACAGTAATATTTCTGTCGTTTTTGTGTTCTAAAATAAAAGGAGCCTGTTTTGCTAGTGCTACGGGTTATTTTCTGTCATAGCACTGCGCTGAATGTAGCAGCAGCTGATGTCCTGCAGCTCAATTTAAATGCCGAGTCGAAGGAAACCCGAGCCCGGCGGAAGTGCCCAACGGTGGGCAGTCTAACAAACTGCAGTCCCGCCCGCCCAGTGATGCGGGAGCTGAAGCTGGGCAGGACGACGCCATGATGGATGAGGTGAGATGGGGGAGCTGCCGTTGAACGATAGCGCGCCACCTTAAGGTTCATATTTTGTTTATTGTCTACTACAAGTCAGTGTCCTTTACTTTTCTGTTGACCACTTATCCCAAAACTACAAAAAATGTTATCCAAATATTGCTGCCCACAGACAGGTCAGGAGCGTACATTAAAAATATCTATAACAAAAATATCTATCAATTAATTAGATAGATTGCCAATAGCTACTATACTTCAGTATAATTTGGAGGTTAATTGCTACCTACCTTGTACACCTTATAGGCCTACTCCATTGCACTTAAACAAATGAAATGTGAATGTAACAGATTAAGCAACACGACAGCCTATACATGTGTCAAAATTAGCCCCACTTTTACCAGCTGGAACATTAAAGTTAGGGTTACACATATATGCATCAATAATTATAATATATAAAAATATAATATATTATTCTGAAATGGAACATTTTGCAAAATGAGTATGTTGATTCTTTGAGTACTTTAGTAGGCTACTTTACTTCTAATAGTTTTGTGCTTTTACTTAAAATATTTGAATGCATGGCTGTAATATGGCTCTCCACACTGTTGTATTGTTACTTGTAAAAGATCTGAGTACTTTTCCACCACTTCTGGTCAGTGATGGAAAGTACTTTACACATTAAACGTTTGTTGAATATTAACATTTTGTGGGTTTCACTACATTTCAGAGGCAAATATTGTATTTGTTTCTTTTTTTTTTTACTCTACTCTATTTGACAGCTATAGTTACCAGGTTCTTTTAAATGTAGCTTCACTTGAACCTGCTAACAAGTACTTACTTTTAATACTTTGAGTATAATGATATTTGTAGCCTTTTACTGAATTAAGATTTTCAATGCTTGATGGTGTTTTAAGCCCCCAACGTCTCCTTCCAGGCAGCTCTGCAACCGTTGACTTCAAGGCACCTAACCCTAACCTTAACCCTAACCATAACCATTGCCTAATCCTAGTGCCTTCCTCGATTTTTTTTTATAGTATGTTTGTTGCAAGAGGCCTTGCTCTTGCTTTTCCACAACATTTAATGCTGTTTACAGTTTGACCAGCAGATGTCTCTATTCACTTTCTTGTTCAATTGTGTAGCTGGCAGGTGTCAGAAACAAAAGTTAAAGTTTAACCATGTACATTTCCTCAAGTATGTTAATCTCTGAAACTGTAGATTCTTTCTGAGAATATGTTAAAGCTGGTAAGAGTACAAACATCTAGCAAATGAAAAAGCAATACTGGTAAAAGTGGCCTTTACTGTTAAAAAACATAGCAGAACCTATCATTAATTTGCATATACAATAATTTGGTCTTGCAACATACAAAACTATGGAAACCATATCACAGACGTAAGGCAAGGCAAGGCAAGGCAGCTTTATTTGTATAGCACATTTCAGCAACAGGGCAATTCAAAGTGCTTTATATAAAACATTAAAGAGCAGTTAGAAAACAATTAAAAAACAATAATAAACAAATTAAAAACATTAAAAGACAAGAATAAAATTGATAGTGCAGTATAAGAATAAAAGTTACAGTGCAGTATAAGAAATTAAAGTTAATAAAATAGATTATTTAAAGAAAAGCAACATCAAAAAGATAGGTCTTTAGCTTAGATTTAAAAGAACTGAGAGTTGCAGCGGACCTACAGGTTTCTGGGAGTTTGTTCCAGATATGTGGAGCATAAAAACTCAACGCTGCTTCCCCCTGTTTAGTTCTGACTCTGGGGACAACCTGAGAGGTCTGGGTGGGTCATAATGTAGTAGCAGATCAGAAATGTATTTTGGCCCTAAACCGTTTAGTGATTTATAAACCAGTAAAAGTATTTTGAAATCAATTCTTTGAGGTACTGGAAGCCAGTGTAGAGACTTCAGTACTGGAGTGATGTGATCCACTTTCTTGGTTTTAGTGAGGACTCGAGCAGCAGCGTTCTGAATCAGCTGCAGCTGTCGTAGAGTAAAACCATTAAAACAATGGATACAACATCATGCACAGCATCAAACTTTAATCATATTGCATTGAGTTGAAAACAGATGAATCTGGAATTACTGTAAATGTACTTGAAGAGTTTCAAAGTTTCCTCTTACTGTGGTTTTGGATAAAGGCCAGTGAACAGGAAGAGATTTTACAGTAATTCAATGCCAGAAATTCCCCAAATGAAACAGAAAGCAAGTAACCACTGTGAAGACAATCAAAATCAAAGCTTCTTCATTTAGAGTGTAATGTTTTCCTCCATTATTACATAATGAAACATAATCTACGTAGCGTTCATCTGGTAGGTACAATAGTGCAATTTGAAGTATGTACTGTACTTTAATCATACATGTGTTTACTTATCATGTTAACCTTATGCAGAAGTACTATAAAGTCTGATAGGCTTCTGAACGTCTCAGCTCGATACAAAAAACATGTAGCATCCAAAAATGAAAAGAGATGAGTGATAATGCTGTAATATTGCATGGCAGACAGTAATTAGTTTGAAGAAAAAAAGAAAACGATGATTGCAAAATAAAGGCTCAGATAATATTGACACATACTTTAGGTCAGGCAACTTCATTAATAAAATCCCTACATTAAGTACAAAAAATAGAATAAATTCTAATGTTACGATAGTTTTGACTTCATGTATGAACACATTAATCACAGAGATACATGTCTTATTCTTCTGAATATCAGTATTTCCTTGATATAACCTATTTAGCAATGGTGGATTTGTATTGAAAGGAATGCTGCAATCTCTGGCTGAGAAATGTGGAACTGTTTACATTGTGATTCAGCCAATTTCCCACAAACATACAGTACAAAAAATACTTCCCCAAGGGGTCTCAACAGGAAAAGTTCAAGTGCTTTACCTGGAACTGAAACCGCAACAGACTGATGCTAAACTAAAACCCAGAGACTACTCACAACTACTATTGCTAGATAGCGTTAAGTAAACATGAATATGTACAGTCATGGAATATCCACAGTAAACTTTGGTCACATCAGAACATACTGCAAAAGTAAAAGAAAACACCAAAGTAACTACTTCCAAATCACCGGAACTCACAAATATTTTGCAATCTGTTTGTAATTTGGTATTTTTGGTAAATCATGTGTCAGACACCAGAACAGTCCATTAGTGCTTTGTTGGGTTGAGATCTGATGCTGTGGTGACCATGGTGTACATGGCTGACATCACACAGCATTTAATCAGGTAGAATACTGCGCTACAGGATGATGGTGATCTTAAAGATCTTCATATCTAGCACAAATAAATACAGAACACTGATAGTGTACTATATGTAGCCCAGAATTAAGGTGAACACAGGGAACTTCCTTCAGAAGTGATCACAGTGTGACTTATTCAAATGTATTCACATTGATTAGTGCGATCTGTTAATCAGATAAAGTTCAGGATCTTTAAGTTATGATAATAAAGCAGGTATAAAACTAACCCGACTACAGTACTAAGTGCTCCCCAGAATTTGATATCGTCACGTATATTGTAAATAAAACTGAGGTCATGCTATTGAATTTAAGTGTAAGTGTAATTAAAAGTGCAGAAGAAGAGCATTACCTTGGTAGTAATGGTCTAAATATGTTGATAAATATCATCTACTGGTCCATCGAGATGACCAAATTCCATCTGGTGAAAAAATCATCTGCCTCCCACTCTATTCCCTCACCTCTCTCCATCTCTCTCTGTGCCTTTTCCTCGGACCCTTGTCTTACATACACATTTTCCAACCTCAGCTCGCCCTTCATTGGATTCACCTCCTCCTCCTCTTCTCATCCCATCCTGTTCTCACTCTCTTTATCTCCCTGCATCAACCAATCCAACCCTTCCTCCCTGTTGAACTCCATCGCAATCTCTGGCAACACTAGTTTCCTGGTCTGGGGATCCCAATGAACACAAATAGTTCCCCCCTCTTCCTCCTCCTTCTCATTACATTTCTCTATGTTGTGTGCTGTATCCAGTCTCAGAACACCATAGTCATCTGGAAGGAAATCTGATTGGTCAGTGGAGGTAGGCATGGCATTGGTGTTCTGAGAGGCATAAGCAGAAAGAAGGGGTACTTGCTCACATTCACCACTTTCTTCCACACCTCCATTCATCTTTCCATCTGTTCTATCTTCTACCTTTCCATCCATCCCTTCCCCCCTTCCTCCCATCTTCTCTGTTTGTAGATCTAAAGGCATACGGAAAAGGCCAGTTTGTGGGGTTGTGTTTATAAGTAAACCTGGAAACTCTCTATCCTCCTTCTCTCTATCCACCTCTCCCATAGTTGCTCCCTGAAAAGACAGTAATGGGGCCTGAGTTTGGGTCAGTAACACAGGCTGTGACCTTGCATGTGCTTGTATAAGTGTGCTCATCTCTGTCTGTGCATGTGTCTGCGTGTGTCCAGTGGAGTGGCCGTCCTTAACTCTCCACTCTTTCTTCTCGTAACTGTTTCTCGCTGCGCTTTTCTGGTGTTCGCCTTTTTGATTATTCCCATCTTCCCCTCTGACATCGATTTTGGGCGCTACGTCTATAAACCCATAGTCGACTGACAAATCATCCCAGGGTTCCTCAACCTCTGGCGGTATTTCGGGCCCCTGGGAGGCATATCCTGGTGGGGGATGTGCGATGTTTTGCAGCGGCTTGGGCCATGCAGGGCCTGATATGCCACTTCCTGGTTGTAGGTCTTTGATGATGGTGATGATGAGGTTGGGACTCTCAGGGGGGAACGTCAGAGGAGGCAGATGGAAAGTAGGTGGGTTCTGGAGGAAGTTTTGAAATAAACATGACATTATTGACATTGTGAGATACCACACAATAGTCTGTATTACTTATTTATCACATACCAATTAGACACTAAAATTAAGTCAGAGCCTAAAGGTCAAAATTGTATCAGCAGAGGCAAAATAATTATGACTTTCAGTCCCTAGCATGGGTCAAACTCCAAAATCACTGCATATCACTTTTCCTATAATGCACCTTTTTTTTAGACCCTCCCTGCATGGTAGAGGCCACATATTTCAAACTCCACGGCCACATTAGTAATGCAGGCTTTTCCTTAAAAATGTGATGTCTCCAAATCCAAGAAGATATTTTCTAGATTTGACAAAGCTCCTTTCAGAGCCACAGAAGACATTTTATAGCTGTTGTCATAGCCATGACAAGTAAACTGATCATATGTAAGATCAGTGGGGTGCCCATTTAACTCTTTAACGTTAAGTTTTCATTACATTAGGGATAAAAATGAAGAAAAAATAAGTTAAGTGTGTGTTTGCATTACCAGTATATATGGGCTTTTCTGTCCTTTCCCTGACATGTAGCGATAGAGATGGTAGCCAACCACCACTAGCATACACATGCACACAGATGGAACAACAATACCCACAACCACCCTCTTCAGCTGGCCAATCACAGGGTCTGGAGGGAGAGGGGAATCAGGAACATTTGTGTAAAGGTACATATAAGGATAAGCCATATCAACCTAAAAACGAGACTTTTTTCCTTGACTGACATTTTGCAAAACTCAAACACAAACATAAAAGACGTCTCAGGCACAAACACCAACTTCTGTTTCGCTTCTGTATGATGTTTAGTCACATTCCTTTCTACCTGTCAAACAGGTAGTGAAATATTTTCTCTCTTTCTCATACACAAGCAATGTGGTTGTCTACCTTGAGGCGTGGTTATGCAGTGCCATGCTGAAGACTCGCATTGGATGGGCATGGAGAAGAATTTCGTCTTGGCAGAGAAGCAGTACTCTGTATCGTACTGCATCAGTCGATATTTGTATGAACTGGAGCTCACTGGGAAATGGTGCTACAAACATACACACACACAGATTATTCAGTGCAATAGAACTTTAGGTGTGCTTGATTTAACAGCCTGTCTGTGCCAGGAGGGTGGGACAAGCCATAGGCTATATTGTTACTCACCATCTGGCCGCGACGTGTATTCTCAATGGAGAGGTTGTAAGTCATCTGCGGGTAGAGTGTTGTCATGGAAACCGCTGGGGTGTGGTTGTCCGGCTGATATCTCATTGGTCCCTTCAGAGTGATGGTGGCGTTGTTGTCCTCTATTTTCACAGAAACCAGTGGAGGACCAAAAGTAGCTATACAGATGGATCAAATATTTAGTTAAGGTAGATTTGAAATATTTGAAGTTGAAATTTGAACTAAGTTGCCAGCTGTCCCGTGTGTCTATTAGTATTTCTGTCTCTGCTGACATTTTTAGACAGAATACCACTTTAACTTACTGTCCGTCTTTGGATCGAATCTCTTCGTCATGGCCCATTTGGAGGATGCTCTCCGGCTCACAGCACGAACCCTGGCATAGTATCCCTCCTCCAGATCCCACGTCTCATTGCTCAGATCACACCAGCTCCGCACTATATCCGTACACTGCCGCACCGCCCTCCAGTTCGCACGTTTATTGCCCTCAACCCTGTCACCATAGCTGGGAAAGACGGAGTAGAACCACACAGATAAGAGGAAGACAGTTCTGAATCCCCACACAAGCTGGGACAATAACAATGGAGGGACTGAGCTTGTAACACACCTTTTCTCTCTTTGTGCAATAACCCCTCAAGCAAGAAACTTAATCTTACACCAGCTGTGCGTTAGATCTAGTTACGTGTTTCTTATTTTTCTGTCTTCCTCTCTTTTCTCTGCTTTTTTGTTTGTAAATTCCTTTAAAACTTGCTAAAGAAAGGTATTTTAACTTCAGCTTTAACCAGGGAAAGTCCAATGTTGTTACAGTATGACCAATGCGCCATAAAGGAAAGAACTTAAATTATTTATTTTGTTATTTTTTAGGGCCATTTTAGTTAAATAAACACATTTCTTTAATTTAAACTCTAAAATCCTTACTTACATAGCATACTGCACGATAAAGTGTGTGTCGTCCGGTGTGCCCCTTTCTGGTAACCATTGCAGAACATTCCTCAGATTTACTGAAGAGAAGCTCACATTGCTGGGGCTGGGGGGAGAGGAGGACACTGAGAAGAAAGGGATTGAGAATAATAAGAGGCACATTTAACGTGAACTCATGCCTATCATTAGAATTTCTATCAGTTTTTGATTAAGTAATGCAACATTATTTTTGGAGCGGGGTTGACTGTGAAAAAAAACGTCCTCTTGTATTTACCACAAAAGTACCTCTTTTATTCCTCATATTGTTGTGCTGTGTGGCTGCTCATAAAAAACTATAAAATATAACCAATGTATTAAAATTGAACTGATTTAACTTCTCTATGTACTTTGTACATGGCATATTATAAAAAGGAAAACCAGAGTTAATTAAACTATTTGTGCATGGGCCACACATTGGTCAAAGTTAGATTCATCCTGAGAACCAGGTTTGTAGTTACAGACATCTGAACACATGATAAATTGAACTTGAACTTCACACATTACTAATTTTCAAGCCATGTACACACCCAATGACAGGCCTGTGACACCCCATCACACAGAAACGCCATGTACAGGAGGAACTAGTTCTAGAACAGTTTCTATTTTAATACTTGATGTTTGCTATATAAAAGTTTTTATTATTGTGCCATACCTGCAACTATGACCATCCTGGCTGCATGCGCTTAGAAGACACCATGAATTAATATGTCTGCTAATAATATTTGCACAATGGTTCCAATGCAGGTTGTAATGTTGCAACAGTTTGCATTACGATTGCCTATCTAACTTGGGTCAACATCATAAAACCACCTGACAAAAAGAGAGCCCTATAAAATCAGATCTGTTCAACAGTGAGATTTGGGTCAGTGACAGTCTGATTTAATGACTGAACATTTCACTAAGTTGATGCCATATTCAAAGCCTAATAATAGTGTACTCTTCATATGCTACTTCTAGTCGTTCCCATATAGGAATAGGTCTAACGTAAAGTATTAGTAAAGAAAAGGAAGTATGCGAAAAACAAAGTACTTTTAATGTGAATTAAATGTAGACATACCTGTACATTGCAGAGCTCCCACGCTCAGAAAAAATAACACTATCCACATCTCTGCATGGAACGGTCATGTTTTCACAAAAAATACCAATAATTCCAACCTTCCGGCGCTAGCCCCTCCACCGGCCGGCGTGCTCTGTAGGCACCGTCACCTGTCCGACAGAACACCTGTCAGTGGCCCGATGTTTCTCCACAAGATTAAAAGAAATCAGATTAAATAAAGAGAAGCGCACATGATCAGTGAGAATTAAGAGCGTATAGAATCATGGTTAGATATTGGTGACCGACGACCAGTAAAACCACGAGTAAACAGGGCTTGCGTCCGGTTTCCGTGTAGGTTTCCTAGGATGGAATGTGACCTCACTTGTTTGTGCACACACATGTGCAACGTGTGTTACAACATACTTGCATAGACTACTTCTAGGAGTGCCATAGGAATTGGTAATACAAAGTAAAAAAAATACAAAAATGGCCCCTATGTTATTGGATTATTATCATTATTGATTAATCAACATAAGCATGTGGATGTTGTGTTGGACCAATAGTCCTTATTTTTTTTAATTTTTTTACATTGGTTTATAGTGTTGAGTTCAGTTTGATCTCTATTAATGCAATATATTTTAGACGTTGATCCTATAGTAGGCCTATATTATTTTCATTTCCGTTACTCATTACTTTTATTTAATGTAGTCGCGTTTATCTTGCGCTTTTAGAAGTGTTTATCTTCCTATCACTCCAGCACAAGCTTTTGTTTATTTTAAATTAATATCTGAGTATATGTAGATCAAAGTCAGTCTGTAGGCAATATATGTGGAAGCTTTTGTGTAGGCCTACGTCATATTTTTTATAATTGTAGCCTATTTTTTATTTGCAAATTTATAGGCCTACATTAGAGTAGGTTTGCCAGACTTAACTAAATGTCGATTTTAAAAACACATGCCGACTGTAAGCGGTATAGTACATATTTGTGAAAACTGCCAATCAAACAGGCTATTATAATTATCCATAAGTTATAATAATAGAGGCTTATCCGATACATCATGATGACAAAAATGAAGCGGAACTGTGCAGCTAGTGTCTCTGATGTGTCTCCGGATTGTTTTTGAAGTTGCGCGTCTCGCGGCGCATTCATTTCGGTGCATGTTAGCAGTTAGCTTGTAGGTAGCATTGTCTGCACGAAAGGAGTAACATTAACCTATTGATTTGTGTGATGGTTCGCTAAAAGTTGACACTTTTTGATGCAAACATGGCACTTTCGATGGAAACGCAGCTCCAGAGCATCTTTGAGGATGTTGTGGTAATGTGCATCTTCATTAACTGGTTTTAAAGCTAACATTAGTTAGCATTTCAGACAATGTTAGCCTTTTCCATTTTATGTTGAATCATGAACCTGCTGTGCAAATGAATAATTCCCACACCATAGCTAGCTAACGTCATATAGCAAATGCTTTTAACGCTACAGTTAGTGTTACGTTATAGTTACGTCGTAGCTAACCGTAATTAAATGAATGTTCACTTCAGTTGAACAGTTGTTCAGACTTTCTGCATTGTGTAGCTATACAAGTAAGGTTAGTTAACGTTAATTGATCATTCATTGCTCTTGTGTATACTGAGGCAACAGAGCAGAGGTTTGTTATTATTGGGAACTATCATTATGAAAGACGTGGGAAGCTGTTAGTAAAAATTACAGAAGGTAGATACAAAATGAAAACATATTTTTCTCCCATATAATATTTTCTATTTTTTTTCTGCTCCTCTCCTTAGAAAACTGAGATGATAGAAGAGGCCTTTGCTGGGTAAGATGGCTTCAAACCCACTCCCCTGTTGTTTTGTTATTATGTGGTTAAAGCAGGTCTGACTAGTTGTATAAACGTTAAAAAAATAAATAGTAATACAAAAATACAAACTGTGTTGTATTTTAGGATGTTTATGGACACTCCAGAGGATGAGAGGACTAAACTGATCAGTTGTCTGGGAGCCTTCAGACAATACTGGGGGACACTACCACAGGTATCTAAACACACAGAGACAGACACATGCTTGCACATGAGATGTAGAATGATTGGCTGGATGTTTTCAATTCCCCGACTGTCTTTCTGCAGGAGTCCCATGAACAATGTGTGCAGTGGATAGTTCGGTTTATACACAGCCAGCACAGTCCCAAAAGGATCTCCTTTCTCCACGACTGTCTAGCAATGGCTGTGGAGACCAGTCTGTTACCGCCCAGGTACACACATGCACAAACGCACTCGTACACACTTAAGGCCTGCAGGAATTTACACTCTGGGGCTTGACATCATCTAATGTTATCTAATGTTATAATCATTTAGTGTTATTGATTTTTTTTTTTTGAGGCCACAATATGACTGTCAGCTTTTGCCTTAAGATATAATTTAAATAGATGAATCACCCTTATGGTTTATGATAATAATACCATAATTGAAAGTATTGCTTTTCATAATTTGTATGATACATGAAGCCTCATTAACATGTATCTATAGTTAATCTGTTTAAAGCTGTGACATAACACAAGCACATTGTGTGCAGTCTTATCTATTATGTCTATTATTTGTCTTAATCGTCCATCTAATGAATGTCTTTGTCTGTCTGAAGGATGGTGTGTGGCGCTCTGATAAGCTCGGACAGTTTAGAATGGGAGAGGACTCAGTTGTGGGCATTAACTTTCAAACTGATTCGCAAGATCATTGGAGGGGTGGACTACAAGGTCACACACACACACACACACACACACACACACACACACACACACACACACACACACACACACACACACACACACACACACACACACACACACAGCACAGCTCAGCTCAGACAATTCATCTACAATGTCTTCTTGTGATCTACAGTATGCTGACTCACTGAGATCTGGCCTCTGGCACATTTAGACATGTTTCAAGCTATTACAAGAGACTCAATGACGTTACCAGGCATCTTAAACATTAGCAAATGTTTTCATGTTAAGTGTGTGTGTTTCAGGGTGTTCGAGACCTGTTGAAAGCTGTACTGGATAAAATTCAAACCATTCCTACCACTGTCAGCTCAGCTATAGTCCAACAGCTTCTGGCTGCCAGAGAGGTATTTTCTGTCTGTCTTTAACTTATTAAATGCCATTATTTGTGATTTATCTTTCACTCTGATGGCTTGTTTGAAAATTGTGTGTATTCCAGGTGGTAGAGTATACCCTAGACAGAAATGCCTGCCTCCTGCCAGCCTACTTTGCCGTTACAGAAATCCGAAAACTGTATCCAGAGGGACAGCTATCACACTGGGTAAGTGTGAGTTTCTTGTTTGTGTGCAGCTATGTCATGTCTTATGTCCTATCTAACAAATATTTCTGTTTATCTCTCTTTCATTTGGTCTCTGTTTTTAGCTTCTAGGAAGTTTAATATCAGACTTTGTGGACAGTTTCAGACCCACAGCCAGAATCAACTCTATCTGTGGTAAGGAGTTCAAGTTTTCTGAGGGTTTTTTTTTGTTCTCAAGGGTTCTTGTTTTTGGCAAACTCTTCTTCTTGCTTTGCCGCTTGCAGTTTATATTGAACACTTTGTGATTAACTTAACACTGACTTGTATTCCTTAAGTGAAGTATATATTATTATATATATCTAATCTAATGTGCAGTGTGCCTGTTTAGTCATTCAATGTGCAATGTGTCCACAGGTCGGTGCAGCTTGTTACCAGTAGTGAATAACAGCGGGGCCATCTGTAACTCCTGGAAGTTAGACCCTACTACTCTGCGCTTCCCTCTGAGAGGCATGCTGCCGTTTGACAAGGTATCATATTAACATATGCACGTACACAACTATTTACACACACATACACAAACAAAACCAGTAACACAATGCATGTTTTTTTTGTATGTAGGACCTGTTTGAGCCACAGACAGGCTTGCTGCGCTATGTGTTAGAACAGCCATATTCAAGAGAAATGGTGTGCAACATGTTAGGACTCAACAAGCAGGTATGACCTTTTCTTCTACTTTTGCTCCGTTGCTTCTATATTATGCTCTCCACCTGCCCTTACTTTTCCTTTCCTTCTGACTCTCTTTATTGAACTCCCCTTACTTTATAATTTTTGCCACCTCACTCTTCCTTCTCCTACCTGTGCCTGCTGTTCCTTTTCCCTTGTTCTCCATGTTCATTCTTTCTCTTGTTCTTTTTCTCTTCAACCTCATCCTATTCTGCTCTTTCTGTTTGTTTTTACCTGTTTCTTCATATTCCTTTCTTTTTTGATTTCTTGTTTCTCCTCCTCACCCTTTTCTCTATTGACACCCGACTCCTCCCTTATTGCCCTGGTAACACAGCTATGTAAGACCATATGTTAAGCAAGCCAATGCTGTGTGCTTGACCCATAATGCACTGGTTAGTTTTCCCTGTTGGGTTCATGCAGTGTCAACTCAGCCCAGCTCATTGAGCACCATAGACACAGTTTGACCAGCTCTGTCTCAGATGGTTGCAGACAGAAAGCAATAATCAACACTGGCCAGAGCTCTGATTTTGATTTTTTTTTTTCTGCATATTTCGAATGTGAACAAATTACCCAGAATCCAGTTTGTTTGTTTGAATTGGCTGAGTTGATGCTAACTGTGCTGAACAGACCGTGAACAACCTATCTCCTTAGTCACCACTTTTCTCTCTCTCTCTCTCTCTCTCTTTCTCTCTCTCTGTCTCACTCTGTGTCTCCTTTTTCCCTCTCTGTTTCTTTCTCCTTTTTTCTTTGTTTCTCTCTCTCTTGTCCTCTGGTTGTGTGTTGTGTTTGTCTGTCTCTCTGCCATGCGCTCTCTAGACTCTGAACATTGCCCAGGTATGTCGTTGTTCCTCTTCCTGGTCAACTGACCTACCAACTAACCAGCCCATTGGACGCTTAGCTTTTATAGGCACGCTGATGTTGTATAAATGGGAAACAGGACAACAACAAAAAAGAAACTTGAGATGGAGTGAAGAGAAATGCTACAGAGCTTGAGATGGTCACAGCAGGGCTTCATAGAGATACTGTATACGGTAGAAAGAGACCGATGTGGCCAAATAAATACTGGGCAGTCAGACAAGCAGGTACATCAAATATGCAGCAGCAGGATGATTGATGTGTATGGTGCATTAACCACGGATGGCTTGTTCATTTAATAGGATTGTGTGCAAGGTCAATTGTTTTTAATAACATCAGTTTGCTGCATGTGCTGCCTAATCTGCTTTTAATACTGCAGAATAAGTGCACAATACAATAACATGGGTTGATTAAAGCCACAGATGGCCAATATGTTCTGTTAATATCCAGTAGCTGTATATTAGACAATATTCTAGGCAAAACAAGTAATCTCTCCCAAAATAGAATTCCTGGATTATTATAATAGTGCAGGCTTTTATAAAGGAAAATAAGCCATTACTAACTGGTCCCCATTAATGTTCAAAGAGAGGGAATAGTAAGTCAGCTGTCAGTTGATGTCGTACCACTTAGATTTATACTCTGTAATGTTTTTGCAATATTGGAATTTGTCTTTATGTTAATGTTTAACATTCTCATTTTATCATCTATTTTATATAGCTCATTCCCTATATTCTTATGTACTGTATATTTGCCGTGCTGCGGTCCATGCCCAATTTCCATACATTGATCATTTAAGATTTTATTTTACAGCCCTGGATTGTCCTTAATGTCAATTTAGCCAAGTGACACTCATCATACCGTTTTTTTTCCAGACTGAGACCCATCTAGATTCTCTGGACTGTAGTTTTTGTCATCAGAAAACAGTGTATTTAGTCTCAGCCATGTCTGTTGTTCCAGTGCATAGTCTGACAATAATATTTCTGATTCAAACCCTGCTGTTGACATTTCAAGTCCTGCTGCACTGCATGTATGAATGTAGTCTTGCCTGTCGTTAGCGAGGTCCTCTCGTCTCTGACCTTATGCTGCTTTCTGTTGTGCTGACCTGGGCAGAACGACTCTATTTAGACTAAACCATGGTCTTGACTCATACCGCAATATAGTTTCTTATGCTTTGAAACTCAAGTGCACTGCAATAGCCAATAATCACAGGAAGACCAGCTCTACTACTATTTCGTTATCAGTGGATTTATTTTTTAGGTAGGCATTTGGAGTTGGTGGAATGAGTTTCTTATTGTCATGTCTTCTTCTTCCAGTGTGAATTAACTTTTGACACTTTGATGCTGCAGTACATTAGTGAACCTTATTCCTATGCAACTTGTACCATCCTGTCATATAATTGCATTTGCGAAAAATAATAAAGGGTTCTTAAATTAGTGGCTTACAATTGGTAACGTTCATGCTCTGCTAACTTTACTTTTCATTCCTTTATAAATGTATCCATTCTCCAAAGAGTACCGCTTGTCTTTCCAGGTTAGAGATGGAGTGATACGTGATTTGTATTTACAAAGTTCACTTGGATAGCAGCGTAAACATTTAAATTGCATTTGCACAGGCAGCTTCAAAATAGAAGACATGGCAAAGTGGATTATGAAGCTAAACACTCCTTAGGCTAATTTGTAGTTTTTTGATCAGTGTTTTGCCCAGGTCGGCTGATGAGTGAATCTGATTGGCTGTCTGAGTGGATGAGTGAACTCTGACCTGTGTTGTGTGCTTTTCATTGGTTGATGCGTGGTTGACTTTTGTTTGTTTTTCTCCAGTTTGTACCTGCGTATGTAGTTTTACATTACGTGATTAATGGTACTGAGCTGCTCATTTATTTTAAACTAGACTTTTATATGCCGATCACTAAATGATCAAAATGATTGAAGTGGTCCTAAATAGAAAGCTCTCCTTTTTCAGAGAATAATTTTAAAAGGTTGACAAAATGACTCCAGTTTAAATTAGTTGCTATTATATTTCCTTAAAACATGTTATTGTTTTCAGCTCCTCTGATAATTGGGTTACATAATTTAGTAATAATTTAGATAAAATCTACAGAAACAACTACTAAGAGCCGTATTTCAAGCCGCGATGGTCAGCCATTCATTTAGCAAAAAGTATGACGCTTCAAAACACAGTCTGAAATGATCTCTCAGTGGCAGATAAGTGACATCTTTACTTGTTTAACGGTTGATAACCAGTGGTGATCACTATCGGTGGCAGATAAAACACTCATTTTGGGAAAAAATGTCTTTGAGACTAAGAGACAGACTTTAAAATTGATTTGCTCTAGATACACATCAGTTTGCCATTGGTTGAGTTGGTATGTTTGTAGGGGAGGTGGATTATAGACCAGCCACTGGTATGGTTTTACTGTTGCTAGGACACTGGATTTGGGATGTAGCTAGGTAAGCCATTGGTCTGATTTATTTGTACAGTAGACAGAAGATATGAATGTGGATCCTTCTCTCTTTTTCTTTGTTTTTCTCTTGCTCGCTGTGTGTGTGTGTGTGTGTGCGTGTGTGCGCGTGTGCGTGTGGCAGAGGAAGAGAAGTGATGGTCAGCCTCACAGCTCCTCTTCTTCTTCCCAATCTCCCCACCTTCCCAAACCTGTTAGCCTGCATGCAGGAACATTTTGCACAGTTTGGTGTTTAGTGCTGTGCTGCTGTGTCCTATTGTGCTGCGCTGTGCTGTGCTGTGCTGTGCTGTGTGGTTTAGTTCCTTGCTATGTTGTGTCCCAGTAGTGTGAAAAAAGCTCTGTTACGTAAGTCCTACAGTGGTAGCCACTGCAGATATCCACCCTCCTTCTGTCTGTCTGGTGGGACAGTTAAGTTTCCCACCCTGGGTTAATAGGGACATTTTATTGGTAGTTTTTAATTTTTCCAAGTCTTTGAAAAATGTCAAGACCAGTGTCTTGCTTTGGCATTAAATTATGTCTGTAATGTCAGGGACTATGAAGGTTTTCATGCAACTCCACAACAATGAAGGTTTGTGGATAATGCTTCAATCCATTATTGGTTTAATGGTGCCATGTCTACACAGTTATCCGCATGGTACGCCAACTCTAGCTTATGCAGAAGAGTCCACTTGGCCCACGTTTGAACACGCACCTTGTGCTTCTACTATTTGGCCTGAAGTCAGCATTTGTACTGTTAAGTAGAAACTGTGCAGTTAACCATTTACCGATTGGGGCTTAAAGATTTGGTAAACCTGCCATCCCGTCACGATTCGCCACCCTGTCTCCCCCTCTCTCCGTTCTCTCCCCTCAGCCATTTTTCTGACTTTCTCTTGATTCCCTTCCCTCCGTCCCTCTTTTTCCCCCTCTTTCATCAAAAGTCCCCTTCACATATGGAAGTCTCAACATTGTTGGTTCAGATACCCCAATTCACATATTATGCAGTTCTATATGTAAAATTTTCTTACAGGATATGATCATCCCAGAAAAACAGTAATACTTGCACAAAGACTTCTGCTCAGCCCAGTCTTAGTTTTGTTAATGTTATATGTTTGGATTAACAGCATTTACATTATTTTGATTTAATTTCTTAATTTCTTACTTTCTTTATTTATATGGGCAACGGACATTAATCAATATGTAAGTGTGGCAGTGTTAGCCAGCCAGCTAATTACCAACTGCAGTCCTAAAACCAGTTACCTTCTCGTAATGTCCATGTTTATATTTACTTTGGATTAGCTTGGTAGTTCAGTGCTAATTGGCTGCCATTTGTTTAGCCTCAAATATCATAACTACCCACAAGCACACAAACCTTTTTGTGATTGTCCTCACTTCACGTAAAACCTTCATGTAAAATTGTTGCAACCTTTTGCGTGCACTGGAGCTGAAGCAAAAGATTTGACAAAAATCTTTCTAGGTCCAGATTACAACTTGGCAAATTACTGGAGCTATGTGGACAACTAAGTATAGCCCCTGTTCCTACATAATAACATCACAGGAAAATTACCACAATATATTTGGATAAAGGTAAATATGGAAAAGGGGCCACAGGAAGGTTTACCCAGCTGACAGAGGCAGGAAGGAGATGCCGTCCTGCATAAAAGGGATGGGAAAAGGTTTTATAAGTCAATTTCCAACGATTGTTGGAGAACCTAATAACATTAAAACGTTTATGTGAAGTAATTTAACGATGTTCTCTCCCTCCCTCTGTTTGTCTTTCTTCTCCCCACCTTCACCCCTTTTCTTTTTCTGTCTCTTTCTGTCCTTGGACGTCTTTCCCTCCCTTTCTCTGTTTAACTTCCTCGCTCTCCTGCCCACTACTTTCTTTATCCTTTAACACACCCGTCCTCCCCCATCAGCATAAGCAGCGTTGCCCAGTGCTGGAGGAGCAGCTGGTGGATCTCGTGGTGTACGCTATGGAGCGCTCCGAGACCGAAGAACACTTTGACGCTGACGTCGGAGGAACTAGCCAGTTGCTGTGGCAGCACCTGTCCTCCCAGCTCATCTTCTTTGTGTTGTTTCAGTTTGCAAGCTTCCCTCACATGGTGCTGTCATTACATCAAAAGGTAAGAGGAGGGAGGTGGCTGAGGAGGAGAGTTAACCATCCTGATAATGGGTAATTGGATTTTGGCTTGATTTGATCTGGTTTATTGGTAATATTCTTACATATATATTTATAAAAGAAAACCTATTAGACTTTGTCAGGGAAAACATGTTTTTGTCAGAAAGCAAACAAGTAAAAAAAAATAAATAAATCACATACTTTAGCTCAAGATGCAAAAATCGATCAATTATAAGGAGTAAGCCAGTATCAGCTCGTTGGTCTTTGTGGCTCCTAAGAAATGTAGGTAAAAACTATTTGAAGCATCATTAACAAGGCACAAAGCATTTAAGAGTGGGTGTTTAAATGATTAAACAGGTATGAACTGATGTGACCCTTGTTGAGTTTCTCTCTCTCTCTCTCTCTCTCTCTCTCTCTCTCTCTCTCTCTCTCTCTCTCTCTCTCTCTAGCTTGCAGGTAGAGGTCTCATTAAAGGGAGAGACCACCTGATGTGGGTTTTGCTGCAATTCATATCAGGAAGTATTCAGAAGAACGCTTTAGCTGACTTCCTGCCCGTCATGAAGCTCTTTGACCTGCTTTACCCAGAAAAAGAGGTACACACCTGCCAAGAAATGATTTTGGTTTACTACGATCATTATTACTTGTGCCCATTTGAGAGTTTTTATTAGCTGTAGTGCTGTAGGAGTAGTAGTAGAAGTTTTGCTAAGAGTAGAAGTGGTAGTGGTAGTGACCCACTTGATAGGCAGTACCATCAGATTAATCCGTGTTTTCTCTCCCACTCCAGTGCATTCCAGTTCCAGACATTAACAAACCCCAGTCCACTCATTCCTTTGCGATGACCTGCATTTGGATCCACCTGAACCGCAAAGCTCAGAACGACAACTCCAAACTACAAATACCCATACCACACTCTCTGAAACTACACCATGAGTGAGCATCTTTAAAAATACTGGAGACTGAAATATGTACTTTACATGAATACATACCTTAAGTGTACACTAAAACAGTGTACCCAGTCATGAATAAAACCCAAGCAAACATACAACATGTTTCTGCTCCCCTCCCTCCTGTTTGTTAGGTTTCTCCAGCAGTCGCTGCGTAGCAAGACTCTTGGCATGTCCGACTACAAGATAGCCCTGCTGTGTAACGCCTACAGCACCAACTCCGAGTGCTTCACTCTGCCGATGGGCGTCCTGGTAGAGACTATCTATGGAAACGGATCTATGAGGATCAACCTACCTGGCATCAACTGCATGGCGTCAGGGTCTGTCACCCCGCTGCCCATGAACCTGCTGGATTCACTTACAGTGCATGCAAAGATGAGGTACGGGAAAACAAAGGATGTACAGATAAAAAAAATTTATATAGATAGACAATTAATTATATAGAGAGCTACTCATTTAATTATATAGTGAGCCAAACAATTAATGATATATAGAGCTACACACTTAATTATACAGAGAGCTTCACAGATCATTTAAAAAAAAAAATGCATTTAACGGTCTCTTTGCTTGTCTGCTTCCAGTCTGATCCACAGTATTGCCACACGGGTAATAAAGTTGGCCCATGCCAAATCCAGCATCGCCCTGGCCCCAGCACTGGTAGAAACATACAGCAGACTGTTGGTCTACATGGAGATCGAGTCATTGGGCATCAAAGGATTCATCAGTGAGTTAAAGAAACATTTTCATCACTGTGTTGAAAAGTTAACTGCAGATGCAGAAAGCACAACATGTAATTTGCATACCACTATGTTCCCTGAAGAAAAAATATTTTTTTAAATTTGTATGCATGTTCTAACTCTTCCAGCATGTCCTAGTCTGATTTATATTCAATCATCACTGCTTGTCCACTGGGTTGCATTTTGAGAAGACTGGCTCAGAACATTGTGTTCAACATGAATGTCTCTTCAGGCCAGTTGACGCATGTTGAACAATGTGAAACTTTCTGTCTGTTCAGGCCAGTTGCTGCCTAACGTTTTTAAGTCTCATGCGTGGGGAATCCTTCACACATTATTGGAGATGTTCAGCTACAGGATGCACCACATTCAGCCACACTACAGAGTCCAGCTACTGAGTCATCTGCACAGTCTGGCTGCTGTGCCCCAGACCAACCAGAACCAGCTTCATCTATGGTAATGTGATCATATATTCAACACATTTACTATAACTCACTACAAGGTTACTGATACTATCGCTACTATTACTACTAAAGGTAAAGTCGGCACATCAGTTAAATGCTCAAAAAAAATAGGCCTGATCCTGCACTATTAAATATTTTTTCTGAACATTTAACTGTTGTGTGGACTTTACCTTATTTACTTTTTTGTCCTGCACGAGCAACTACATGGATGTGCACAACATTGTCTTTTTTTTGAACCAGTTATATATGAACATTACAATATAATTTACAAACCTATGCGTCACAACATTATTTACTGCAAAGATATTGTATAACATTGTACATGTTTTGTTTTTATTGTGCCTACCTCCACTGAAGGTATTTAAAAGACACAAGGATGATCATCAGGAGTGTAATGGTCTCTCTCTCGTCGTCTGTCTTGCTGTCTTTGTGTCTCTGTCCCCAGTGTTGAGAGCACAGCTCTGCGGTTGATCACAGCCTTGGGGAGTTCAGAGGTGCAGCCCCAGTTCACTCGCTTCCTCAACGACCCAAAGACAGTTCTGTCAGCTGAGTCTGAAGAGCTGAACCGAGCCTTAATCCTCACTCTGGCCAGAGCCACACACGTCACAGGTAGCACTCACTCTGCATTTACTTCTTTAGATCTTTCTTTTCTTGTTGTCCCTGTTGTCTTCTTTTTTTTCCCTTCTTTTCTCATTAATTACCTGTAAATTTAAATTGTTCCCATATCTTAATTATAAACGTTTTAAGTTGCCTGCTTTGTGTCTGTGTGTAGATTTTTTCACAGGGTCCGACTCCATCCATGGGACTTGGTGTAAAGACATCCTCCAGACCATCATGAACTTCACGCCTCATAACTGGGCCTCACACACACTGTCCTGCTTCCCTGCTCCACTACAGGTGCACTATGGTCACCTAGTAATGAATGACACTGACAAATTCATTTTGATTTCCTCTTAAATCATACGCATTAATCCCACCTCTCTCTTCCTCTCAGGCGTTCTTCAAACAGAACAATGTTCCTCAGGAGTCTCGATTCAACCTGAAGAAGAACGTTGAAGAGGAGTACAGGAAATGGAAGTCCATGGCCAACGAGAATGACATCATTACCCACTTCTCCATGCAGGGCTCACCCCCACTCTTCCTCTGTCTGCTGTGGAAGATGCTGCTGGAGACGGACCACATTAACCAGATAGGCTTCAGGTTTGGTGTCATTATTTTGTCTACAGATATACTTTCACAGAATCCACACACACACACGTATTTAATATATACAGTCAAAAGCGCACACATTGTACATACAGAGCATATATAAATATACTTTCTGATGTTTTATTTTTGAACACCTGTAAGTAATTAGGGTTGATACTGATCAACAGAAAAACGTTAAATTAAAACCAAATCTCTGTAAATGGACTTAAATTAATTACAAATACATAGCACATTCCAAGTT
Source organism: Perca flavescens (assembly GCF_004354835.1). Taxonomy (NCBI): domain Eukaryota; kingdom Metazoa; phylum Chordata; class Actinopteri; order Perciformes; family Percidae; genus Perca; species Perca flavescens. Next base: position 14,857,240 of record NC_041348.1, read on the forward strand.
CCCACCACTTCATTTTTTTACATGTGTTACATTCAGTGTCACTGACACCGTAGAGTGTGTTTTTATGAAGCATGTTGTGGTAATGATGCATCTCACCACTGATGTCCGGCAGTCTGTATACTAATTGGGGCGAGGGGGGGTACATCTGTGGCTAATTGATCCAGTGGGAGTATACAGTGTTGCTTCCGGATGATGATCTAACTGCAGCCTAATTTTGTGTCTCTCAGGGTCTTAGAGCGCATCGGGGCTCGTGCACTGGTGGCTCATGTGCGAACGTTTGCAGACTTCCTTGTCTATGAGTTCTCAACATCAGCCGGCGGGCAGCAGCTCAACAAGTGCATTGAAATACTCAACGACATGGTCTGGAAGTACAACATAGTCACCCTGGACAGACTCATCCTGTGTCTGGTGAGGAGGAACTTGCATTTAGAGAAATATGTATACTATATGACAAGCTCTCTGTGTCTCACTTCTCTTCTCCTGTGCGTCCAGGCGATGCGTAGCCATGAGGGCAACGAGGCTCAGGTTTGCTACTTCATAATCCAGCTGCTGCTGCTGAAGCCCAACGACTTCAGGAACCGCGTCAATGATTTTGTCAAGGAGAACGCTCCTGAGCACTGGCTGCAGAGTGACTGGCACAACAAGCACATGAGCTACCACAAGGTACACAAAAACTCACTTGTGTTTTGTTTTTTTCTTCTTCTTTTTTCAGAAAATAAAATGTAATGTTACGTCCTTACCACAGAAGATCCATCTGATTCGGACAACACCTCAGCATAAACAGGGAAATGTAGACCGAAACCCAGGTCTGAAGTCAACAATGTTTGTTGTTCCTTCACCAGAAATACCCAGAGAAGCTGTACTTTGAGGGACTTGCAGACCAAGTCAACCCTCCCATGCAACTCCAGTCTCAGTACCTGCCCATCTATTTTGGCAACGTGTGCCTGCGCTTCCTGCCCGTCTTTGACATCGTCATTCACCGCTTCCTGGAGCTTCTTCCTGTCTCCAAGTCTCTGGAAACGCTGCTGGACCATCTGGGAGGGCTGTACAAGTTCCATGGTGAGTATGGTTGTCTTATGTAATGTGTGGATGAAAGAGGTTTGGAATGAGGAAATAGAGCAACAGCAATAAACCAAATGGATGAAAAGAGGAAGAAGGGCCTGGGATGTGAATGTAATGTCGGCCATTGTTTGTGCACACTGATGTGTTTACTGCTGTGTTTGTGTGCAGACCGCCCAGTCACATACCTGTACAACACACTTCACTACTATGAGCGACATCTGAGAGACAGAACCAATCTGAAGAGAAAACTGGTGCATGCCATCATGTCTTCACTGAAGGTAGGCAGAGGGAGATGAAGGAAGAAAAACGCACACACACTTAAGACAATACCTCATTATGTAACAACTGTGGGGTGTATCATTTATTAAAACCATATATCTGTGTGGCATGTGATCAGTACTGGTTGGTTCTCATTTTATATGTGTAACTGTTTTTCATTTTTATTGGCACCAGTTATATTTCCAGTGTTTTTTCTTTTTATAGGACAACCGTACCCCAGGATGGTGCCTTAGTGAAACCTATCTGAAGTTTGGCATGAACCCCAGAGAGGACAACGTGTGGATCCCTGATGACACCTACTACTGCAAGCTGATTGGACGCCTGGTGGACAATATCCTTCATTTATCTCCCCCCTTGGTGGTAGATTGAGCCATAAATGTAAAAAAATAGATCTATTTTTATATATTGTTTTATCTCATTGTTTTATATCTATAGATGGATCTGTCACATGCTCTCTCTAACTGATCCTAATACTGGCTAATAAAAAGTCATGGGCCTCTGGGGTACCTAAATAATACATTTTACCTTACTGCCTATACTTCTAGTGTCCCTTAATGCCTCTTTGCTTTAAACAGACAGCTAGTACTTTTACATCTGTAGTTAATTTTATCTGGGCTCATTTGATTGCAGTCAATGTAGCTGTTGCAACAGAGAAAACAAGAAGTAGTAGGAAGTGGCTGGAGTGTGTCATGGTTTAGTAGCCAGAGTATAAGCATGTAATTCAAACACATCACACATTGATGCCCCTGTTAAACCTTGTTTGCTCCTCCAGTGAATTTTAGCCTCCTTAACTCTCTCTCACCCATGGCTGGCAAGTCACCTGGTCCCTTCCCAAACTGCGACTGGAGGTTCAACGAGTTTCCCAACCCTGCGGCCCACGCCCTGCACGTCACCTGCGTAGAGCTGATGGCTTTGGCCGTGCCGGGAAAAGATGTTGGCAACGCTCTGCTCAATGTTGTGTTGAAGAGGTACAACAGACTTCAGACAGTTAATGGCTCAAATTGCTTTATTGCAATAAAGGTTATTTTTCCCATTTTGATAGCAGTGTGTCATACTAATGTTATGTGTTCTGGTGAAATAAGAGTTTGATGTGAATTATTGACCATGTTTTCTTTCAACCTTTTAGCCAACCTCTGGTCCCCAGAGAGAACATCACAGCTTGGATGAATGCAATTGGACTTGTGATAACCGCACTTCCTGTAAGAAAACACTCTCACAAAAGATCATCACAGTCCTCAACTATTAGATGAATTCATTGATCACATTGATCTTCCACCGTGACCACCTGTCTCCGTCTCCCCTCTTCCAGGAGCCCTACTGGATCGTTCTCCACGACCGCATCGTGTCTGTGATGGGTTCTCCGGCACTGACATCAGAGACAGAGTGGGCAGGTTATCCCTTCGCCTTGCTGGACTTCACAGCCTGCCACCAGAGCTACAGCGAAATGAACTGCAGCTACGTGCTAGCATTAGCGCACGCAGTGTGGCATCACTCATCCATCGGACAGCTGTCTCTGATTCCCAAGTAACGAAGTCTTCCTCCCTTTTTTTTTTTCACTCCCACCCTCTCATCCTTCTGTTTGCTCTTCAGCACACATAGAATTTGTGTGTGTGTGTGTGTGTGTGTGTGTGTGTGTGTGTGTGTGTGTGTGTGTGTGTGTGTGTGTGTGTGTGTGTGTGTGTGTGTGTGTGTGTGTGTGTGTGTGTGTGTGTGTGTGTGTGTGTGTGTGTGTGTGTGTGTGTGTGTGTAGATTCCTGTCAGAGACACTGAAGCCCGTCGTCCAGACAGAGTTCCAGTTACTCTACGTGTATCACCTGGTGGGGCCGTTCCTGCAGCGCTTCCAGCAAGAGAGGACACGATGCATGTTGGAGGTACACACAAACGTTTAACCATAGATGACAAGTGTAATTATTATGATTAAATCACAAAGGCTGCACAATAATGTTACTTTTAACTTACCTTATGTAAGTAAGGTCATGTTTTCGGTTTAAGGTCAAGTATTGGGCTTAGTTTGTCCATTTGATTGTTTGTCCCTCAGCAGGATTACGAAATAAAAACACGGCCCGATTTTCATTAAACTTGGTAGAAGGGTGTAGCATGGGCAAGGAAGAACCCATTAAACTTTGCAGCGAATCCAAATTACGGGGCTGATACAAATTATAATTTTGAAAAACACACACATACAGTATACAGTCACCATGCAAGATAGGGCATTTGTGCTGCATTCATGTGGTGTCTGAATAATCTGAAAATGTAGGTCCCGACTGGGGAAATTCACGTCAGCGCCCCCTCAAGTCGAAATGTTAACATTGCGAGATGGGGCATGCCTTGAGTGCCCTTCTAGTTTTTTTTTTTTTTTTTTTTTTTAATGTATCCTTGTGTTTCAGATTGGCGTGGCCTTCTATGAGATGCTCCAGGCGGTGGACCAACACTGCCAACATCTCAGCTACATGGACCCAATCTGTGACTTCCTCTATCACATCAAATACATGTACACTGGAGACAGCGTGAAGGAGCAGGTGACAATGTGTCTCCTATTAAAATGGAAAATTAACCGTAAATTTGACCAAACATTTCAAAATTTAGACACTAACAAGTTAATACAATAAAATAAACTGATGAGACGGTTTTGTTTTCATCTTCCATTTTTAGCTTGAATCTGTCACCTCCTGTGCAGCAAGACAAGCTGGCTCCCCAGCCGTGTCCAGACCTCCTGACACCACAGTTAATTAAAGATGAAACTGTAGCTCCACTTGGGCTTTAGGCTTGGGCATGTGTATTTAAATGGACTTTAAGTAATTAATTTAATAGACAAAGCTGCCGTTCAACACTGACAAGTCTTAACTCAAGCTATGTGTGTTGTATTTTGGGTGATGCAATTCAAAACAAGAGAGGTTACATAATGAATGGGATACGTATTGACCTGGTAATTACTGTACTGTAATTATACCACTGCTTCAGGAAATTAACTGTAGAGGTCAGTTTAAATCAAAATCAGAATCATGCATTTAGTAGATTTTCTTAAACGGTTTCTTTCTCTACCTTACTTTTACTCTTTTTTTTTGTAGTTATCAATACATTGCTGCCCAACTACATTTGTGTATACACATCTGTTCTTCACTTTCTCTCGGTTTCTCTTTCTCCAGGTGGAGAAAATCATCATGACCTTACGTCCGGCCATGAAGCTGCGACTGCGCTTCATCACACACAGCAGCAAGATCGAGACTTCATCAGCAGCTGCCACCGTTGCCTCCACTTCCTCCTCCTCCACCCCTCAGCCCCCCACCTCCTCACTGTCTTCGTCCTCTGCCGTCGCCTCCCCCTCCTCCGCACAGCACGCGCACACACCTATATAGGTAAACACAGTTACAATTCTGACAATGGACTTTCACACACATCTAAAATTTTGCTTAAAGTAAGGGGATAAAAATGTTTATTATTGTACTTTTATAACAAGAAACCTGGAGAGCTGATTGTATTCCCCCACCCTTCATAAGTGCATAAAAACATCCTATTTCCAAAATTTTAATTTTTCAAAAGTGAAAAACCCCAGCTGGTTTCCTGTCTAGGAAACTCTCAGAATGAATCACTTTGACAGAATTCAGAGGTACTGATTTTGAGAGTATCTCAGAAGTGAAGAATCTCAAGCAAAAAACTAATATGCCCCTCTCTGTATTTGCTGCATTAAGGAGGGTCACGAGGACACAATATTTCTTGTTAAGATTATGGCATCTTTTGTATTTTTCTCTTTGTAGTCAATTTTTTATATTGTACATTTTTAGTTCATTAAAAATGTTTTGGTAATATGGGTTCAGCCTTTTATTGATGCTTCTGTCTACCACTTTCCATCACCTGATTTCATATATTGTCTGCGCAGCCTTTGTCATTCCATGTTAGCATTTTACAAAGCCGAAATGAACGATCGATTATTTGCAAAGAAAATCATTGACTCAGGAGTGCTTAGACTGTACAATTTTGCTCGAGCAGCCACCACTGTAGCAGCAAGAATCATGAGCAAAGAAAATCAAGAGCAAAGAAAAGCCAACCATGTTATCGATCGATAGATAGATAGATAGATAGATAGATAGATAGATAGATAGATAGATCTTTAACGTGGTTGTCTTTTCTTTGCTCATGTCATTTCAAAATGCTATTTTGTTTGTGTTGTCCTGGACTCGTAACTTTAGCTGTTCAGCCTACCCTTATCTCTCACACTGTGGAGAACCTTTTCTTTAGGCGATTCGCGCTCCGACAGATCTGATCTCTGAGAACACTGAGCTAAGCTCTGTGTCATACAGATGATAATAGAACAACATAGCCTGACACCAGTAGGGGGAGTCCAACATTTACATTTCCCTTCAGTGTACTTTTTATGACTGGAGCACAGAGCGAGAGACATTGACCCTACTTGGCCCCATTCGATTGGTTTCCTGTCTTTCTGCCTGAGGGATATATCTCTAAAACATGAACAGATATCCATCAAATTTGGTGGAACGCGGAGCTTTGAGCCAAGAACACTTAGGTGTTTGACTCTGGGATTTTTGCCATTTGACAATTGGCAATAAAACTAATAGTGAGAGAAGGATCTGAATCCAAAACCTGGGGGTATATTCATTGGGAAGTAAATCAAATATAATTAGAATGGTGCCTGTGTTTCAACAGCAAGCTGGACAATTGAGGCATTGATGAGGTTATTCAATCTCATTCTGCCAGTTAGAATTCAAAACTGCTTATTTTTCTAAAACCAGTTGGAGTGTCAGATGTCTAGAATAAATTAGACTGTACAATTTTGCTCGAGCAGCCACCACTGTAGCAGCAAGAATCATGGTTTGTATTTTGCAACAAAGACAAAAAAATGCTGTTTAAGTAGTCATTTCATTCCAGAGTACCTGAAGAGCAGGGTTTTACTCATGGATGGGTTAACATTTTACTGCCCTGCAGTTTATAGTTCTTTATAGTCTGTATAGTCGGTCAGTGATGTTGGGTTCTGTGAGCTAAATGCTGTTGCCTAACAGGTTACATGTTTACAATTTTTACCATCACATCTACTAATTAGCACCAAACATGACATAATTGGTCAAATCCAAATAGAAAAAAGTACTGTACATATAGAAGTTGTGGGAGGATCAAATTTAGCTTAGCATTTCCAGCACAGCCAAATGGGAGCGCAGCCTATAACCACACAGCAATGATGTCACACATATTGACGCACTAACTTGGTCACTGCAGCAATGAGAGTAGTTAAACCACTGGAGGTCAGCAATTTTGGACTGGTGAAGTGTTGCTCTTTAAAGCAGCTATAGTCAATATTTTCATAATAATGTACCAATGTAAAAAGGGTCGCACCAAACAGCAGACAGACACAGTTAGCGACTGGCGCTGGTAAAAAAAATAGTGGAGCATTTCGCAGCTAAAGAGCCAGTTGGTGTAGACCAAAAAAGTAAATGTTGGACTTATATTTGCCAGATGACCAAAAACACTAACCTGACACGCCAGATGGTTTGTTAACATAGAACCATCTGTGAAGCTGTTATTGCAAACTGTTTGGAAAAGGGAAGACAAAAAATATACCTGGCGTGGCAGGTGATTGGATGAACCATATCATGTTCGCCATTGTCGTTTTAATTGAACAGTCGCGGCCGTCACACACACCTAAACCATGCCGGCAGCTCCTCACTGGCCACTGATTGGTTCGGTTCACTGCTGTTCGGACACAAACTCATTACCTGAAGCCTGACGAGATGGATTTTCGTGCGATATATAATATCACGAGAGAAATGATAATTTTGCTCCACAACTGCTAGATGTGTAAATATGTAGTGGTTTACCATATCAACTTTAATGGGTGATAATATGTGTCAGTGTTGCCAAAAAATTGCCATCAAATCATAAAAGTATAAATTTAGGGGAGAGGCCCTAAAAAAGTTAAAGGCTGCTCACTCTGTGTTCTCTGACGGTGACAAGTCAAAGTTAAGAGTAAATCCTAAATTGGATCTGCTAGACTGGCCGACATAGTTAGGTTTAGGCATGCAGAGTTGTGATTGGTTAGAGTTAGGGTACAGCAATTGAATCCTGATGAAACTCTACGTAGAAGAAAAAACAATAAGGTTAAGACAGATGATCAGTCATTCCTACTTATCCACTCTCAATTACATTACATCTTCAGGGTCAGTTTTAACTGAATTACATGAACATTATGCAAGCTGTTATTAACATTAGAGGCCTGAACATCTCGTGATTTCCATTGTGATGACAGTGCAAATTTAACTCTTAGTCGTCCTTGCTTGTGGCTTTAAAAGGAGAGCAGCTTCATGTAAAGAAATATTGATTTTAGTTTACAGGACATGGAGCTTAATTTCATTATTCCTCTTCATTAAATATTCATACTAGGTCAACCGTGACTTGATCACATCACAACTAATGCTATGTACTCTGGGCATTTATCCCTTTCTGCGTGTGAGTCATTGCACGCTATCTCTATAAGGCCCAGCAGAGATGTAGGCCATCTTATGTGCTGCTGGGCCCTTGGCTCACCCACTAAACTGTGGCCCTAAATGTGATGTGGCAACATGTAGGCCTGTGGGATGCGCATACACAGGGAGAATTCATATCACAGCACGGTCGAGTGAAGCTGTCATTCAATGTGTGTTTTGCTTTCAACTCCGCTGGCGTTGTGGGACAGACAGACCGACATCTATATCTATCTAAATCATCATCATCCTAATACTAAACTACATTCACAGATAGAGAAAATGTTTGGTGAGCTGAATGAACACACCTGGCGTCATTCATTACACACAACGACTCAAAATTGAAGACACTTGTTGCTAATGCTGTGACCACATGTATAAAAGCAAGTTCAGAGTGCACAGTTTGCTGAAGATTCCAAACAAACAATGGATGAAGGCAGAGTCAGGGGAAGAGGAATTTGAGTCAGAGGAGGGAGAAGAGCTGGCCATGGAAGAAGAGGAGCAGGCCAACGAGGAAGAGGAGTTAAAATCAGAGGAGGAAGAGGAGCAGGCCAACAAGGGAGAGGAGGAGGCCAACAAGGGAGAGGAGAAGGTCCAGGAGGGAGAGCAAGACAACCTCGCACCATCATTACGGACGAGATGCGAGCAACAGTCATTGACCAGGTCATTGTCCATGGCATGACAATGGCTGAAGCAGGACTGAGTAGGTTCACCACAGGTATTCTACTCTATTGCTTTCTTTGTCACAATACAATTTTACAAGCCTGTGAAAGTAGTCTATTGGTTTCAAATCAGTTGTTACTGTATTGTAAAACATGTCAATTGACAACACGTTTCTTTCTTTAGAGTTGAAAGAATGCCACATAGAGGTGGGAGGGTTGCCATATTTACAGCGGCACAAGAAACCCTCATTGTGGATATGGTTCATGAGAACAACCTCATCAGACTCCAGGAGATCAGAGACAAAGTCATTGCCGATGTCAACTTTGAGAGCATTGATTATGTCAGCTTGGCCACAATAGACAGAGTTCTCTGGCGCCAAAAGATGCGGATGAAACAGGTCTATAGGGTTCCCTTTGAGCGCAACTCTGCGCGACACAAAGACCTACGTTACGAGTATGTGCAAGTAAGTATGCATCCATGTTCACAGTACAGTTAGTGGACATACGGTGTTGCTCAGTGGCCTACATTACTTCTGGACAATACTGTGCTACCTGATTGTTGTTCTGAACACCTGTGCACTTTCAATTCAATTTTATTTATAGTATCAAATCATAACAGAGTTATCTCAAGATACTTTACAGATAGAGTAGGTCTAGACGACACTCTACAATTTACAAAGCCCCAACAATTACAGTAATTCCCTCAAGAGCAAGCATTATAAATGGCTATTGCGACAGTGGCGAGGAAAAACTCCCTCTTGGATTGACTTTAAAATCCTTCTCCTGACCTAAAAAGCCCTAAATGGTCAAGCACCATCCTATCTAGAACAGTTCTTAGTACCTTATTGTCCCACTAGAGCACTACGCTCCCAGAATGCAGAGTTACTTGTGGTTCCTAGGGTCTCTAAAAGTAGCTACCAGGCTCCTTTCCTGTGGAACCAGCTCCCAGTCTGGGTTCGGGGGGCAGACACAGTCACCACATTTAAGAGTAAACTGAAAACTCTCCTCTTCGATAAAGCTTATAGTTAAGGAGTGAGGAGTTGTAGCGTCCACCTAACCCGGCCCACCTGCTTCTCTTCGTAGTCATCTGATTTATTTATCATATAATCAATAATATAGTGAGAGTAGAGGGAGGCAGGCCAGTACAGCCCGACACGGCAGGGGAGAGTTCAAGCCCGATCCGGCACCTCTCTCTAAGCTAACCTGCATCTCTTAGTTATGCTATTATAATTCTAGACTACCGGGGAAGCTCCTTCCTTCCTATGACACACTGAGCTGCTCTCTCATCAATGTTTTCATTTGTTTCCTTTTGTATGCATCCTGTCCCAGAACTGCTTGTCTCCCCTCCCGTTTACTCCCCTGCAATGCCCGGCTGCGTCCTGCTGCGTCCACTGCATCCACCCGTGCTCTGCAGTGCCACGTTATATCCCGCAACGCCCTGCTGTGATGTTTATATGCACAGAGTAGTCAGGATCTGGAATAGGAGACTGCACTACTCAGTATGACACGATGTGCCCTGCTATGACATGAACTACAATGACTACCTTTGAAGTCACTGTTCCATTATCTTTAATGTGACTATTATTTGCCACTGTTCATCACACCCCCAACTGGCCCCGTCAGACACCGCCTAACAAGAGTCTGGGTCTGCCGAGGTTTCTTCCTGGAAGGGAGTTTTTCCTCGCCACTGTCGCAATAGCCACTGCTAATGCTTGCTCTTGAGGGAATTACTGTAATTTTTGGGGCTTTGGAAATTGTAGAGTGTCGTCTAGACCTACTCTATCTGTAAAGTGTCTCGAGATAACTCGGTTATGATTTGATACTATAAATAAAATTTAATTGAATATCGAAAAAAGTCATAGTATTGTATGTCGAAAAAAGTGATATTATGTTGCATAAACTGATAAAAAGTCATATTATAGCATGTTAAAAATAGTAATAGTAAAGCAGGTCAACAAAAAGTCATAAAAGTCATAGTATAATGTCAAAAAAAGTTATAAAAAAGTCAGTATAGTATAGTACAGGCCAAAAGTTTGGACACACCTTCTCATTCAATGTGTTTCCTTTTTATTTTCATGACTATTTACATTGTAGAGTCTCACTGAAGGCATCAAAACTATGAATGAACACATATGGAATTATGTACTTAACAAAACAGTGTGAAATAACTGAGAACATGTCTTATATTCTAGTTTCTTCAAAGTAGCCACCCTTTGCTCTGATTACTGCTTTGCACACTCTTGGCATTCTCTTGAGCTTCAAGAGGTAGTCACCTGAAATGGTTTTCTAACCGTCTTGAAGGAGTTCCCAGAGATGCTTAGCACTTGTTGGCTCTTTTTCCTTCACTCTGCGGTCCATCTCACCCCAAACCATCTTGATTGGGTTCAGGTCCGGTGACTGTGGAGGCCAGGTCATCTGGCGCAGCACTCCATCACTCTACTTCTTAGTCAAATAGCCCTTACACAGCCTGGAGGTGTGTTTGGGGTCATTGTCCTGTAATAAATAAATGATGGTCCAACTAAACGCAAACCGGATGGGATGGCATGTCGCTGCAGGATGCTGTGGTAGCCATGCTGGTTCAGTAGGCCTTCAATTTGGAATAAATCCCCAACAGTGTCCCCAGCAAAGCACCCCGACACCATCACACCTCGTCCTCCATGCTTCATGGTGGGAACCAGGCATGTAGAATCCATCCGTTCACCTTTTCTGTGTCGCAAAAAGACACGGCGGTCCTTGTGTTTCTTGGCCCAAACAAATCTCTTCTGCTTGTTACCTCTCCTTAGCAGTGGTTTCCTAGCAGCTACTTGACCATGAAGGCCTGATTCACGCAGCGCAGACTCCTCTTAACAGTTATTCTAGAGATGTGTCTGCTGCTAGAACTCTGTGTGGCATTAATCTGGTCTCTAATCTGAGCTGCTGTTAACTTGCGATTTCTGAGGCTGGTGACTCGGATGAACTTATCCTCAGCAGCAGAGGTGACTCTTGGTCTTCCTTTCCTGGGGCGGTCCTCATGTGAGCCAGTTTCGTTGTAGCGCTTGATGGTTTATGTGACTGCACTTGGGGACACATTCAAAGTGTTTCAAAATTTTGAATGAGAAGGTGTGTCCAAACTTTTGGGCTGTACTGTATATTGATAAAAGTCACAGTATAGTATGTAGAAAAAAAGTGATTAAAAAGTCATAGTTCAGTATGTTGAAAAAAGTGATAAAAAAAAGTGATATTATAGTATGTCATAGAAATCCTGGAAACTCATGCAAACTCCTGAGCCCAGACTGGGGATTGAACAAAGTGTCAGAGTCTGCATTGTCTATTTACTTCTGTGCTAACCCCTGAGCCACCGTGCCACCAAATAACATGGGTTGAAACAGTCATAGTATGTCGAAAAAGTTATTATAAAGTCAGAGTATATTATGTTGAAAAAAAGTGATAAAAAGTGATAGTACAGTAAGTCGAAAAAAGTCATAGTATGTGAAAAAAAAAAAATCATATTATATCGAAAAAGTGATAAAAAAAAAGTAATAGTATGTCAAAAAAAAATAAGTCCGTACAGTATGTCGAAAAAGTCAGTTTAATATGTCGAAAAAAGTGATAAAAAGTTGTAGTATAGTATGTCAAAAAAGTCATAGTATAGTATGTAAAAAAAAAAAAAAAGTGAGAAAAAAAAAAGATCTGTTCATGTCGAAAGCCTTTATTTTATAATCCTTCATCAGAATGCTCTGAAAATGCACAGGGACATTAAATGATGTGTATACTATCACTCTGGGGTGAAAAGAGTCTGGCTAAGCTGGAGGTTTGGTTTCTAGAGCAGCCTGAATAAGACTTAGAATATGGCTTTAATTAGCAGCCTGAAAAAGAGTTGGCTTTTGGTTTCTTTAATTTTAAAATCCTTCAGCCTGAAAATAAGGACATTAAGGGATGTGAATACCCTGGGGTGAAATCAGTTTAAGCTGGAGGTTTGGTTTCTAGATCAGCCTGAACAAGACTTGAAATGGCATTTACCAGCCAAAAAGTTGGACAGTTGACATTTAAGCCTTTAATTTTAAAATCCTTCATCAGAATACTCCGAAAATGCCCAAGGACATTAAGGGATGTGTATACTTTCACCCTGGGGTAAAATCAGTCTGGCTAAGCTGGAGGTTTGGTTTCTAGAACAGCCTGAACAAGACTTACAATATGGCATCAATTACCAGCCTGAAAAAGGATGTGTATGTGTATGGTTTCTATGGAATTTCAATATGGCTTTAATTAGCAGCCTGCAGTTGAATAAGACATTTAATCCTTTATTTTTAAAATCCTTCATGGCGAAAATTTAGGGATTAGCAGCCTGGCTAATATGGAAAAGAGCAGTTGAATAAACTTACAATAGCTTTAATTTGCAGCCTGAATGACTTACAATTTAATTTCTTTTATTTTTAAAATCCTTCATCAGAATGCTCCACAAACGCACAGGGACATTAAGGGATGTGTATACTATCACCCTGGGTTGAAATCAGTCTGGCTACGATGGAGGTTTGGTTTTTAGAGCAGCCTGAAATAGAGTTACAATATGGCTTTAAATAGCAGCCTCAAACAGAGTTGAAATATAGCTTTAAATGGACATTTAAGCCTTTATTTTTTAAATCCTTCATCAGAATGCTCCGACAATGCACAGGGACATTAAGGAATGTGTATACTATCACTCTGGGGTGAAATGAGTCTGGCTAATATGGAGGTTTGGTTTCTAGAGCAGCCTGAATAAGACTTACAATATGGCTTTAATTAGCAGCCTGAAAAAGAGTTGAAATATAGCTTTAAGTGGACATTTAAGCCTTTAATTTTAAAATCCTTCATCAGAATGCTCCGAAAATGCACAGGGACATTAATGGATGTGTATGCTATCACCCTGGGGTGAAATCAGTCTGGCAAGAAAACAAGTCATAGTATAAAGCCATTAAAAAGTCATAGTATAATACGTTGAAAAAAGTTATAAAAAAAGTCAGTGTATGTTGAAAAAGTCATAGTTTTCGATGTTGAAGAAATTTATGAAATATTCCTAGTATAGTATGTGGAAAAAAGTGATCTAAATGTCAGTATGGTATGTTGAAAAAAGTGGTAAAAAAAAGTTAGTATAGTATTGTGAAAAAAATTCATGAGAGTCAAATGCATTTCCTGCAGAAAATGCTTGGGAATGTTGAAAAGCTAAATTGCTAAAGTTAAACTGGATTGCTGGCATAAGGGTTAGGGTTAAAAAAGGGTTCAGTCAAAGGGTTGAAAAAAAGCAATAAAATAGTCAAAGTATAGTATATCAAAAAAAGTGATTAAAAATTCATAGTACATTAAAGCTGCGAGCAGCGATGGACGGGCCCTCGCGCCTCTCCGCACGTCGCGGTTACTGGCGGACGCCGCTCCTTGCGACCGTTCAGTCGCTTGCCACTTAGACACCACAACCAATGAAAAGGGAACTCCTTGGCGAGTTCAATGATACCATGATACCTCACACAGGACTCTACGTCATACGGTTCATCAGCTGTGAAAGGGGGCGGGCCAAACCATTACCAATGAATAAGGACGTCTCTGCTGAGTTCAATGATATCTCACACAAGGGTCTACATCAAACGGGTCATTAGTTATAAAAGGGGGCGTGGCTAAATCATAGGGGGCGGGCCAAACCAACACCAATTAAAAAAGGAACTCTCTGTTGAGTTCATTGATACCTCACACAAAGGTCAACCTTAAATGGTTCAAATGTTATGAAAGGGGGCGTGGCTTAATCTTAGGGGGCGGGTCAAACCATCACCGATGAAGAAGAAGTCTGTGCGGAGTTCAATGACACCTCACACAAGGGTATACCTTAAACTTAAAATTTAATGGCGGGCCTGAGTAAGTGGGCGTGGTCATATTATGGGGGGCGGCTCAGTATCACATGTAGACCACACATTCTGAGTTTCATGCAAATCGGATGATGTTTGTCATATAAGGCGCATTTCATGTTGCCAGCAGGGGGCGCTATGACCAAAAGTCAATTTTGGCCTGTAGCTGTCCTCAGGCCTGGACCCTTGTCAATCGTGAGAAATTTCGGTCAGATACGACAACGTACACTCAAGTTACAACAACTTCTTTGTTCATCGCTAAACACTCAAAATGGCCGCCACGCCACGCCCACACCGTCTGACAAAAAGTTTTTCTTTTAATCACTTTTCATCGTTAAGGTGTTGGGATGGTACAGACCAAGTTTGAAGTCCATCGGATGAAATCTGTAGGAGGAGTTCGTTAAAGTATAGCACCTTGACTTTTAGACCTACTTCCTTTTGCCACTAGAGGGCGCTATGACTTTAAGTAAATATCGGCCTTCATTTGTCCTCAGGGTTGGACTCTTATGAATCCTGAAAAGTTTCGAGGTAATCGGACAATGTCCACTCGAGTTACACCCACTTCCTGTTTTGGCGGCGAAACGCACAAAATGGCCGCCCCACCACGGCCACGCCCTATGACGAAAAGTTTTTCTTTTAACAACTTTTCATCTTTGACACCTTAAGATGGCACAGACCGAGTTTGAAGTTGATCGGATGAAATCTCTAGGAGGAGTCGTTAAAGTGCGACATGTGGAAATGGCCAAAATCGCACTAATTTCGAACTTTGAAATCAAAATGGCGGACTTCCTGTTAGGTTTAGGGTATGGCTCTAATGAAGTTTTTTGTACATCTTGACATGTTACATATGTGTACCAAGTTTCGTGAGTCTATGTTAAATGCACTGCAGGGGCTCAATTTTCTTAACTTTCTAGGGGGCGCTAGCAAGCCATTTTTGTGCACCTATTCCCGAAACCCTTAAAATACGTAAATTTTCACCAGACTTGATGCAACCGCCAAATTGGTGAGTTTTTGAATATATTAAGCCCCTCAAAAAGCCAATTCATTTGATGGGAAAAAAATAATAGAAAGAAAGAAAGAAAGAAAGAAAGAAAAAGAAACAATAATTCCTTCAGTTTCAATAGGGCCTTCGCCGCTGTCGGCGCTCGGGCCCTAATTATATTGAAAAAAGTGATAAACTGTCATAGTATAGTATACAGAAAAAAAGTAATAGTATAGTATACAGAAAAAATAAACAAGTCAGTACAATATGTCAAAAAAAGTGATAAAAAGTCATAGTATAGTATGTCAAAAAATTATAGTATAGAATGTTAAAAAAGTGATACAAAAAGTAATATTAGGTTGAAAAAAGTGACAAAAAAATAATTGTGTAGTATGTCGAAAAAGCCATTAAAAATTCATAGTATAGCATGTCGAAAAGGTCATAGCATTCGATGTCGAAGAAATTGTTAAAAAAAAAAAAAAAAAAAAAAGTCATAGTATATTTAAAAAAGTCATAGTACAGTAAACCCCAACCTTAAAGTGTACCACAGAGCCTTTTGGGTACGGGCCCTCAGAGTGTGGATGGACCCCTCATCTACAGTCCCATGGAGAGAAATAGAGCAAAACCTCACTGGAAGTCTAAAACTGCAGGACCTCGCCTTTACAGGTGCGTGTCCAAAAAAGTGCATGCTAGCCTATGGCCCTATTATCACCAACACATTGACCAACTTTGAACAGTGGCATTTGAACACCCCATTTGGCAAAACATACACTTAATGTCTGGTAACAAACCTTTTGTTTATAACCAGTGGAGTGACAGAGGTATTTATGCTCTAGACCACCTATTCAATGAAGGTATGTTAAGTTTTGAAGACCTGAGAGCTAGCTTTGAGGTCCCTAAGACATCTTTCTTCCGTTATCTTCACTTAAGATCAGCCCTAAAATGTTATGAAAAAAGTGATAAAAGTCATAGTATGTTGAAAAAAGTGATAAAAAGTGATAGTATAGTAAGTCTAAAAAAAAAAAAAAAAAGTCATAGTATAGTATGTCGACAAGGTCATAGTATTCAATGTCGAATAAATTGATAAAAAAAAAAATTCATAGTATATTGAAAAAAAGCGATAGTTATTAGTATATTGAAAAAAGTAAGTCGAAAAAGTTATTAAAAAGTCATAGTATAGTATGTCAAAAGAAGTGATAAAAAGTGATAGTATAGTAAGTCTATAAAAAGTCATAGTATAGTATGTTGAATAAAAGTCATAATATGTCAAAGAAGTCTGGAAGAACATGCAAACTCCACTGCCCAGACTGGGGGTCAAACCAAGGGTCAGAGTCTGCAGTGCCCATTTGCTGGTGCTAGTTGGAGCAACGCTACCAACTGAGCCACCGTGCCACCAAATAAAATATGTTGAAAATAGTCATAGCTTAGTAAGTTGAAAAAGCCATTAAAAAGTGATAGTATAGAATGTTCAAGTCTAGTTTACTACTATTGTAAGTGAACACCAACATCGTGCTTCCAGTTGAGTTTACTGTGGTTGTATCAATAAACAATTTGTGAAATATGATGGCCATCTTTCTTATAAAAAGATTTATCAAGAATATTCATCTTTCTGCTGCTTTTAGAATATATTGTTCTATGTTAAAAAGACACACACACACACACACACACACACACACACACACACACACACACACACACACACACACACACACACACACACACACACACACACACACACACACACACACACACACACACACACACACACACACACACACACACACACACACACACACACACACACACACACACACACACACACACACACACACCTTGGAAGTATAGATCAGGGTGTGTGTGAGCGTGATGATCTCCTGACCCTATCATTCTGAATCTCGTCCGACAATATTATATCTGACAAGGAGCAGGAGGGATGGGAGGGTGATGAGGGAAGAACAGGTGAGAAGAGAAGGAGAGAAAAGCAAAGGAGAAGTGATAGATTGACAAAAAAACAACAGAAGAAGGTGTTGGGTGTTGTCCTTCCTGGCACACAGTTGAAACACAACTGCACCATGTTGGAGCCGCACTCAAATCAGAGCAGAAATCAGGTTAAGATGAGATTCTTCTTAAAAATCAAGCTGCAAGAGTATGTGTGTGTGTTTGGAGCATGCAGTATGGAGTGTAATTAAGCCAGAGAGGAAGCAATTACTGACATAATTGTCATTAACCGCACAGTAATTAGGATTACTGTGAAGGACAGAGACAGATGGACAAGGACATAGAGAGCAGCATTAGGTTAAGTAGTTAAATGCAATAGATAGATAGATAGATAGATAGATGCCATTTGAAGATATTTATATTAGAAGTTACTCTTCTTTCAGGGTGCTGTATGTTTACAGACAGTACTCAATACATATTAAAAAAAGGTAATCAAAACTTTGTTTTAAATCTTGTATCACATTACATATGAATAATTAAATAAAGAATCCTAGAGTTGTTATCCATCCATGTTTTATCTAATCTATACGAGTCCTGCCTAGTTCAGACCGGTGAAGCTTAGACAAAAACCCAAAATACAGAAATCTTTCATGCAAAATTGTTCAAACTTTGGAATAATGTGTTCATATAGAACCACGTCGCTCAGGAAGAAGCTGTTTGAGAAAGCAGGTTTTCCCTTTTCCATTTTAATAAATCTCAGCAGTACCATTGCAGATTCTGTTTGACTGTTTTTGACTGTACAAACACTAAATATTCAAAAGCAGTGCAGCCACAGAAACCATTTATATGCAAATGCACTTGCACCTGTATTCCAACTGAAACTGTCAGCAGTGTCTCCAGCTGATTAGAGCTGCTATTTTGCAAAAACTTTAAACCCATTACACACACACACACACACACACACACACACACACACACACACACACACACACACACACACACACACACACACACACACACACACACACACACACACACACACACACACACACACACACACACACACACACACACACACACACACACACACACACACACACACACACACACACACACACACACACACACACACACACACACACAAGTTATCAGTGAACGGATGCTGCTTTAAATGCCGTTTCTAATTAGGAATCCGATACAGTAGAATAGTCATTCAAGAACAAAAGGAAAGCTGTATTTATGTAATGGACTGACACAATGAGTCACATCGTTTTATGTCTAAGGAAACACATAAGAAGAGGCACTGGTTTACAGGCTTGCTAGCCATTTTGGAGCTACCAAGAGCCTGGTTAGCTTAGCAGCGTAACACCTGTGAAGGCTGTTGTTGTTTTGAGACCGTCACAGCCATTTCTCACTGGAATTTCTAGGGTTTCTAGGCTAAAAATAAAATCCAACTTATGACTAAGTTTACAATATACATAGCCCTCTATAATGTTAGTATTGAATTGGGCTAGTTCTGTGATAATGACCAAAGAACCTGAACATGTTAAGTGAAAACAAATCATATTCATTGAATCTGGTGTAAAAACATAATAGTACATTTTTTCAATCATAAAGCTAAGACTTTAACATTGGTGGAATCAAACATCTCATGAATAAAATGGAAACACAGGAATAAACAAAGATTCATGCTATTTAATCTAGTTTGTTTTGGAGAATTTAACAGAGTTGAACTGAAAAAGGCCCGTTTTGTGGATCACAACTGAAAGGTGTTGACCTATCAAACATCGAAAGCAGGTTTTAAACCGATAATGGGGCAGCCCTTGTGTTTACATTTGAATCGCAGATTTAGTGAGATAGAAATTTAGAATTTTTTGATTTTATAAAAGATGCAGAAGAAGAAAAATAAGTAATGGCAAAAAAGAAACAAGAGAAGGGAGCTAGAGAGGTTGCGCAAATACAGTGATGGAGAAACTCAGCACTTCAAAGATTGCCACTCAGGTGATGGAGACCATCAAGAGGAAGCAGAAGAAATGTCTTTAAAAAGATTATGACGAGCTGCAAGTGGCACACATAATCAGACAGGAAAAGTTTATGGCCAAACTCCATGTGGAGAAGGAGAAGAACAGGCTTCTCCAAGGAGAAGTTGAGAGGACCAGAGTTTCACACCATGAGATCAGCCTAAGGTTTGAAACCGATGTCCTAGCTGTCAGACAGCAGGCCGACTTTCTTCAACGTGAGCTCGACAATGAAATGAAGTCTCACTCAGACTGGGTGTCAGGAGACCTGCAGTTGATCCAGAACCTCAGGACTGAGCAGGACACTGTGCGAGAAAAGATGAGAGATCAAAACCCTTCAGCAAAACACCTTTGCCAATGAGACATTTCTTTGGAGAGAGCTGGAAACTCAGCTCAACGCTCAGATCTCGCTCAACCACAAGCTTTCCACAGAGCTCAAGGCTGAGAGAGAGGACTATACGCCTCCCCGGAGGAAAAGGGCCAAGCGTGAGGAGCAGCCTGAGGATGAGCCATATAAGCAGGAGTCTCTTCCTACCCATGTACCCGCTCCCGGACCCATGGAGGCTCCCGGACCCATGGAGGCTCCCGGACCCATGGAGGCTGAAGTCTCTGAGGAAACGCTCCCAGAGAAAAAAAAACAAAAAAAAACAAGACTTCTACCTGGACAAGAACCCGCCACTTTTTGGGGTTGAGGAAACCACAGAAGTAGAAGAATAACAGGGACTTGAACTGATTTCCTTCCCACTCCACTGTAAGTAAATAGACAATTTTCACATCTGACATTTTTCATTTGTCAAAGCATAACAAGTAAAAATTTAATAACATGACAGATAAGGCGGTATCCTGCATATGGTTGTATTTTGTAGTAGTTAGTGGTTGTACAGTTTTTAAAGATGCTGTCAAATGTAGGACTTATGTCTCTCTTACAGTTTTTTCCAACTGCTTACACACAAAATCTTTTCATATCACACGATTTTTGAAACCTCTCACTCAAAGTGTAAAACTACACAGCAAATCTCCAAAACCAGAAGCTAGTTCTCAGCCTTTCACTCAGTTTTCAATTGCATAAAACACTTTTTTCAAAACATTACACACAATTCTCTACCTAAAACACAAAAATCTAACAGGAAGTGACTTGCTATCCATTTCTAAACACAACCAATCAAAATGCTACACTTATTTACCAGGGCACACACACACTCCTCACATTTGCAAACACATTATGTCATAACTGAACACTAACCAATCATTGCTTTAGTATAGGCCTATACAAAGGTCAGATTACCTGTTTTGAACAATGGATGCCAACAATAGACAGAGAGTAAGAGGAGTAGGAGGAAGAGACAGGGGATAACAACGAGGAGGGGGGGAAGAAGAGCCATCTCTGATGAGATCAGGGAGAGAAGCCCATCTTGAGTAGCTTTAAGGTGGCGTCCATACTGCATGCAACTATCTAATGACACACACACACACACACACACACACACACACACACACACACACACACACACACACACACACACACACACACACACACACACACACACACACACACACACACACACACACACACACACACACACACACACACACACCTCCTCTTTGTATGTCACCATCTTCCTGTTTCTAGAATGACACATTGACCACAATGACCATACACCACAATCATTTATGTCATAGCTCAGGCTCAATACATACAAGCAGTTTCTTATGCAATTTATTGAAAATCACTCAGTTTAAAATTACTACCAAATCATTTCCCACATCATAGCACAGGTTTTTATAATAGGATCTCTACCTCCCAGGCAGTGCCATGAAAATGACCCTGCTAAGTTTTGAAACTTGCTTTGAATAACAATCCATTGTAATGAACAATTCCTAATTCCTTTCAAATGTGTTTTACAGTGTTGCATCATGATTTATTGCTGTGGCTGCAGGGATAATTTCAAAACAAAAAGAGCTTCCCATGAGCATCTGAAAACACCAACAAAGAAGTGCTTTCAAAACGTTATCCTGTATTAATTAGTTTCCTTAATAAAAAATAAGAGGAATCACTATGTTCAGGTGATGGATTTTATCTGCTAGTTGATCTTAATGTACTACCGTGAACTGAAACCAAGACAGCCCAAAGGTAGAAAATCAAGAGTTGTGAGAGTGTTATGTTAATTACACTCAAATTGTAGTTGATGGGCTGAAACAAAACCTTCATTAAAAAGGTCCTTTTAATCTGTTCTCATGGCTCAATAAGACACTGCATGGAGTCTGGTTTTTCTCACTGTCTTTACATGCACACCAATTATCCAATCTCAACTTTACTGAGTAAACTAGTTAATCAGAAATCAGGCCATAATTTGAGTAGTTTGTCTGTACGCAGATCTCAATTGTTCAGTTTATTCTGTGATCTAACCTACAGTAGCTACATAAGTACATTAAAGGGTCTTCTCCTTCTAGGAACACAAACAACTATTTTCATTTATAATAAAGATTTCAGTCACGGTAGATTCGTATAGTTACAGCAAGAGTGTTCAATAAAATGGTCCCAGAGTCACGTCCGAAATGACACGTGTTTTGAACACTGATGGAAGTAAACACTCCTTGACTGGCTACACCATCAAAAATGCAACAGAAGGAGCAACTCATTTATCCGTTTTCAGTAAAGCAAAACAAACCACGTTATTAGAAGGACAGACATTATTCGATAGGACTTTTTTTATGCCTTAGTTTAACATTAGAGAGATGACAGGAAATACAGAAAGAAACATGCAGCAAAGGTCATGAATTGCAGTTTGCAATCTACATTTTACCACTTCTGGCTGGCATTACTTTCCTCAGTTGGATAAAAAAAAAAAAAAAAAAAAAAAAAAAGTCAAAACCTTCTCCTTCTGTTATTGTTATACAGTCATCAACGAGAACATCCCACATCCTCAGTTTAAAACAAATAAGCTTTCCCTTATTCATACAACTTGCTTCAAAAACAGCCTTTTCCCACCACTGGATATTTAATTCATTCAAATGAGCGCCGCTTGTCAGTACCTACTGTACATTTATGCACTTTGGCCCACTGATGTGCTTTTTTTTATGCTTAATTTACTGAGTGTATAATGGACTGCTCATGTGTATAATGGGTTTGTGTTGGTCCACTGAAAATGAACTGATTAAAAGGCTGTACCGAGAGAAAACTGCACTAGCTGTGTCTGTACTATGTCATCACTAAAACCTGAACTTAAATTGTCATGCTAATGGAAACCCTGGTCGCCTCTAATTTTTTTCTGGGGGGAATGTAACAATTTACCAACATACCGTATACACCAAAGTCTGACAGACCAGTCTGCTGGGATAAGAAAACCAGAAAGAGTCCACGTCAGGGAACTCAGATAGTAAACAACTATGGCTGGAGGTGACATGCACAGTTATATAACCAACTGCTGCTCCTTTTTTGGCTTGCCCATTGTTGTTCTTGCTACCCCATGCTTACTAGCCAGACACATTATTTAAAGCATAAATTACAAACCGTGAATCAGTGCTCATGTTTCAGACCCAGCTGACACTGTGTTTATCACAGCACATTTACAGAAAATGGCTTTTGAGGTAATTCAGGAAGTGTTATTACAGTTTGTCAAACATAGTCCCGAGTTTGCAATGCTGTGCCATATGTGCGAGGTGACAAGAGTAGTTTATCACAGCTGCAGGCTGTGAGGCTAATTGTTCCAACACCTAATCTGTAGTAACACGCATTTGTCATAAAATGACCCCATTACAAGAAAATGAACCAAATTTGAAATGTTAGTTAAGTAAAAGTACATACATTTTATGGTATCGGCAAACTGTCTTAAACTAGAGCCAGCAGCTGGTTAGCATTAGCATAAAGACTGGAAACAGCAAGCTTGTCTGAATGTGACAAAATCTCAATGCAATTGATATTGGTGTTATTCACATTTCTGTTTAACTATGGGTTGAACAAATTAAATACAAGTTAATCTGAAAAAAAAAAAAATTAGGAGGTGCAGGAAGGATTTAAAAAGACCCTTCCCCCTCTACACACACACACCTTCTGAACTAATAGTAAATATAGATGTAGCCATTGATAAATGTAGTGTTGTAAGAAGTGCAATGTTTGGCTCCAATATGTAGGGAAGTTGAAGTATAAATTAGCATAAAATGAAAATACTCAAGGACATAAGATAATACTTCAGTGTTTAATACAGTACACATTTAATGAACATGCCTGAAGTGAGAAACACATTGCCAACGTTTCACTCAGTTTCTAATTAATGTATTATATCAACAGAGGAACTAAACCCATTTTTTCAGTTGAAAATAATGTGGCTTCATATTGGCGTTTAAAGAGAGAGCTGTAATTTGTACTTTCCTTGGTGAATGACAGAAAGAGCCTCATTCTTCCTAATACATTCTGTGTGGGTGAGCAGAGGGAGGGAGGAAGGGTTAGCTTGTTCATATTCCAGTCATGTTTGAGTCACCTTGCAGCCAAGGCTCTTCAACACAAATAATGCCGCCCCCCCCTCTGCCTGTCCTTCACTTTCTTAAAAATGATTATTGTGATAATTGCCAGCTTCAGCCCACACCGTCAGCGAGATGATTCCCATGTTTTATTATAACAGAATGTGTTTTTGCAAATTTGGAACTTATGGGGAGAAAAAAAGTGAGATCCATGAGGCGATAAGTATAGTAAAGCTGGCCAGACACGCATATGCAAAATATAGAGCCTACTCACCTACTTTGTTTTTCAAAGCACACACATATTCACACAAATACATGGGTTCATTAGGGCAGATGGTGCCAGATGGAACGGAGTCAAAAATAGAAAAGGAGGATAAAAAAAGGATATTTTGTCTTTCAGAGCAGAGAACAACCCTGTGGGCTTCAGAGAGCGCACGCACACAAGCTACGCCACACACACACACACACACACACACACACACACACACACACACACACAGTTCTGTTACATTCTTGTATTTTCGTTCAATCGTTTTATACTGAAAAATTTACATTAGATTGTCTGAATTATTACAGTCATAATGTGATCAGTGTTTCTGCTTCTCAGTGGTTGTGCTTTTTGAAATTCAAGCTGGGCTAGCAGCAGTGTCCACTTACAAAAAACTGAACAAAAAAAAACAAGAAAACTAGTATGATAAAAGTAAGCTATAAAAAAAGGGGGGTATTCCTTGTATAGGTCACACCCTCAAAACCCTGCATCCTACACTTCCCATAATGCAACTCAATAATATCCTTCTGCTTTGGTAAATTTAGATAATACTAAATTACATTATGAAGTTGTTTTTTTTCCTCTCAGACACCGTCCAGTCAACAGATGGCATTGTACCAGTTTTCCAAGGCTGAATAGTAATACACACTTCATGTGCAAAATTGGTGGAGTGCACCTTTAATTGTATTCTGACTTCCTAGTTTTTCAATGATTTTTCACAAACTAATTTGAGGTGACATAAGTTTGAGGTGACATACTCGGTTTTCTGGCTTTCATACTGTCCAGTAAACTGGAAGAAGCTCTTATGATAAAACATTTAAAGGTTAAATGGACAGTAGACACCTGGAATATTATGATTTAATATAGATTTTCTAATTCACAGAAACTAAGGTCCTATCATGGGCTTCATGGATATTCAGCACGATTTCCATTTATGATGAGACACAGCAGGTATGAAGGGCAAATAACTCCTATAAGATGCTGTAATTGATGCGACAAATTCATATTTCACAGCAAAGCGGCTGCAGTGTCAGCCATCAAACTGACAACCCAGAAATGAATTGTGAAAAAATGCATTATGTGGTAAAACTGTAGCACATTAATTGATGTATCAGCCCTTAAACCATATTTTTCTGACTTTAGAGTTGGGATAATGTCTCCTACTGTATCTCCATTAGTCTCCTATTGATAAGATGACATTCATCTACTGGGGTAAAATTCTACTGTGTCTTGGTTTAATTTTACTACAGTTTTTAGATATGCTGTCTGACAGACAAATTGATGAAAACAAAACCTCCTTAGCAAAAGTGAAAAATCTACATTTCTACGCAGATAATCCTACAGTGGACTGCTGAGGGATGCCAGAATTTGTAAGGTGAAGAAATCCGGAGTTCCAAAGTGGGGTGTCGTCTTTGCTATGAAATCTGACGTCATTAATATTAATGGTTGAAATCTAATCTAACTTGTGACACAGCAGAACAAATACACACATTAACCCGAGAGATGTGATTCAGAGAGCAAATTCCAAGAGGACACGCACCAAAACGACGCTATCTATCCTAAGATAATTTCATTTACTAGGACAGGTGATTACAAATGTGGCCTTTGTCCAGCCTCAGCCCAGTCTCTGGTTACATCATGATGCCTTTGACAGTCACAGTTGGCAAGCTGTGAATTCTCCACGAGTTCTCCTACATTAATCACTCTCTCTGCACCCATCATGCCACGGTATCACATACAGGTCAACTGATGACTAAGTCACAGTATCAGCTATGCAGCATTCTTCTGATTCAACAGATTATCACATTTTGAGGAAAGCTGTGAAATAAAAAAAAAAAATTAAAAAAAGAGCTGGCTGGGTTTCACGTTGGTAACACCTTAATGACCCCGTTTCACACAGTTCACACTGACTTTTTCCACATTTATTTAAAAGGTGATCTTGATAGAGGGAAGAACGCTCAAGGGAAGATACAAACACAGCAACACTCTGCTCTTCACTTACATGTACTGTATGTGCTGCATGTTCACTTACTTACTTATACTGTGAGTCTCAGTGCTGCCGCTGAAACAGGTACTGTATGAGGCTGCCTTCATCACTTCTGCTTTAGACCTCCTAAATGTCAGCAGAAATAAGGCCATTATTGTTTGTCAAATGTCTCATTATGCTGCTTGCCTGAAACTCATGCATCATGTCTGTCAACCTGGGGCCTGTTTCACAAAACCAAGATAAGGGATTAAACTGGGATTTCCTGGTTATCCTGGATGAATTTAGACTTGACTCTGTTTCACGAAAGCAGAGGCACATAAATCACCATGGAGATTTATTTAATCCTGGAACCTTTTCTGTTCACTCAGCAGTGGTTTTACCCTTTTCTTATCAGCCTGGATTAAAATACAACAGGTGCATATTGCTGTTCATTTGAGTACTGTTATTATTTAAAGTTGTGACCATTATTTTTTTTTATAATTATAAATTTGTCATTGCTACTGTTATATTGCTGTATGAAGACTGCTGTTCATATTGTTGTAAGAAGTTTGATGAATATATTATGGCAGTTGTTGAGATGATTAGAAAAGGCTGATAAAATTTCAAAAAAAAAGTAAACTGGGACTATAATTTGGGAGGATTGTACAATTTTAAGAACATATCCTAACTGTACAATCCTCCCAAATTATAGACTTAGTTCACTGGACCAGTAACTATCTAGTGATGTAGGCTACTGTACATTCATGTAACAATAGGGAGAGGGCACCTTCATGGTTTTTGACCTTATATTTTGCCTGGGGGGAAATAATTGATGAATATACTCTGTTCCATTCATGTTTATAGTGTGCATGGAATTTATCACTTTATTATCTTTATAGTTTCTAGAATTTACAGTGCAATTTCTTCAGTGTCTTTATTTTCTATGTCCATATATACCAGGGAGCAAGGCATATAATATGTAGAGAAGGAAACTCGTCCTCTATAAAAAAAAAAAAAACGCGAAAAAAAGCGTGACAGATAATAGCGGACCGACTAAATGATAGTCTAAAAATATACATTTATGAACTACTGCTCTTAAATGAAACCATTCAATATGTCACTTGTCATTTGCAAAAACGAACACCTGTACACTTTGCATTAAAAGCGGGTAGTGGAAGTTAATATGACTTAGGAAATTAATATTTTAGCCAATGAGAGAGAGGGAGGAACAGAGTGAAAGAGATATTTACGCTTCATATTCTAGCGTTATAGAAAATGGATCTTCATGGTAAATTTCCTGAGTTATCTTCTGCTTACTTTTAAGGCAAAGAGTACAATTGTTAATTTGTGCAAATGATTAGTAGCCTAATCATTGAATGGTAGGATTATGACGGTTTCCATTCAGAGCAGTGGTCAGTTAATGTATATGTTTAGGCTACAATTACGCATTCAGTCGGTCCGTGATCGTCTGCTACACTTTCTCTTGCCGTTTCGTTACAGCAGCCGTGTTATTTTCTTTTTATTCAAATAATGTATTTCACGTCATCATACTTCCACAAGAAGCTGCTGCTCACTCTGTATAAAGTATGTACAATGCGTATTCTCCATTTTGGCATCAGTAAATCTGTGATCGACCTCGCGGTCTTTTGAGGAAATCCGTGGACGCGCATCTATCTGAATTAGTTCAGCCTGGCTCGACCTAGTCGCTCCTCCTCAGCCTGGCTTGGCCTTCGTGAAACGCACCAAGCCAGGATGCACAGATTAGACTAGGTCAAGCCTCGCTTTATCAGTTATCCTGGATTTATATATTCTGCTTTTGTGAAACAGGCCCCTGTTTGCTGTCTGTCCTGTTGTTTTTGTTTTCAGATGTGAAACAGCTGTCCTCCCCCGCTGGCCATTAGGAGTCATGACGTTGCCTACAGAGGACACACCGCGCCAGGGTCATTAACTCACCTCCTCTCAGTAAATGACGCTTTCTGCGTGGGGAGCTTCGTGTGACACCGTCCTTGTTTTAGAATTCCTGTGAAACGAATGACCCACAGGGAAAATACAGGTGACAAGTCCTTCAGGAGTTTGTCCCACCCTAACATGTGCAACAGGAGAGCGATGGAGCTGTCAATCAAGGACAGGTCTAATCAGGCAAAGGGAAATCACCTGTGTGTAACAAAAAAAACACATTAAGGGAGGTGGAATCACCTGTTACCTATGGCAACAGCACACCTGGGGAATTCACATGCACTAATTCCACAGATAATTCATGTCATACTCATTACACCGAGCTTCTCTTTCCTTTTTCTTTTCACCAATTCAGGCCCCGTTTACACGAAGGGAAGATGCAGATATTTTCCTGCGTTTTGGCCTCTCATTTACACGAAAACCCCGTTTTTATCACAGAAAACGATTATTTCTAAAAACTCCGGCCAAAGTGGAGATTTTGGAAAACTTTTTTTGCACGTTTGCATGTAAACTGAGACAAACGGAGGTTTAGGCAACCAAGAGAGAGAAAAAGGACGTGATTGGTTGCTGTTGGCTAACGTGGGCTTGAGCTTCTCGTTACACTGCCACCTACAGGTTTGGCATGCTCTTGACGGCATATATACACGGGTACATATAAACGAACACTTTTCTGAAAACGGAGAGGTTGAAATGTCCGTTTATGAAAATAGCTGGCCACGTGTAAACGTAGCATAAGTCTAATCATCCCACTCTGCCATTTTTTTTCTCCAAAGCTGATGTCAGTTAATTCCTTGACTTCCTGCAGATATTTCACATTAAATGGTGCTACGTTTACACGTGGCCGGCTATTTTCATAAACAGACATTTCAACCTCTCCGTTTTCAAAAATAACATCGTGCACAGCTGTCAGTTTCCAGAAAAGTGTTTGTTTACACCGTTTGTTTGTTTAAATGCAAATATGCAAACAAAGTTTTCCAAAATCTCCACTCTGGCTGGAGGTTTTAGACCCTGTTTACACATACATGGCTATTTTTACAAACAGAGACATTTCCCTTCGTTTGTGCCCTTCATTTACACGCAAACGGAGAATTTGCCTCTGAAACCGAGTCTTTCTAAAAACTCTGGTCAGAGTGGAGATTTTGGAAATCTTCGTTTGCACGTTTGCATGTAAACTGAGACAAACAGAGGTTTAGGCAGCCGAGAGAAAGAAAGAGGACATGATTGGTTGCTGTTGTTGCTATTGTCGGGATTCGGATTGGCTAACGTGGGCTTGAGCTTCTCGTTACACTGCCATCTACAAGTTTGGCATGCTATTGACGGCATATATACACGGGTACATATAAACGAACACTTTTCTGAAAACGGAGAGGTTGAAATGTCCATTTATGAAAATAGCCGGCCACGTGTAAACGTAGCATTAGAAAGACTCGTTTTCAGGGGCAAATTCTTAGTTTGCGTATAAACGAAGGGCACAAACGAAGGGAAATGTCTCAGTTTTTCAAAATAACCATGTACGTGTAAACAGGGCCGGTAAACAGGGAGGAAGTGTTGAGTTTGCATTAACCAATTATGAATGAAAGACTAAATTGTTTAAAGCCTGTTTTAAGTAAAGGACGGGTCTTCTATTCCATTGAGGTAAGTAATATTTGAAATAGTTATAGTACTAGGAGAGAGCGTATACTATATATTTATATCTATGGGTAATTATTGGTTTAAATGACCAAAAGACAAAACATTTTCCTCTTAAATAAGGCATGCACCAAAAATGCTGAGAGGGATAAAAAAAGAGGAAAAATGTGGAGCTGTGGGTTTTTACATTCTATAAAATCATGATAAAATGCCTAAATTAAATAGACTGGATGCTCTTTATTTGTAACACAATGGGATAATCAAAATGTGCACTCTCTGACATTAAAGTACTGTACCTGGTGTTAATAGATAGGATTAAAAGCATTAAGCACCTTAAAGCATTTGCTCATGAAACGGCTCATTTTTGAGGACTATAATTAGTTTTTCAAATACTGGCTGGTGAATTTAGTCTGCTATTTCCCCCAAAATGGATATGACACTTAGAAAACAAATGCTTCCATAAAAATCCACCATCACACTTCTCATAAAGCCCTATAATACAGCATTAGAAGACTTATGGGGGCAATGGCAACCCTTAAATTATCTCTGTCTTGATGTAAACATACTGTAGGTATCCTACGCACATTAACATTATGTAACCACTGTGGACCGACACGTACACCCAGACTGAAATCAGGACACAGAGGGATATTGGTTTTGAATCTCATATCCTGTTTTATTGTTCAAATATGGCAGAACAAGATATACAACACAGTACAACCACGCAGTCAGACGTACAAATGGAAAGACAAACATGTATAGATTTTCCCACACAGTCAGCTCTGAGTTGTCATAATTGATAGACAAGAATTTCTCTGGGAAACTGCTGGTCAAACATCCTACGGTCACTGTGTACACACACACACACACACACACACACACACACACACACACACACACACACACACACACACACACACACACACACACACACACACGACAACTTGTGTATTAAAGGGGATTTTAAGGAGATTAAGGATCCGGTGACAATAAAGATCAAAACTAAAAAACTTTCAAAGTCCACCTAAAGACAGAATTCACCTTTTGTTATTGATGTCTGAATGAGCCCACAGTGACAGGACTTAAGTGGATTTCACAGGGATGAGAGCACATTTTCCAGCTCACACCTGTTTTCACTCGAGGGTAATAAACCTCACATGGCTGAAAATCTGAGCTGGTAAACTGTCTCTCTTTTCCTCAGAAATTATATTTATCTTATAATAGAAATGAGATGAACTGTGTTTCACGGTGGACAATTTATTGTTACATTAACTCAAAAATCCAAATCTTTAGCAACAGGTTTACATTTAAGAGACTTATCACCCAATCACCCCACAATGGCTCAAAATCTCACCTACTTCAGCACTTGCAGAAACATCGATTTGTTTTAGTGACTTTTTACAGAGTTGATTGGATTTAACAGCATGTATCTATTTACCTGCTCTTTAAAAACTAAAACCTAACTATTGACTATTAAAAAACAAATTCATCATTTTGTGCTTTTCCACCTTTCAATGCAAACTGAATGCTCTTTTTCTCATTTCAAAATGAAATAGCTTCTCATCTTTTCACATGAAATTAATTTCTCTAACAGGGACAGCGAAGCATTATAAATAATAGTTAGAAAGGATAAAATAACATTTAATGTCAGAGGGTAAACAAATCACTTTTTGAATAGCTGTATCATCATCATCATCTTGCTGTCAGTCGAAAACCTCATCTCCAGGAAGTCAAGCTTAAAAAAAATGAACGACAATCCCCCTTAATTTCACACCGATGCCTGAGTGTTTCTGAATGGATTGAGCCGTGGTGGGGGGTTATGCAAAGCACGAAAGGCCAATTTCATTTTCAAGTTTAACAACAACAAAAAATGGATGGAGATGCTGAAATAAAGAGCCGGAGGGTTTTCAGCCGACAGCAGTAATTGTCTGAGTTAACCTCCCCGACATCAGCATCACCATCTGAAGAACTTGCTTGGCTGTAAATGATTTAACGTGCAGAATAAAAGCTCTATGGATCAGCATAAATACTCCAAATGAACACTGAGCCACAAACAGCGAGGCTTCAGTCTGTGTTATAGACTTAAACACCACAAACATGTATGAATGGATTAAACACTTGGAAGCATGTGTGCATTTTGCTGCTGCTTCAAATTAATTTCACAGAACAGAACAGACAATATGTGAACAAAGAAATAATGACATTTATATATGATCAGGCAGGAAGCAGAGTTACTTGCTGTGTGTAATAGTAATAATAGCCTGCCACACACAAACACCCAGGTCATTAATAGAGGTTTTGGCGTTAATGGAGTAAAATTGCTTTCTTGGCAACTTGTAGTGTATTGTTGGAGTGTTATTTTATTTTAAAGAGCTAACAACTTGCATAAGTAAAGCAAACTGTCTACAAAACCTGATTAATCGTATTCTTAAAAGGGGCAGTTTGTGAGTGACAGGTTAAAGTGAACCCTACGTGTGCATGTGTGTCTTAGAGGAGTGCTTCACATGTTTGCTGAGTTTTGAGTTTGACGTCCAAACGCAGCTGAGTGAGGATTGAGGGACGATATCCTTGCTGTTGGATGTAGTGAGTTAACGGACAGGCTTAGCCAGCTGGCCTGTTGGGACCGTCACCTAGCACTGAACTCAAGCTACAGTATCTATATATTGGCACTGTGTCAGGCTTGGTCAGTAGGTAGGGCAGGTAGCTAGCATGACTGGCTAGCTGTTTGCGGTTGGCTAGCTGGGTTAGCTAGTCAGCAAACTGGGCTGACTGGTAGGCTGGTTCAGGCTTTGTGCCCAGGGCTTACTGACTCTTCTCCTGGCAGGCCAGGCCTGGCTGATGTTTTCTGGGCAGCTGGTTTTATCAGTCTCTGTACCTCAGTCCGATGAGGTCACTTCCTGTTGATTGTGGTGGAGTTAGCTGTAGTGTCCGTCTTTGTTGCAGTGTTTTCAGTGTTTCCAGGGGGCTGTAGTGCCGTGGCATTAGGCCCGCCCCCGTTTTGAAGCGTTTCTTGTTTGAACTGTTGCAAGGCGCGATTGACGGCATCCTCGACCAATCGCCTGCTGACTCTTAGAAGCTCTGCCTCATCGGGCTCAGACCGGCGACGCCCACCTGAGTAGGACAAGCACAGCAAAAACAAAATCATCATAATCATTCACAAGAACATGTCACACAGGCATTCAATTGGAGTCGTGTTTCTTGCCACCTGACGGATGGAAGTCCAACTTCCATTCTCTTTTACCTCTTGTCTACCTCTCCTTTCTTGTCTTCAACTCTCTTTAGCTGCTGAATGCTCCACTATGTTCACCAGCTAGTCGCTAACTTTGCCTGTAGTAACTTTGACAGGTAGTGTACAGATGGTTTATCAGAGCTTTCCTGCTCAATACGACGCTGATGAGAGCAGTGAGAGGGAACCATAAGGGCCGTTTTCCAGTCGCTGCAGCCAAGCTTGCGCGCGCCAATGTGACGTCAAAATGACGTAGATCTCGCTGGCGCGCCAGGATTTTGAGTGCGCGACCCGAGGGCAACCGGATGCCAGGACTCTCAGAGTGACTGCAAGTCTCTCTTGTAAACTTACTGGGTTAAGATGAGTTCTTTTATGGCGAATGAAAGGCTTGATCCGACAAAGTAGGTCATCAAATCAAATCAAAGCATTGACTTCAATGCTGCTGCCAGTTCTTCCGTTGTTTACCTTTTTCTTCTTGTTGTAGTCGTAGAAATAGCAAAGTCAGTAGCCTTTCCTCATTAGCGCCACCTCTGTTCAGGAGAAGACTGCAACTAATGTCGCGAGCACCACGCACAAGTATAAACAGTTACAGCGCTCCCATGACGTCACACTGGCGCTCGACAGGCCGGCTGCGGCAAGTATACCCCACGTTTAACAGTAAAGTTGTAGGCCACAAAACCTACCATGAATCTAGCTTAAGCCTCCCATGGTGTTTGGGCGTATTTTCATATGATAGCAAGGCTGATTTCATTCTTATTTCAGCATGTTTGAAATGAAAACAGAAAATAACTATTAATCTGACAATGATGAATGAGTCGATTCTCACTCATCACATCCAGCAACAGATTGGATGTGATGACAATAAACAATATTTGACAGAGTTGATAATAATAGCTGAGTTAAACAAATCACTCTCTCAGCTCTTCTATTATACATGCATTTTGGATTTAATCTACCTCCTGGGGAGACTAAAAGCTCTTTACCACACAGTTGCTTTTGATTTTGAAAAGATGAGATAGAGATAGAAGGAGAGTCAGACAGACATAAAGTCAGTTAGGAAAAAAGTGAGACGGGGAGAAGGTCAATAATTCATGGTAGAAAGACAGTTAAGGCCATAAGCCATTCAGAAATTGAGTACTGCAGAAAACATGCTATAACCACCCGATTACCAAGGCCAATAGCAAAATCCCCAAGTTTATCTTCTATAACACAAGATCCCGCTTGGCCCATAGGTTTGTTTACACTTGAAAGCAGTGTGATTATCTATTATTCATTATAGAAGGATACTGTTCATATAGTAGGAGTTAGACAGCCAATGTTGAAGATTACGATTTGTTGAGGGCAGAAGAAAGCTGGACCTCAGCTTTGGTGTAGTCTCTGGTTTTGTATTAATATTGGCGAAATGCCAGCCACTATACATGACACACCTAACCAGTATTAGGTATACTGCTGCTATGTATGAACTTAAAAAGGTGTACAACTGCTCTGCATGGAACTAAGTCCATTGTTGGCACAAACGTGCTGTGGACATTTTATGTATATTCCCCTTTTATCATCTAGCAATACTGCTGGGTTGAGGTCTACTATACAGTACATGCCACTGGAATAAATCCCAGTCACTGTTACCGCAGCACTAACAGCTTGTATTGTTGACACATGCATTATGTATCCATGGATGTGTGTCTGCTAACAGCATGCCAAACAGAAACCAGGATGAGCACACTTTTCATTTATCAAATTATGGTCCCCATGTGCTCCCATCTTTTTTCTGCTAAATTGATTTGAACATGGTGTTTTGTTGTAGTATCTAACTCATGGTGTATTGAGTTGTGCTGTTCTGAGAAGCCCTGCTTCTGTTGTAGAGATCCTACTTGATTACATGTACCTGCAGCCTGCCTGTCAGTTTGAGTGACTCACACCTTTGACTGCGGTTTGATGAGGGATTTTTAACCTCAGGACTGCAGCTGACTGAATTCATTTTAAATCTGTATGTGGAACTACCAGGATGTTGGCCGTTTCTAATTAAGCAGAATCAACTCAAACTGGCGCTTCTGGCACTATCAGACCATTTCTGAGACATTTAAATTATGGACCTATATATTTACACCTGGTATTAAATTTATCTGAATGCATTATCTGGAAAATGGCATCCAATCCACAGCCTTTACATCTGGTCAGGGTATCGGTACTCCAACAACACAGTACCAAGTAGTATCGAAACTTCTCCAGTCACGCAATACCTGCATTCAATCCTTTTTGTACCCAGATCTAGAAAAAAAAAAGATTTATATAGTTTTGCTCGCAGCTAATCGCCGCAAGTGTTCTTCGATTTAATGCAACATGTGATTGGTCCACCTACTCACACCAGCTACAACACTTACAGCCCGTGGTGGGGTGAGCGCAGTGTATTTGATGGAGTTGTACAGTTTTGTACAGTTATTTAATAAATAATTTAATAATTTGAATACTTTCAAAATATATCTGTGCAAAAATAATTTGGATGGGCTGAAGTGGTGTTGGCATTTTATGCAACTGAATGCTTCCATTCACATGATGGGTATCGAATGAAGTACTCTATGGGTATTGGTATCACTTTAAGGGTACTGGTATTTTTTAAATGATACCCAGCCCTACTCATGGTATTAATAAGTGTCATGTTATCTTGATTCTGCTTGCATTGTAATCGGATGTCAATACGCAAATTACTTCTGAGGGGCTTGTGGATTTGTAAAACAAACATGGCGTGTCCCAGGTCAAGGGATGTAATGAATGCACTTTTTGCGAGGGAAGACTTGCTAGCTATTGCTACTTAATTTTTTCTGGGCACCTTAAACTAGCACGAGAAGGCAGATTAACGTGACCTTTCAAAAATGCTGGGCGGATTTTTTTCTAAAGAATGTGGTCATGCTGTACAGATTATATCTAGACCTGGCTGGGATCCGATCACAATCCGAGCTTGACCACCTCCAGATGTGGTCTGGCCAATCCCATCGCAATGTGTTCTGCGTGGATTTAAACCTGCATTAACATGTGTTACTCCTTTTCAAGATAGGATATCCAGATACAGATTGCATGTTAATGCCAGCCATAAATGGAGTCGTGGAGATGTGACCCAAACATATTAAGGGTCTTGTATTATTTTTGCACTAGTCTTCTTGGTTTGGCACGCACAGCCACAAACATCTGTGATTAAGGAATTTCGGTGGGGGCATTTAAAAAAAAAAAAAAAAGTCAGTCGTGCAGACTACTTGGAGCTCATCGTTTATGATTGGCTCATCAGCTGGTGATCACACAGAACAATTTTCTTTCATCTAGGGAGCCTGATTTTGATGTTGCTTCATCTGCTTTCGACTGGAAGGTGCACTGTAGGAAATATTCAAAACAAACATCAAGGTGAATGCTGGTTTAATTATGGTCTATAGTCTCCTTGTTCCATCTCTGTGAATGCGGTCAAGATACTGTATGTGGGGCCTATATTTCGAAATAAAAACACTGTAGTGAACGCAGGTTTGATCACTTAAAAAGTGCGAACTGCGGCTTTATGTGTTTTTTTTTTCATGCATTATGAAGACCTTCTTGTGAGGTTGTGGTAGATTTGTCCACACCACAGACTAAAGTGTCTGAGTGCAATGGGAACTTCCATAAGGATGAGACATGCTAAAGTCAGACAGTTGGTTAAGGCCTCAACTAATAAAGATCTTTGTATGCAAATACTAAAATATCAAATATCAGCAAGTAATGGTGTTGGATTCTAAATGTTCAGTGCTGTAGACACAAGCTTATGGATATAGTTTCTTAATAAAGTAAAAAATAATTTGATACTGTATTGATCTCTGTAAGAAAATCCTTGTATTTGTCCCTTTAGAGACTTCCTCGTTCTAGGAAGCAACGGCAGTGGGGCGGGGGGACGCTTGCTATCACAAGGCCATAATCCAGGCGGCATGGTTAATGGACAGGCTCCTTAATCACTTCCTTTAGCTTGGATCATTTAGGTTAACTGAATTTAAACTGATGAGGGAGGTGAAATAATTATAGATGAGAAATATGATATCAGCTGAAAGGAAATACTGGCAGATACTGTTGTAATGATTGTTTATGTGATTTTTTTTTTTAATCAGTGCCTTTTCTAAAATGTTGAGCTAATTAGCAACACACCAGTTGTGATTGGATAACTCTGAAAAAAGACATCTACAGTACATATGCTCCTAGTGATCACTTGGATTATTTTTTTTTGTAATCAATATTATCAGGGTAATCCACAGGTTGCTCAAAGTAATCACATCATTAATCATCCTGAATTTGATTGTTTGATGATCTGAGCGATTTGATAACATTATTTTCATTACATTATACAACTTTAGCCTGTAATTAGATGTAGATTAGATTTTAAATGAACCTGGACATATGATATGAAGGAAAGACACATACTTGAGCGTTTGGCATGGAGTGGGTTCAAATCTGCAACACAAACAAATAAAAATAAAAAGATTAAATGAAAACATGTACAAATAAAAATAAAGAAGAGATATTTTGCTATCTCGTGGATTTCATACACCCAGGAAGCAGTACATGCATAAAAGCCCCTTTTTTAACACAAGGGAGATACTTTAAGTGCTAGACAGTAATGATTTTTTTTAAAGATTAGCTGTGGCCTCCTGGGCTATCTGAATAAATATTGTTTTCCAAGTCCACTGACTGTCACACTGTCAAAAGCTTCAAGACTCCGCAGTGTATAAATAGGTGTGCACTTTTTGGGATTTAGTGTAAGGCATAAAAAATAATCTGTGCACTGAAAAAGAAAACCGTTGTCTTGTGCTAGACCTTTTTATTCCAAAGGTGGAAGAAATACAAGCATGAATGTGTTTCAGATGAGGCAGTGCAGAAAAAATGAACTGTGGATTTTGGCATATTTTTAAGATGGCAAGATTAACGACATATGGGGACTAAATCCCTCATTTCGTCTTGTCTCTCTTTTTCAGATGCTGCTGTCGTTATGAATACCCAGAAAATATTAGCTTGTAATTTTGACCGTACATAAACAGACTTCTGCATGCTTGTCAAATGTCTGTTCTGTCTTTTTAAAGGGGTGTATGTTTATGAAAAGGAGTTTTTTTTTATCTGCCTATATTGATCTGACAAACCTTTATGATGGCAGTAAAGCTGCCCTCTGTACCCCACACACACACAAACACACACACACACACACACACACACGCACACTTTTCTCAACGTATATCTCTCTCACACACCCTTTCTTGAAGCTTATATCCTTACTCTCATATTCCTCTTTTTCTCTTCATACTCCCTCAATCTCTATGGATCTACCACCAACCTCCTATCTGCCTCTTTCGGTCTTTACTTTTCCTAACCACTCTCTCACTACTTTTTTGCTGGCAGTGTTGTCATGGTGATGGGATAAGAACCACAGAGGCACGTCAACTTTTAACAACACAGGAGGTTGTATTGACTTATGTACATTTTTAGGCAGGTTTCACAATATCTTGTCTTTAGGTGTGCGCATCTTTTTCTTCCACCTTGTCTCTTTCTCCGCATCTGAATGTCTTTCTTCTTTTCCTTGCTGCCTCTCTCTTTCAGGATTATCTTTCCCATATTTATTGACTAGTGTGACTCAAGACCTATTTTTGAATATCACTTTTGAGGTCTTACTCTGTGGGCTGATGTATTCCTTCCTTCATCAGTATGCATTACATTCAAGTCTCTGTCTCATTCAACTAAACATAAACCAAACTAAACCTCCTAGCCCATATGGGGCAAACCAAGGCAATTAGTAGAGCCTGGATAAACCTCTAGTGGAAATGAGATTAGTCCAGATTAAAAATGCTATCTTCTTTCCAACAGCAACAGCATGCCAGGTTGTGTTTTCATTACTCTATTAAGTGTTTAGCCATGCTAGGGTCATGGCTCTAAGTCTGTTGATTGGTCTACCACTTCAGTCCAGACTTAAATATCTTAACTAGGGCTGCAACTAATGAAAATGCTCTTATTGTTTAATCTGCTGACAATGACCTTGATTTATCAATTAGCTGTTTGGTCTATAAAACTTCAGAAAATACTAAAAAGAAACACTTTCTTTTCCAGAAACCACAGCGTCTTTAAATGTCTTGTTTAAATAAGACTCCAAGAACCAAAGACATTTAATATACAATTACATTATATGGAGAAAAGCAGCAAGAAGCTGGAACCAAAGGATGGTTGAGAATGAAGTTAAATGTTTAATTGTTCGTAAAAAAAATATTGGTTTATCACTAAATGCCTGCAAAACTAATGACATTCGTATCATTGATTTCCATGAAGTGCCAATAAGCAAATGTTAGCATGCTAAACTAAGATTGTAAACATTGTAAACATTATACCTGCTAGAAGTCAACATGTTAGCATGCTGACGTTAGCACTTAGCTTAAAGAACTGTTGTGTCTAATGGCGCTTTTCCATTACATGGTACCTACTCGCCTCGACTCTACTCGCCTTTTTTGGTTTTCCATTACGAAAAAAACGTTAACTATCTCTTTGATATCATGTTGTTTACGGAGACGGAGAACCAGGAAATGCGTCGGGGATATGTCAATGGGAAAAGCAAGCTACTAAGCCACGCCCACGGCAGTCGCTATGACGACCAGCCACGCTGAGGCGATACTAAAATCTGCAATGGAAAACGGACGCACAGCGAGTCGAGGCGAGTAGAGTCGAGGCGAGTCGAGCAGGTACCATGTAATGGAAAAACGCCATAAGTACAGCCTAAAGAGCTGCTAGCATGGCTGTAGCGTCTTAGTCTGGTTTATAATTTAAATAGTATTGAAACAATTACCTGATTTATCAATCAGGTAATAATCATTATTTGCAGCCTTAATTATATTACACCATAATTTATCAAGTGAAAAGCCCTTTTACTAACCCTTTTACTTCACTATG
This sequence comes from Perca flavescens, assembly GCF_004354835.1. Taxonomy (NCBI): domain Eukaryota; kingdom Metazoa; phylum Chordata; class Actinopteri; order Perciformes; family Percidae; genus Perca; species Perca flavescens. Next base: position 14,896,933 of record NC_041348.1, read on the forward strand.
TACTAACGTTAGCTTTGTCATTGTGAGCATGCTGATATTAGCATTTAGCTCAGAGCTTCCACTTTGTATCTAGGTTTTGTAGTTACTCCGACGGGAGAAAAGGTTGAAAGGCTGTTGGTGAACCGATGCTGTGTTTGGGATTATGACTCTGTAATGTCAGCAGACTGCCAGTCTGTACAATGTCAAGTAACAACTACTTTGTGTCTGCTTTGTTTTTAATTGACTCCCAGCGTCACCGCTCTGCCCTGCTTTACTTGGCTCTGACCTCTGCTCTGCTGTGATTTATGTTGTGCTATGTAAGAAACTTTTAACACCATTACTTCAGACTCCCAGACACACTTATTTATCTTGTTCCTTTAGATAACTAACAGCGTCCACTTCCTGGTTGGATCAGAGCTGACGTTCTGCTGAAGTCTGGCAAAAGTTTAAGCCAGCCGACTTCAACACTTTGTTCTTTCCATGATGGAAAAAGCACTTTATAATGTTCAGTTTCCAGCTGAGGTAGCTTCTCTGTTGATGCTACCCATATGCAAGCACTTCACATCTACATGCAGAATCAAAGGGACCCATAATAATCCAATTAAAGACCTGAATCAAAAATTACTAGATACAGCAGCCTAACTGATTATGTTTATATCCAGCCTAATAATCTGCTGCTATGACTCATTTCTTCTAAATCTAAATGAACTGATTTCCTGAAAGTTTGAGCAGCAGTTTAGGCAGAAATTGAATGCAGCAAATCCACTAAGAGGACGAGAAAAAAAGCATAAGCGAGAGAAATGGGTAGATGAAGAGGAGGAGAAGCTGGAGAAAAGGGGGGAAAGGGGAGGAGGAAGACCACACTACAGTATGTGATGTGAAGAAGAGGAGGGCGTATGTGCGCAACATGAAGACCTCCTTTTATGGAGGTTCAACGCAGAAAGATGAGAAGTAAAAGGAAAAAATAAGAGCCATGTGAGGACAGAGAGGGAAGGCTGATGGAGAGGAGAAATGAGGAAGAACAGACCTTGGAAAAGCAGTAAAAGACGAGGACAGGGTTGGGGGGGGTAAGCACTGTAAAGAGCATTGATGGTGAAGTGGTTTCCTGAGGAAATACCAGAGACTCTCTCACACACAAGATAGTTCAACTCATATTCAGGTTACAGGCTTACTAAGGATAAGCTGTTTATGGATTATTAAGAATAAACATTACATTACCAAAGAAATCGACTTCATGGAGATCAGGAAAACAGACGTGTTCTGTAAATGGCTGAACGCCAGGAAGACTAGCTCATGTGCTGTTTAAATACAAACACAAATGCACCTAAATGCTGAACTCATCAGGATGTTGTTGTGTTTACAAGTACACATAATGGATATGAATCCAGTTGATTAAAGATTCAGCTAAGGGTACAGTAGAAAGTCAGATAAATAAACCTGAGCTGTAATCCTGGAGAGTAGCTGATGGACCTACATCGTCCTCATCAAATGGCCTTTGAGCTACATCTCATCTTTCTACAACGTGTCCTAATTGTTATTTCTACAACAGAGAAAAAATAATGACATTTCTGACAATCTCTCCATTTTACCAGAACAATGAGATTCAGGGTGTCGGTCCACCTAAGTGTGTGAGTTTGTTCCTCTCCACCAGTGCACTGACCGACAATTTCATGGCCGATAAACTCCTCCATTGAGATGGGGAACACCATCAAAGCTCTTTTGTCGCACTCATGCTATTTCACACCCAGCCTCGGTCCCTCCTTAGGCCTTCATCGTTCTCAGCATATCACTTGGAAGCCATAAGAGGGTGATGTGCTACCCAATAGTGTGCCTGTATGTGATACTGACAGAGAATCAACAGAGTAAAGGGATTTTTCAAAAATTTGGGTTCAAAATTCTTTCTTTTTTTTTCTTCTTTTTTTTTTCTACCGAGGACCGATATGTGTTAAATCAATCAGTACCAAATTTCGGTAACTGAGAACGCTAATCTGTCCACTCTGCATGTTGACTGAGAGCAGAGCTCAGCTCTGACACACACACACACACACACACACACACACACACACACACACACACACACACACACACACACACACACACACACACACACACACACACACACACACACACACACACACACACACACACACACACACACACACACACACACACACACACACACACTTCAGCAACAAGGCAATTCAAAGTGCTTTACATAAATCATGAAAGAACAGTTAAAAAAAGATAGAAAAAAATACAGGCTAAAATAGAATAAGATACAAATAGCCTACAATAAGTTCCAGTGTAAATAGTTTTGGAATTATGTTTACAACTGAAATTAATTTTTTGTTATTACAGAGGGAAGGTACCGAAAAAAAAGGTACCCTAATTTGGAATAAGAAAAGATAACTATTTGAGTCTGATTTGCTTTAAAAGCGATTTCAGAGAAATTGTACCTACTAGTGCAGTCCAATTATTCCTTGACTGATGTACAAAGTACAACATATCTTTAACTTTCTTAGGTGGAAATTAGTTGAGCGGGTCAGCTTGCTAACTTTTACTAATTAGCACAAAACACAAAGTACAGCTGAGGCTTATGGCAATATCATTAGTTCTGCAAGAATTTGGTCATATTTGTCCTGATGGTGTTGCTAGATGAAAAGATGGAGGATCACCAAAGTGATTACGATCCATCCTGAGGAGAACCTGAATGTGTGTACCAAACATTGTAGAAAACAATCCAATAATTGAATTATCGAGACATTTCACTCTGAACCACCTGATGGAGGTGCTATGGAGGAAGTTGACAGGAATAAGAATGTCTGTACAAAATGTCATCTAATAGATGCTGAGATAATTCAATCTGGACCAAAGTGGGAGACTGATCAGCCAACACTGCCATCCCTAGAGCCATGCAGCTAAAAGGCTAAAACAAGTAATGGTTTCAGCATTGCTTCTTTCAATTAAAGAAAAAAAAAAAAAAAAAAACGTGCCACATGATGAACATTTGGTTATTTGGCTAAAGCTGTGCAGCCGGACAGGTGTGTCGCCTGTGAACGCTGCTTGACCGTGGCTCAAACTACTGGCTCGACCTTTCTACTGCGAATGGTCAAGAGGCTGAAAAACTGAGCTTTGATTTGACATATTTCGCTCCTCTCCTCTGGTGTCACAGAACAAAGCGTCACAGCAACCTAGTCTGTTAGCTAATTTACAAAAGCATAACAAAGCATAACTTGGCTCTATCAGCTCAGTAAAGCCCCACTGTGACTAAATGTGAAATAGTGTGGTTTCTGTACAGGGCCCGGTGGGTTTTCATCTCTTAATCATTTCAGAAAATCAAAGCAGCACAAGGGATCACATGCCTCTCCCTCCTAGCATCACCCCTCTTTTTTTTCTTTTTCTTTTTTATAACCGCTACCTACTGCAGCTTTATTATGTGCTGTATATCTTTATAAAGAGCACTGGCTGTTTCTGGCCTCATTCTAAAGTATGTCTAGCTTGAACAGTGTCTGGTGGTCAGCACTGACTGTAATCCATGAGACCTTGGCACCATCAAATAGTGTGGAGACCAAGCATTAAAGAGGTCTCTTATTGATTGGACCTTTTAAAAGCAGACACAGCGCTGTTTCCATTTGTCTTCGCACAACGAGACCTTAGTCTCTTGTTCCCCTTGGCCAAGCATCACGCATATGGGCCGTAATTTAAACCCAGCTGTGCCTGCCCTCCTCTGTGCCAGGTCCTTGTGTCGAAAGCAGTCAGTATTCAAGTTTGGCTGCTTACTGACCCCGCTCACTGAGCTCTAGCTGACTGTCAGACTCACACTTATACAGACAGACAGACAGACAGACACACCCCTTTTGGAATTTTAGAGCACGGACAAAGAATGTGAACATTCCAGTGTTTTTATATATTTAAAAAAAAAAATAAAGAGAGACTGCATGGTAATGAAAGGAACACGGAGAGTCACCGTATTGAAAGAAGAAAACTCGGCAGAGAGAACTGAATGGGAGAAATAAAAAGGATGAATTGAAGCAGTGCTGCATGAATCTCCTCTCGCTCTGCTCCCTCCTCGTCTATATCTCCTCCTCCCTGTACTCTTCTCATCTTTCTCCCTCTCTTCCTTCCATGTGGACTCTGCTGTCTTCACCAGCTCTCTCTCTCTCTCTCTTTGTGCAGCACTCTCCCTACTCTTTTCTGTGTGTATTTGTGAGCCATATAGCTGAATTTTTAAACTATATTTATTTTGTGATACCGCGATCGCGCAAACCTTGACAGCCAAAAGGAAAAAAATTATTCCTGCCTGATTGAGGTCATGTCTGTTCTGTTGCTACACGCTGTACTGTAATGCAGGTAAACAGCTCATGCCTGGCCAACCAGAGGCTGAGCCGCCCTTCATTTGCATATTCCAAGCAAGCTGTGTCACTCTGTGAGGGGCAAAGCTGCCTTTATCTAACTGTTGTAGAAGGGCAAAATATATAGTGATAAGAGTGTGAATAAAAGCCAATGCTATGAAAGGACTGTACATTTGTTAAAAAAAGGTAACCCACAAAGATCAGCAGGGTACACTGTGCATTAGCACAAATTATTAATAATATTCCTTCCAAGCAAAATGTTTAAAATCTGTTCAGTCAACGGAGATCCTACTGACCGAGGTAATATGAGGAGAGGAACAGTGAGGGAGGGACAAGACACATCACAATTTAGTGACTGGACTGTTTATGTAGCTTAATGATGGAACAGAATAATTATAATGTATTAAGTCCCATTTGCCACTTTATTAGCCTGATAGTTGGCATGCAATCTCAAAAGGTGCTCAACATATTTCAATTAAACCCGGTACAAATCCATTTTTTTTTCAAAATGTTTTAATGCAGATCACGCCCCATGTTCATTTATGAAGCACTTTGTTTTTCTGAATAATTCCTCAACTGTTAGGAGAAAATCATCATCAGCTTTTTTTTTTTTTTTTTTTTTTTTTTTTTTTTTTTTTAAAAGGAGATTTGTTACAGCAGTTTAATCAACCAAATATTCTCTGGTTTCAGCTCCTTAAATGTGAAGATATGTTGCTTTTATGCTTTTTATATAATTTTAAATTGCATATCTTTGGAATTTTGGACTGTTTGGACAAGAAAAGATATCTACAGACATCGCTTTGGGATTTCAGAACTTGGGAAAGAGATTTTTCACTTTTTTTGGACATTCTGGAGACTAAATAATTAATCCGACAAATAATCAACAGATTAATTAATAACGAAAAATAACAGTTAGCTGCAGACCTACATGAGAAGCAGATTTTTTTTGGCACAACACAACTACCACACTACCACTTTCTCAGACTTTCCAACACTTTAAACACCATTTCCAAAACGGTCATCTGCAACTAGTTTGTCATATAAGTGGATAATAAAAGTGAGTGCAAGTACTTGGTTGTGACAAGTAGTGGGCTTGAGCGTGTCTTTCACCCACAGTGACCTCTAACACCACTGTGACACCTTGTCATATTGGTTATAGTTGAAGTCACAGACACACACAGACACACAGATACACAGAGACACAGACACACAGAAACACAGACACACAGAGACGTCTTGCTGTGCTCACGAGAAGGTCTGTCACCACATCACGGGGGTAGTAGCTGACCTACACACACTCCTCCTCTTTGTCTGCCTCCTCTGTCCTTGCCTCTGCTTTTGTCTAAATATTAGCATTTCTTTTAGAGCCCATTCCCTCATTTTACCCTCATTAGTCTTCATTCCCTGCATCGCTCTTTCCCCCTTCTCCCTCCATCTCTCTCAAATCAGAAGTAGGGCACAGTGGCTCGACTGTTTATAGCAATGCAGCTGCAAGCGGCGAGAGGCAGAAAGAGAGAGAGAACAGAGAGAGAGAGAGAGAGAGAGAGAGAGAGAGAGAGAGAGAGAGCGAGAACAGAGATATCAAATTGGCCAAATATCTCTAAACAAAAAATCCTAAATAAAAACAAATTTTAAGAAAATACAGTCAGTGACCATGAGCTGTAAATTGAAAGAGGTCGACATTTACACTGCCACCAGGACATCGAAACAGAATTGCATTTCTTATGTACATGTCCCCAGAGACATGCACGTTATTTGTTTATTATATGCAGTTATATCATCATTATTCGGTTTACTTTTATTATTATTATTATTATTATTATTATTATTATTATTATTATTATTATTATTATTATAATAATAATAATAATAATAATAATATCAGATGTATTTACTATTTGTTATTTGTTTGTTCCTATGCTTTGGCAACACAGATGTATTGATTTTGTCATGCAAATAAAAGCAAATTGAAATTGAGAGAGAGAGAAAGAAAGAAAGAAAGAAAGAAAAACAGAGAGAGAGAGAGAGACAGAGAGAGAGAGAGAGACATGAGGGAAAACACAGGAGGAAGAGAAGCAGAGAGAAGCAGGAAGAGAGTGCACACAGTAAGGTGTAGCCCAGTTTAATATTTCTCTCTTTACCAGTACAGTGCTTCAAAAGAGCACACAGGCACCCACACACACAAACACACAGCCAGTGTCAAAGTCTGCGTCTATGACAGGATGATCAGCATTATCAAGATCTTATTTATAGCATGCACTGTGCAGGCCACCAATCATGGGATCCTTTTATTACTTTGTCTCACTGTTAATCAATAATCCAACCAACAGGTTAGCAGCAGTGTTAATACAAAGAAACTGGATTTTTTTTTTTTTTTTTAAACCTTTAATTAACAGGTTAAATAACAGATTAGAAAACTAGCATTTAGGTTGTTTGACACTTAAAAAAAAACACTGTTTCATGGCAGTTGCATGGCAATCAGGCAGATTTCTTATTGGTTTAGGTATCTAACAAGAGCAATGTCTTGCACTAGAATGAAAACTGGGACACAACTAATCCAATTTACTTCCCTTCAGAAATTACAAGGGAAACTGAATTCTATCCCAATCGACCGAGGCCTTCCCTTTCACTAAAGCTAATACCACACTGTAGCAGCAGCAGTCGACATGTGAGTCTAATTACTTTAATAATAGGATAAGTTGCTAGTAATGAACGTGATTAAAATGTTAAATTGTTCTAACTTACACTTATGGATGAAAATAAAATGAATCATCTTGTTTTTTTACGACAACATCAGAGCAGTAAGTAAGTAAGTTTACTTTACCCAAACATTTACCCAAAACCCAAATGAAACCAGACTTCCGCAGCTACACAATAATGAAAGAGAAATCGCTGCTTAAAGCTGTAATCGAACCACAAGCAGCATCAGAAATGATCCTCTAGAGCTCACGTCATGTGAGCTGAAGCAGAGCAGCCTGTTCCTTACATCAGTGCTCAAACAACACTTATCCAGAAAATGTAGTGGTTGTAGAGATATGTGGAGATATCTGGCTTAACTGTGCCGCATGGTCATGTACCAAAGGAGAGTAGTGTGACAAGCCATGAGGAGCCATTTACAAGTCATTTTAAAGTCCCCCTCCACTCAAAAATGTGTTCCGATTATTGTCACTTCACTGGTTTGATGTTTGAGCTTTACTATGTTTGACACTAGAAGGCTGTTTTCACATTCATCTGTTGAACGAGGAACGTTTCTCAGTGCTCATTTGTATGCATACTCTGCATCTAAGACATGTTCGTATGAAGAGGATTTTGTGACATCAGGACTAGTTTGGAAGCCAGTCATGGTCTAATACGACGTTGAAACTTGAAGCTTTCAGCACACAGACACTAATGTAGGAGACATCTTGTGTCCAGACATTAAACTTTTTGAAATCAACAGTAACCATGTCAGATTATTATTGAAAGCTGATTATCTTAAAAACGTGTCTGGAGAGGATCCTGTAGCTTTTAGCCCATTTAGTGTAAATGCTGGAGCAACACAGCAAGACCTGATAAAGAAAGTAGTTCTCCAAACATACACAAACAAAGAAAATACTACTTTATCATACTGTTAATCAGACTAAGGATACTAACACTGACTGGATCAACATGCACAAAACCAAAAACAGAAAGTTGCTTTCAAGTTTCAGTTTTGCATGTTGCCCGTTAATCATTTTCGTTCTTTAAAAAGGCCACTCACGTGTGATTTAAAGTTCCCCTGTGAAGTTCTTGACCACTAGAAGCGCTACAGCGTAATGTCTTTAGGAGTGAATCCCTTTTTTTGTTTGCATCACGAACACAAGGTTGTGCACGTACGCGCAAATGCAATTCACAACCTGCCGGTTTAACGCTACTCCGCTGATCGACGTTCAGCGCCAGTAACACGCGAAGCAGCGTAGCAATGCATCAACAAAGGCAGAGAAGAAGAAAAGCTAGCAAACATGATAGATGGCTTAAATTATTTTGAAAATTGGCTTTACAAATGTTTTATGATAAAACGCTTTACAGGGTTTGTTAGACCTCAAGGATACACAGTGTTGTTGGTGAGAAACACTGAATGTACACACGTTTGTTTGTTTTCAAGAAAACTCCAAAGAGCACCTTCAGTTTTTGTTGCCTGGGGGCTAATTTAGTAGAAGGTTTAAGAACATACTTTAAATTAGGGCTCTTAACACGGCAACTGATTTATCTCGTTGCAGAAGCTCAGGAATCATAAGCCAGACACTCAGCAATGAAAGAAGAATTACACAGCTGGAATATGACCGTTTGTCTACAAATAGACATACACAATACTAGACTGCACACAAGGAACAGGGAATCGCATGGTCACACTCTCTCACGCGAACACTCCTTGTCCATCTGTAGGTCACAGACAATCATGGATGTAGCTAGCTGTGTGCGCACACACGCACACGCACACACACGCACACACACACACACACACACACACACACACACACACACACACACACACACACACACACACACACACACACACACACAGTATACAGTATGTTCCCACACTACATGCATACAGTGCTTCTCCATAGACAGCACCACTGAGTACATCAATCCAGTTGGTTTCTCTAACAATACACACCCACGCATGGAGACCGGAGCTGGAGACACTTACTGATTTTCTCCTCCGCTTGGGAGAATGGGAAGCAGCACAGTTGACCCATGGCGCCTCCTTCCCTCTCCTCCTGTTCCCCTCTCCCCGCTGTTGCCCCTCTTTTTCCTCTCCCCCTTGTTCTAAGGCAGATTAATGGAGCGAGAGTCCTGCTTCCTCCCTCTGTCTCTCCCACTCTTTATCTCCCTTTCCGTGTCTTTCTTTCTCCCCCCCCTCAAAGGGCAAACGGACCCGGTGAGGATGGAGGGAATAAAAAAAAACTCCCTCCCTTCCCCTCCGTGCAGCCCAAGGAAGACCGAGCAAGTCAGCAGACGAGGAAAAAAATTAAACGAGTGGCTCCTTGCTCTCGTTCTACTTTGCACTGACACAGGGAGGAGGGGTGTGTGTGTCAGAGAGAGAGCGAGAGCGAGATAGAGATAGAGAGAGAGAGAGAGAGAGAGAGAGAGAGAGAGAGAGAGAGAGAGAGAAAATGGGAGAGCTGGAGTGTGTGTGTGTGTGCAGGAGAAAACAAAAAGAGTGTAATTCTTTCATGTGTTTGAAGTGGGGAAAGCAGAGGAGGGGTATGTATAAGATAAAAATGGTGCGTGTGCATTTATGTGTGTGTGTGTGTGTGTGTGTGTGTGTGTGTGTGTGTGTGTGTGTGTGTGTGTGTGTGTGTGTGTGTGTGTGTGTGTGTGTGTGAGACTGAAAGGGGACAGAGTGGGAGGGGTGTGATGTGTGAGCAAGCTTCAGTAACTGTACATCCAAGACAGAGTGAGCATGCTTACGAGTGTGGCAAGTGTGTGGAAGAGGAAAATGGAGCGCTATACACAAGGAGTCAGCAGACACTACTGTGTGTGTTGCGTGTATATATATGTGTGTGTGTGTGTGTGTGTGTGTGTGTGTGTGTGTGTGTGTGTGTGTGTGTGTGTGGGGAAGGGGTGGGGGAGGGGCGGGTGGCCAGGCTCCACCCCCCTCGTCAACGGAGCTTAAATAATGGTTGTGGAAAAGTCAGCAGCTGCTGCCTGCTCCTGCATGTATCTGTGTTATTTATGAGACCAGTAAGTGTTGGCCAAATATCCCCAAAGAAAAAGACCCTGTTAAAATGCCATATTAAAAATAGGTCAATTTCATGGTTATGTATGGATTTTGGTTAAAATGATGCCCGGGAGAAGATGAATATCCCAAGGCGAAGGGAATACAGAGACTCGTTGTCAGCAGTTTCACATTTAGATTCAGTATATTTCATATTATCTTGTATGCTGCAGTCATTTAAAAAATGATGCAAATGTGAATTTATAACAGATACTCCAGTGTAGTATTTACATTGTGAGTTTAACTGAGCCTTGCGCCAGTTGAGACTATTTCTGTAATTCCGCCTGCCTTGAATGAGCTCTGGTTTCCTTTTTACTCACGTGAATAATGGAAAATATTCTTCTCACCACGTGCCTGTGTTTAGTGACTTCTTAGTTTGCTGTTGAAGCTTTAAAAATATTTCTTAATGCTGAAACGATTGGTCGATTGACAGAAAATGCTTCGGCAACACTTAATAATTGATTAATCGATTGGTCCAATTACACCACCTTTCAAAAATGCCTCATCACATTTAGTTAAATCACAGGAATGGCACTGTGTTACAAATAAACAGCGAATAATTCAGGGTTTTAGTGCAGCCATACACACCACAAACCCAGAACTGACTAGTCATGAGCAGTTTTTCATATCATCATACCTCGAATGATGTTTAATCCCACTGCACCGTGTTGGCAGTATTGCTTTGTTATTTGCATAAAGCAATTTTGATGTGATGTATCTTGTGGTGCTTTAAAAAAATTTACTTCCCTGATCTCACTTAACTCAGTGACATAACGGCCTCAAACAAGCGTTAACCGTCAGAGCGTGGGTTTAGTCTGGCAGCATTAGTTGTTAGCACTGATTGAAAGCCCTATTCTGACAGAGGAACGTAAAAAAAAAATGCTAAGCTTCATCCATTATTCTACCATTGTTTAGTTATGATGGTAGCTAACTAGGACTCCATAGAGACCATCAGTCTGTGAGTTTGCATTGATTAAAAAAAAAACAAAATAAAGTAGCGACAATTTATTCAATAAAGTTACTCAAGCACATGAAACTGAGAACAAAACAACTTGTTACTGCCCAGCTCCACATTCACATTCTAGCCACACACACAATGTCCTATCTGGATGGGTTAACTATGTTAAATGTACAAGCATTACTAGTCATAAATGAATTATCACATGCCTTTTGTATAAGAAGGCATTTTTTTTTGTCTTATGTAAAATTATTCAATTTATAATAAAATTATGCCAGTTAGCTATTAGCTCATTGCTGATATATATCAGTATCAGCATATGTGTCAGCTGATAAATGTAGTACAGAAATGCCCCAAAGATATGTTTTGAAACAGTGAAACCATTATTTTTCAACTGGAACATCCTGGCCAGTTATTTCTTGGTTATAACTGTTGAAAAAAAAAAAAGATAATTCAAGGAACCTCATCAAATAGGTTTATTTATGTTATGAGTTGTGTAATTTTCTTTACACAAGCTATAAAAATGTATCATTGTTAGAGTTTTGAAACTCTCAAATATCAAGATTGGCCTAAAAAAATTCTATTGGTCCAGGCTATAATCCCAATGTGAGCAAATGTTGGAACAACTGATATAAAGAAAAACAACATCCAACTAAAAATACAGATACATTTTAAAAATCAGATATATACAGGACACTTATTATGTTTCAATGTGTAGCAACCACAGACTGTTAATATTAGTGGACAGAGCATGTGTGATGTCACCCATTGGTTTGTGGAGATCTGCAATGAATCGACGAGTTTGCCGTTACGGGCGCAGCCATCCTGGTTGCAGATGTGACGATTTTAGACGGTAGGGAGGAGTGAGGGAAGAACCCTTACACTCTACGTTACGTTACACACTTTCACTGGCAATCACATCATAGCCACGCCCTAAAAACCCCCCTGCTTTATCGCCGTTTTTAAAATCAACGAGACCATAATTCAAAAAATGAACATCATTCTGTGTTGCAGAAGACTTAAAACTAGCGATTGAGACCATAAAGTCATTATGAAAAGGTTTACTGAGGTAATAAATCAAGTGAGAAGTGGGTCACTTTCTCATAGACTTCTACAGAAACGGAACTCCAACTGCATGTGTCGCCCCCTGGTGGAATTCAGATAGAATGCAGGTTTAAGGCACTTCCGCATTTGCAGCACTTCGCCGAACCGGATGCTTTGTCCATTAATATTAACAGGCTATGGTAGCAACGTATCAAATGATGAGGATGCAGGTAGAAAGCTAATGAAAGACACTGATTTTCAACACACCCACCTTCAGCAACTCTGCTGATAAACAAAACAACAGATCTCCACCAGTTCCAGGGATGCTTTTTGTTTTAGCTGTGTGCACCACCCTCAAAGAGGCCTGTTTAAAAAACACGTACTCTACTCTCCAGGGCTAATTGAGGATTACAAACATGGGATAAGGGGATGGGATTGTGAAGAGTGAATACAAAAGCACGTCAAATACATTGAAGTGCATCATGCACTGAGCTCAGCTGTGTGAGTAGACAGTAGAGGCCTGTCTCCCACAGTAGCATTTAGCTCACAGCTGCCTCTTTACACACACACACACACACACACACACACACACACACACACACACACACACACACACACACACACACACACACACACACACACACACACACACACACACACACACACACACACACGTTATTTGTGGGGCCTAAGTGTTAGGCCGTGACAAGGCCAAAATTGCTATGGTCACTAGACTATACCCACATGTGTACATGAACACATCACCCTGTGTAAACAGGGACAGACAGAATCTAACTGATTTGTGCTTATTAGTGGTATAGGTACAATTCAAGTTATTGTTAATATCCAAACCCATTAATCAGAACCAGGTAGCGCTTTTATAAACAACATGTAATTTGTAGATATTTGATCTCTCTCGTGCACATTTCTTTCATGCAAGTTCAACTATAAAACAGCTCGGGGACTAATTAACACATTAGGAATTTATGTTATATGGTGTAATGTGCAAGTTGGTGAACACGTTTAGGAGCCACATTCAGCACACTTTCATAAAAGGCTTTACAATGCAAAGAGAGAGAGAGAGTGAGAGACTGCTGAAGAAAACACTGCAACATTGTTGACTTTGTTTAGCTGAAGGTCGACACATAGTACCTCAGTACTAAGTCATAAGACTTAGCACACAGAGAATGAGATAGCTGCATGCTGCAGATAACAGCTACAGTCAGCTCTGGTGTATTTGGCTTACTGTTTATCAGAATACTTATATGCACATAAATGCACACACCATGATGTACAAGAACAAAAACAAGCTGTGTGTGTGTGTGTGTGTGTGTGTGTGTGTGTGTGTGTGTGTGTGTGTGTGTGTGTGTGTATATGTGTGTGTGTGTTATAAATAATGTTTAGACTGTGTGTGACATGCCTGTCATTTTAGCATTTCTACTAGACTTTTTTTCAGATATGCCATTGGTATTTACAAACACTTTTAACTTCACAGAACTGCATGTACACCAGTTACGGTTTACCTTTGCTACATGTGATATTTTTTTAGTACTGGTACCGGGACATGTATTTTAATATTCCAACTGACACAAATCAAACCAAGGCGCGTCTATCACCATATACACACCTGAAGGTTATTCTGATTACTAGTATGATAAACCACACGTGTTTGTTGAAGCTATAGGAAACTCCCAATGTAATTACAACTGCTTTACTTTTATTTTTCCATCTTTATTTCCTACTTCAGAGGCTCAGATTTGAGCAAATGATAATTAGTTGTCAAAGAGGTGCAGATTTTCCATACAGGTTACTGCTCTTCTCTGGGTGTTGCCAAGAGTAGGAGTAGTAGCATTTCTCATGATATGAAATCATAGGACACTTGATCCAAGTGGCAAAGGAAAAGATTATTTATGTGCATCACACATTTCAGCCTGGATTTAACACAAAACCAAATGGAACTGGTAAATAACTATACACATTATAGTACACAATGTGGTGGTTCCATTGTTCAACTCAGCAAAAGGTATGTTTTTCCAATTGCATTATAAATTGGTACTAATGTTTAGCATTAAATTACCTGGGCAACAAGAATACCATTGTTATTTTAGTTAGACTATAGCTGTAGCTTTGGGTGGGAAAAGTATCATGCAAGTATCATGAAAAGCCTGTTTTTTTCTTTAAATTAACACTTCCCTCTCAGAGACAGACAGACAGACAGACAGACAGACAGACAGACAGAACATGCATTCATGCTCCTGCAGTGTTCACTCCAGCGAACAAACTAACATTCAGTTAGTTGTTGGCTGGAATATCACGGCTCCGTGGTAATTTTATTTGCTCATCCCAGCTGTTTAGGTCGATAAAGCTTCTCTGAATCAATTATACGCAGTGTTGGAGAGTAACGGAATACATGTAACGGCATTACGTATTCAGAATACAAATTATGAGTAACTGTATTCCGTTACAGTTACAATTTAAATAGTTGGTATTTAGAATACAGTTACATTGTTAAAATGTGGATTACATGACAATTCTTCTCTGTTTCACGAGTTTATTCACTCTGAATAAATTAAGGCAACTTAAGGCATTTTCCAGAAGCCCCGATATGAAATAGAAAAAAATTGCTATTTGCGTGATCAGTCACAGTGGAGTAGGAACGGGCATGACCGAGCAGGGCAGCAATAAGTTTCTATCTTGGAAATTCAAACAGCATTGCAAGTTAAAGAACGAACAGGGAGAATGAAATACAGCTAACTGTGCCGTGCAGCCTCTGCTTGCCAGCAACCAACCTCCTTTCAGCGTCCAAATTACTCCACCTCCAACCTAAAGAAGCATCTTAAAGTAAATTATTTTTTTAATTAGCCAAGGGTAGTCGTCTGCTGTAGTTTTACTGGTCACCTTGCTATTTTAACATTGACGTGCGACTTTACATTCTCCTAGGTGCTGATTTACTAGCTCCGGAGCCATTTAAAGACTGACTAGCCCCGTTTGACATGCTAACTAACGTTAGCTAAAATTAGCTCGTGGTAGCTTAGACCGCGGTTAGATTTTTGTAGTAGGCAGTTTGGGACTACCAATACAATAATCTATCTGCTTGTTCAGGTACACATTCAGCTAGTTGGAATAAAAAGAACACACCATTATAGGCCTGTTTAGTAAGCTGGATGTGATAGCCGCATTCCTACACTAAAACGCAATTCAATGTGGAAGTAATCCAAGTATTCAGAATACGTTACTCAGATTGAGTAACTCATTACCTGGTTCTCCTTCTCCATAAACAACATGAAATCAAGGAGAGGGTTAACTTTCCCACCGTGGTCAGAAAGCAAAGGGGAGACACTTTGTTTCTCTCACTATGCCTCTAGAGGGAGTTTTAGAGTCTTTTTTCTATTCAATTAATTATTAGAAACAGAGACCGTGCCAATCTTTTCATGAGGGATGGCTTTTTACCAGTTTTTGTCCCAATGCACACTGCGGTTGTTGTACTTCCTGCTGAAAAAGCACTTGGACTTTTACTGCTGTTCACAGTAAAAGAGGTCCTCATATAACAATCACAGCTCAGAAAATGCTGTTATTCATACAAAGGAAAGAGAAATTGTATTTTTTTTAAAGAAATCCATTTTTCACACAGATTTTTATTAATCCAATTAATTTTGTCAATTTAATACAATTTTCACCCCTGCCATGTTTCTTTCAGTTTCGAAAGCAAAGCAAAATAAAGTAGTATTTACTCTGAACAAATCCAACCCTCTTCAACTAGACATGGTTTATTACAGTGAAGGCCTCAATAATCCCTAAATGCTGTTCAACAGCCGGAACTCCTCAATATTGGTGTTTTAAACGCTGCAGTTTCCTGTTTTAATTTTCCTCCACAGAGCTGTTAGCCCACTTACATGTAAATAAGCAAATTGCATCATTTGGCCCTCGTGGCTGGCGACTGGAAAACAAGCACTGCCAAAGACTTGTTTTGTAGGAAAAGCCCAGCAGCACAGTCTGTACAGAAGTGAGTGACTTTATCTGGATAAAATAACAAAAAGGTCACAGTGCAACAGACTACCTTGCTGTTGGAGTGCTGTGCATTTGTGTTTGCGTCTGTGGGCTTCTGTGTGTGCATATATTTAGGCCTGTATATTGTAGATTGTAAAGCCGTGGGTGATACTGTAAATACCAAAAGGCCACGACGGGCGCTTCACCAGTCTACTGAAAGAGCAGTATCTCCACTTTACAGATAAACTGGAAATGTCACTCTGACCTATTTTTGGAGTATGAAAAAGCACAAACAAGTATGGATGTGCTACTAAAGTCACCACATTTTCTCTCAACATTTTTTTTTTGTTTGTTTTGGATCATTCAACTACCCGCTTGCTGCAAACTGGCTTTTCACGAATAACTGAAAGGATTTTAAACATTACTCACTTTCCCTGAAGTACCTTTCTAAAGTGGCATGACAAGTGATAAGGAGACTTTTCACCGCAGCGCGGATCTTTTTTATCTATCTCACAAAGACACACTTCTTTTTTTTTAAATACCTCAATTCTTATGCTTACACTACCATCAGACAGAGCAGTGTGTGAAAAAAGAATGAGATGGGACTCAAGCGTGTGTTTTCGTTCCAAGATATACATTTTCATGCCCCTGTCTAAACATCACACCTGTCAAAACAGTTGTAATCCTAATTCACAACCACAGTGTTGCTTTACGATAGATATATATATATATATATATCTCTTTTTTTTTAAGATTATTTTTGGGCTTTTCCGCCTTTAATTATTATTATTTCTTGACAGGCCAGCTAGGTGAGAAAGGGGAGAGAGGGGGGAAGACATGTAGGAAATAGTCACAGGTCGGACTCGAACCCTGGACCTCTGCATCGAGGCATTAACCTCTCAGTACATGTGCGCCTGCTCTACCACTGACCCAACCTGGCCACCAGAAACTGCCATTTAATGCATTTCCATTCTGTAATTACGTCATTAGTAGTTTTCATTGTTAGTGGCGGAGTCCGCCATTTCAGCACTGGATCAAAATGACCTTTCTATACACGAGGGAGTCACAGAAAAACGATGCAGGATATAATCCAGGATTATTATATTTTACTGATATTAAACTCACTTTTTTCCTTTTCACTTCGCGGTTTGTGTTAAAACATGATTTGGGGGGCTCTAGCTCAACCAGTAAGAGCGTTCGCCCCATGTTGGCAGAGTCCTGCAGCGGCACGGGTTTGAATCCGACCTGCTGCCCTTTGCTGCGTGTCATCCCCCATCTCTCTCCCACTTTTCGGTCTATCCACTGTCAATAAAAGGGAAAACCCCAAAATAATCTTTAAAAAAACAACAACATGATTTGGCATTGTGCTCGAGGAGTGTTTGCTGCCCCCAGAACTCTGGGACCCATCGTATTAAACCACATCTGTTACCACGGTAACTATGGGTGTTGCCAAATCCGCCAGTATTGAAGTTTTAGGGAATATAACTTTAATGAGAAGATCACATACAATATATCCAAAGAAAACTCCCTTCTTGGTTTTGTTTACCCTTTCTTTTCTCGCTGTCTTATATACAGTATATTCTGACCCCCTCCCCCATCCCACACAGCCTGCATATCAGAGGCTCTGTTGTGGATTATGTTGTTCTGTGGATTATGGGATTAACACATACATACATAATCACACTGTGCACCACCGGAAAATGCACACTGAACCTCAGTCTGACGTAGAGGAGGATAAACCCTGCAATAACTAACCAAGAGAGGTTACTTTCTCTGCTGTAATTTATACAATTTGCTAAATGTTAATTCCCCGTGCATCATTGTCTACATAAACCCATGAATGTGTTGAGTGCTGGCACTGCAGCGATGTTCTGCTCATCATGGCATTATACTATTTTAATTAATTTAAAGCTCTACCATTCTTAAACCATAGGTTTTCGAGATTGATTAATGGGCTTCCCTACCTTTCATGCAGCCGCTGTTTTCCATTCGTTTGAAAGGTCTATCAATCTAAGAACTACTGCATGCTTTGGAAGTACTGCCGGTGTTTCTTCATGTTGTCAGTGTTGCAATTACTAGGTCAGTTATAAAAACATCTAGGTCTAGGAGATTGTCTATCCTGCTGGTGTGTTTTTTTCCACCTTGCTTCAGCTCTCCTTATAGATTTCTATTCTGCCTCATGTGTCAGCAAAGCTATGCTCTGACACTGTGGCCACTACACCTGCGTGTGTCTGCGTGTCCCATGAAACACCTCAAAGACTTAAATTATTCTGCAATGATTTAATAACACTAGTACAGTGCTCGTTGAAAATGTGCCTGTTTGGAACGGGCCGATTGCTTGGCCTGTGGTATTGCTGCTTGTAGAATTCTTCAAAACCAAATTGTACCCCAAAATTACTTACAGACGGACCCCGAACCACTTAATATGCAACTGTATAGCCTACATCAGAGGAATACACTGTACTTCTTTATTTACCTGACAGAGAACGTTGCAGATTCAGAATTTAATCACAAAATATCAAAATGAAAATGTGGAGTAATCAGACATTAGCCTCATGGACTCATGGCGGTGCGCTACCCAACTGGCCCGTTATGAGAGCTAATCAGCACCTATCTGCGTTAATCAACCACCAGAACCGGACTGTTTGTTTGTGTGTGTGTGTGTGTGTGTGTGTGTGTGTGTGCAGAAAGAGAGAGAGAGATGGTGTGGTCTTGTGTCGTATGATCGTTAACAAATTTAACACTTCAGCAGGTGTTAATTTCCATTCAGATTGCAGATTTATGTGTGTGTGTGTGTGTGTGTGTGTGTGTGTGTGTGTGTGTGTGTGTGTGTGTGTGTGTGTGTGTGTGAGAGAGAGAAAGAGAGAGAGAGAGAGAGAGAGAGAGAGAGATGTTGTCCTGTGTCGTATGATCGTTAACAAATTCAACACTTCAGCAGAGGTATTAAATTCCATTCAGGTTTAGTGGCTTGGCGGTTAACGGTGAAGTAGGGGATTTGATTTGCGGGGGGATTTTGGCGACGGTAATGTTATTAGTGTTGTAAATTACCAGCTGTGTCTGCCTGGTTCAGCTCTAAGATTCTCTTGCATTGCACAGCGCTGTGAAGGAATAATCTGTGAGATTACATTATGTTCTGCCTCTGGTTAGAAGTGGTGAATGAATGGCTTTTTGTTGAGTTTCCTCTTAGCAAAATCAATAGACACTGAAAAGCGCAGCGCCTCTTTTTCGCCAACAGTCGCGATGTTCCTTTCAGCTATCTGCTCGTGCTCCAGGAAAGTGAAGAAAAGTAAGTTTGGTATATCCAGCAATCATGTAGCCTAGTGCCTAGTGCCCCTGCCCCCCGCCTTCCCCCGCTGTTGTAAAGCGTTCATGTGGCGTCTGCATGTGACGTGCAGGTTCCCCCCCAAACACGGACACACACGCATACATACAGATACGTCTCACTTTATTAGATAGATGCTGTGTGTGCATGGCAACACCTTGTGTTATGTCTTATTTCCCATCTGCTATGACCTGGTGACGCCCAGAGTTACCACCTCAGAACCGGATAAACTGAATCTTTGTCTTAAGTCTATATTCAGCACTAAAAAGATGATTTCTTTATTATATGATAAACTACAAAGCCTGAACTCTCCCTACACAGAAACAATCAGACAAGCATAGGAAAAAGAACTGGGTGGGGAGATATATAGAGACAGCTGGCATGTCTACATTACGCACATACATGCTCTATAAATGCCAGACAATGCTTAATTCAATTCAAAACTCCACAGCATTTTTCCTGAGGTATCATCACAGTTTGATAAGTCCAGTGCTGCAGAAGGCACCTTGTTGTATAGTTTGGCCTGCTGTCCATTTCTTCTTTCCAAATGTACAGTCTTGGTTTTAAAAGTTGATGTAACATATGAGCCTGGGGGAGGCAGATACTCAATCCCTACCACTTCACTCTCAGACAGCGAGGATTATAGCAACACGGTGCGGTCGACAGAGCACTATAATATCAGAGAACTAGATGTAGTGCTCAGTTTTGCCTTTCGTGCATTTATAAATATGTATATATTGTTGTGAAAAAAACACTTGACAAAAACACAAGCTTTTGGATGATGAGAAGAGTGAGGTAAACATTGTACTGCTCTGTCACTAACTCCCACTCACACACACTGTCTCTCTTTGTCTCTCACAGACAGCTCAGTGATCCACAAAACATTGTGACAGCCTAGTTCCACTGATGCTGACACAGACGCACGCACGCACGCACAGATGGATGCACGCACGCACGCATGCAATCACTGTCGCTACTTTACAGCGGGATATAGGGAGTCCCTGTCAAGTAGCTTATGTGTACTTGGAGGTATACAATAATCCTGTTAACTCCATGGTAACAGTGTGACTATTTCATTCTTGTGTACGTGGATATTGGTGATCCTGAAAGACAAATGCACATAAAGCCAGTATCCTACATGACACAGTCACTATG
This sequence comes from Perca flavescens, assembly GCF_004354835.1. Lineage (NCBI taxonomy): Eukaryota > Metazoa > Chordata > Actinopteri > Perciformes > Percidae > Perca > Perca flavescens. The sequence continues at coordinate 14,917,473 of NC_041348.1, forward strand.
ATTTTTTTTGTGGTTTTTCCTTTGACACTGCTAATTTTAAAACAAATATTATAAAAGGTTCTCTTTAATTTAATGTAAGCCATAATAGCACAACATCAAGCTTTCTTTTGGCTAAAGGTAGATGTGAAAATCTTTTTCATTTTAGTTTGGCTGTCGGCTTATAGGGTTACGATCATCAGAAGGCTGATTTGAATATAACCACAGACCACGCTAACTAGTAGTTCAAAGCAGGAGTCTACAAGTTACCCTTTTTCCGGGGCAGACAGAACCACTGATTTCATGTCATTACACTCAATTGAAAATAGATGACATGGTTCCTGTCTTCTAACAGTTTTGCAAAAAGCACCTGAATAACAGACCCTGAAAAAGCCATCACTTTTCCCTCCAATCTAAGCGCACCTTGTTACACTATTGCTCGGCTATTTCAGCAGTAATATGCTATTTTACTGGGAGCAGAGACTGATCAGGTTTTAATATATTCGGTTACTGTGCAGTCTCAGAAATGAACAATGCATCCTTCTTATCTTCAAAATTCGACGTAGGTCCTGCGGGGGCATGCCTCTTTGAATCATGACAAAGCACTTTAACAATTTAATAAACAACAATGAGTTTTGCATCGCTTCCAGACACTTCTCATTAGGAAACAGTAGACATCGCATTTGTTATCATCACTGCCTATCGATCTTGGCTTACAACAGTCACAAAGCCCCAGCACTTGTTGCATCTCACATCCTTGGGAGCTCTGTTGATTTTGCTGTGGCAAAACTGGATGAGATGCTGTGGAACAAAGAGTGGCTGGCTGCTCAAAATCTGATTCTGACAAATTGATTTATCTGTGGACATACATTAACAAAATCAATCCTCTTTCTTTGAGAGCTAATGTGCTCAGTTAGCTCCAGGTATGCTGTTCAGCCTCCAGCGACATTAAGAGCACATCGATACTGCCAGTCTGACTTCAACCCAAGTCCTACAGTGGTCAACACAGTGCCGTCTGGAGTCCATGTGGGGCTAGACATAGTAACAATATCTACTAGATAGGTAATGCACATCAGAACATAATACATGTTCCACTCACATTCAATTGTTTTCACTAATTACTGCAACATATTCAGGCCAATCAGCATTGCATTCATTCAGCAGCCATTACAGAGCTGCGATTCTACAACGCTGCCAACTTTAGAAAGAACTGGCAGGGTGGTAATGTCTAAACTGGGCAGCCATGACTTAAATGGAAATGAGCTCTTGAGTATCCCCATGGTGTTTGACAGTCCCATTTGCCTCTTATGTAAGCACATTAAGTCTGATGTTGCTACTTTACATAATAAAACAACTGACCTCCCAGTAATACCACCAGCACTCCCAGTTTTGTTAACTGGTATGAAAATAGTTAACCTTTCCAAAGTCATTTTCAAATGTACACAACATTTAGATCTCTCATCCAACATCACTGGCAGAGAGAAAAAAAAATTACAGTAATGTATTACCCCAAAATATTTTAATGTGCCCCACTGCAACAACTATGTAAACAAGATAAGTGGAGAAACTCATTGCCCTGATTGTGAGCAGCGAGCGCCCTCTGGTGGCTTAACATTGCACCTGATAGCCAAAAAAAAAAAAAAAACAGTATAGACACAACAAGGCTCTGTTTGTGTGCGCGCACGTGCGTACTAACCAAGTTGTAGTGAAGTCTCGGTGTGGTAATATCCGTCTTGTTGCTTCTTTTTCAACATGGAACAAAGATCCAGCCGCTCGACTGTCTGGTCTCCAAAAAACCTGAGTGTTGCAGTGAGAGAGCCAAAGTGACAGTGAGAAAGTGCAAGAGGGTGACGCCTCCAGCAGATAGTAAAGGCCAATGTCAGCCAGCACAGTTGCTTGTCAGCAATGATCACTTAAATTAAAAGTGACAACCAAATTAAGCTCCATGGTTCAATATACTTGGCCAATGTGTCCACTCTCATCATAAACACAAAAAAAAAAACTGGAAACAAAACATTATACAATATATAAATCAAAACACCAGTAAGTCACAGAATTGAGTTAGAACTGGATTTGTGCAAACTTCTTTCCTGTTATATGTTGCCTAAAAATGTTGTGCTTACATCAGCAGTAAGCATGCAGTATAGACACAAAACATTATATTACATAGAATGCAGTGCACATATCGTGGAGTATTGATCATAAAAAGATAATCCTGTACCTGGTTGGCTGAATACTTTGTTGTATGTAAAAAACAAGCCCTTACTTGTTTGTATAGTTGGAGTAGAGGGCTGGGTCCACACGCTTTATACCCTGTGAGGTAAACAAAGGGAAAACACTGTTTATGACATGTTCATCACGCTTTTTAGGACATTCATCTTGACGCACACACACAGACTGAGGGAGGACAAGGACGCCGCACAGCAGACGCCAGTCAGGATATGATGTCATCAGGTGTCAAAGGGGAGAAAAAAGATAGATGCTGTCCTTCCTCTGTCTCTCCCCTCCTGACTACCGCTCACCTCTGCTTATCTTTCCATCCTCACCCCCTTCACCCTCTTATTTATATCTTAATCCATTTCATACCCATTCCGTCAATCACTCCACCATTTTCTCTCTCCGATTCTCATATACCAGTCTTTAATTCCTGGTTAACTTCTCCCCCAAGTCAATCCTAATATAATAGTTCATAAAGTTGTTAAAAGAAAGCAAGCTACTTAGGAATGTATATTAAAGTATAATTAGAGTGAGTAATACAATGCAAATCTATGTTGAGATTATCCATTAAAAACAAAACCATGCTGTGCCAGTACAACATTATGCTTTTTTATTTTATTCATTAAAAATGTTATTTATTATGCAACTACAACAATTGTTGAAGTTAACATTTCAATTGTATGGTGACTTAATCACCACTTGGTCTTATAGTTAGAAAATCAATTACATAAAAAGTGGACATGTGTGTATACCTGGGATCGTAGTTTTGATACTCTGGATAGCTTCATAATGGTGAGGTGGGGTTCAAACCCACGATTTCCTTCTTGCAGAAGACCCTGCTCCTCAAAACGGCTCCGCAACAACTCTGCAACACACATACACAACACCAAAAGTTATAGAAGCAACCGGATACTACCTAATGATGAGGCCAAAGACGAATGTCAGTTATTTTGTCAGTTGACACAATGCAAAACGTTACCATAAACAGACAGCAGAGAGATGGACTGAAGCCCACAACATCATGAATAAGCTGTATATCATCTACTTCTTTCTAATTAACCCTTTCCAATCTCTTTAATGGTCTTTGGAAAAGCCAATTATAAAAAATGATGCAGACACACACACACAAAAAGTGTTTTCCTATCCTATGTCATTTGAACATATAACATGAACAAAGGTACGAACACATACAGTAGACATTCTGCAAGGACAGATGGACAGATGTGTACACACACACACACACACACACACACACACACACACACACACACACACACACACACACACAGTTTGGAGGGAAACCATAGAAGTATATTTAGAAGAGGAGCTCTACAGAGAGAGAAAGGTTAGTATATAATCAATAACAGTGTTGGAGGGAGCAGACGAGAAGACAGGAGAGTCCGACTTCCATCCTTATACTGCGTTTCCAAGAACTATAATATGGACTTTCTAACTGTGATCAGAATACACAAATGTGTTGCTGTGTTCTTGCGTATTTTTTTTTTTTTTTTAAAGCCTAACTACTGCCATACTTCACCTGAGGCAGTAAAGGCAAAATGTCAATACCCAAACGCCAAGATGAAACGAGAAATTGAGCAAAACGTTTCCTATTAATACTTTCTCAACACGCTTAACATTTGCTGCAGCACACACTCAACCGTTTAATGGTTAGGATGGGGTCAACTGTGGAGGGTCTGATCTATTTATGTCAGCTTAGAGGCTCAGTTTGATCCAAATTTTTACATTTTGAAGCTGCACGTTATATGTCTAAGCAAGAACACACGCCCTCCATCATCACTACCACATCCTTCTCTGGTCTTTTGGTATAAAAAGCTCATCACTACTTCCTCATCTAATGATGAAGATTACACACAAAACTTAGCCAAGGTCATTTTGTACAACCTAGGCCCTTGTAGCTCTCTCTCTTTAAAGGATTCATTTACTGCATTTCCTGTTTATATCAAGCACCCAGATGAAATTACTTTTGGGATTTGTCTCTGCTTGGCCATCAGTAATATGCCGAATGTAGTATTTGCTCTGATCTGAGCAGTTAATACACAAGCAGCTAGGAAATCCACACAAAAGAATAACCAGCTTGTGGCTCATACGCAAATTAATGAGAAAAAAATCAATCATTTCCTGTCGTGTGATTGTGCAAACATGCATGTGTCTACTTTTACAAATCACTGTATATTTATTATTAACCAATTATTACTTTGTGTATGTGTAAGTGTCGCAAGGCAAATGGAGCGAGAATCCTCTTAGGAATGTTGGCCTAGTGTTGTTGCCAAAGGCACAACACAAAAACATACACGCAAATGCTTCTGCATACACCCCCACACTTGTACACAGATGCAAAATGACAAATGTAAAATAAATGAAGACGCATCACACGCACAACCCCAGATGCTTGCGTGAATACAATATGCAGCTACACACACACAGAGAAAAATCAAACAAATACCATATTGTTCGATTAAATCCACTTACACAGTTTTAAGAAAAAGGATGTGGTTGCACTGAATATTAAATCAGTGCAAAGTAGTGGACTACTCAGAACTAGAACTTACATCCATTGACACACGATGTGTTCTTACGGTGTTTTATTTTTAATCAAAACCACATTTTTAAACGCTACATTTTGTGCCCCACTGCAGGGCCTAATGGCAAGTTAGAGAAGTCTACTGTTAAAGCTGCTCCCCAGGTCACTCCACAACAAAAGTCAGGCTTAGACCGCTTATGAACTTTGAATGTGAGAGTTAGCACACTTAGTTTACCAATAACAATCCCCCCGGATTATACCCTACGTTCCCAAAAGCTGTCTAACCTCTGATCTCCCATAGCAAAGCCCCCACGACAGCAAGCATCGACCCTGTTAAAGTGTCCTTATGAAAGACAACAAATCCTCCAATCAGCTCCAGGGACCCCAAGTTCAGAAATCCCTCCACAGGGACACAAAGGCCACAGAGAAAGTACTGTATCACATTAACACACTGTAATGAAATGTATCCCCTTGTAAAAAAACACTGCACGAGACGCATTTTGGATAAACTACATGATAAAGACAGTCAGAAGTGTTGAAGGAGGACAGAAGAAGAAAAGATGACAAAATGACAAAGAGAATGAAAAGCTAAATGTTTGTCACCGACCTGCCAGACTGTCCAGTGTGTGCCTGTGTTGTCCGGGGGTCAGCCCAACAAACACCACCTCCTTCCTGAAATGACTGATCCCTGAGAAGGGCAGCACCAGATCCCGCCCACCCAGCAGCTCAGCCAATGACGGCTCGACCTGAGCCAGAACGGTTGCCGCCCTATAAGGAAATATACACATGAGTATCACACACACACACACACACACACACACACACACACACACACACTTAATCCTCTCTCTCCCTCTCATATTACATAACAAGAGAATCTAGTGATTACTAATGACACACAATCTTTTACTTGATGTAGATTAAGCATCAGTATCATCACATAACATGACTGGCACGTTCCAGAGCTGCATGAAGTTGGGTCACTTAAAAGCCCTGGTCATGAAATGTTAGAATGAGAACTTCAGAATATGAAATGTACTTATCTGAACCACATATTCAATGTGGGAAATAGTTGTTTTTTGTTTTGTTTATTTTAGTCAACCTAAAATACTCCAACATTTTTCCCTTCACTGATGACATTGGTTTATCAATGTCTGTCGTTATATGGGCCATTTGAACCTTACAAATGAAAACAATGTGATGCTTAACTTAACTGGACACATGACACATATTTTTGATATTGCAATGGAAAGCCTGTTTAAACAAAACATTTTATTCTGATTAACGTCTTATTCTGATTATTAATTGGAATAAAAAGCGTCAGACTTTATTATAGCTTCAGGGACTGCCGTCCTTCTACAGCGTTTTTAAGGCTCATATTGGAATCTAAACCTTAAAAACGTTATAGGCCTATCAACCAGTTTTCCTGGAAGTGCTGAGAGGAAGAGATAAGAAGGAAGCAGCATCTAACGTGACATGTTGGTAATTAGTCATTTCAGAACCCTGCATCCCAAGCAGTAACTTCTGCCTGAAACTGTATTACTACAACAAACATGAAGGAGACCTTGTTTGGTTATTTGATGTTGTGATAATGAGCAGCATCATAGAGAATGAATGGGTGTGAAAATATGGTTGTGGCAGTAAACTAATTTGAGGGGTGCTCTGTATGATTGAAGTGCAGTATTTTAGCTTTAGTGTGTGTTAAATCCTGGGAGAGCAATATGGAAAATTGAAAAAAAAAAAAAGAGTTGACAAAAGAGATTTTATTTAATTCTATCCTAAATCACATTTTACACATAACGAACAGTGACTTCTGAAATACATAATGTGCAGCACAGGTCTGTGTGTGTACGTCAAAAAAGCTGATCAGTATCCATCCACATTTGTGTGTACGTTAGGGGAGGGACAAATCCATATTGCAATATATATGGTTTTCTGCAATTCTTTTTATTGATGCACTAGCACCGGTATTGGAATAGATTTTGTATGAATATTTAAACTTTTAACTGTTCTGCTTAATGGCGGCTCAGCCTTAAGCCTTAGTTATTGAGCATTTTGGCATTCAAATAATGACACATTTTTCGTGTGTTGGGAACAAATTCCATGCTTCCATGTTTCATCTCAGCTGGCTTGAAAAATCAGTTAACACTGAAAGCTCTTCATCATGCATGATTTATGCAAATGACAGGAGACATTTTCCTCTTCAGTTCAACATTCTGTGTGTATGCTGGGTTTGTTTTTTATGTTTGTGTTTACGTGTGCATGTGCATCCACTCACAGGTCTACTTGCTCCTGACTGGCGAGATGAGTGACTAATAGTGTGATGTGGAGAGTTGGGACAGGGATCATGGCTTTGGCCAATCGGCGCTCCTGCTGAAGCACCGCCTCTTGGACCGCGATCACGGTTGAACTGATCTGTCATTGGATAAATTCACGGTCAATCAGCAGCAGCCGGCAGATGCCGTCACATACAGTCACTGCTTGTTCTCTCTCGTCCTTCACCACCACTCCTCCTCTCTTTCCGAGAACTAGCTTGGTATGCATGGGGGACGATTAGAAGGATGAGACACTGGGGAAACGATCGCAGTTCAAAATGACACAGATGAGGCGTCAACACATGATGACCATGGGGTAAATCAATGTTTATTCAGAGGAGCTTTTTGGTCAATACTCATTAAGATTTCAGTGTCATCATCCGTCAGGTAATTAAATCTTGAACTTTGTATCTGTCTCCCGGTATAGATTGAGCTACACTGACCGTGACCAAGTGTCAAAGACTACAATTATTATTAATCTGGAAAGAACAGAATAAAGTCTTCTCTACAATCAGAGAGTTAAAAGGGTTTCTGAAATAGTTCATTTTACTACGTACTACTACTATAGTTAACCCACAAAGGATCATGCCAGTGGTTTTTGTATTTCTTAAGTCAATGTACTACAAATCTTTATCAATTTACTGCCTACTGTCCAAAGCATATCATAGCTTTAGTCTTTTAAATGCCATTTACAACCTTCCATGCAGCCACAAATGTCCATCTACTTTAGCAGCGTGGAGATGAACTTGCACAGACTTGAAACCTACTGAAGACAATCCATCACATTAAAAATTGATGATAGGTTGAATTTGTTTTGCAACGATTTTGTTATGGAGATCGAAGCACAGATTGTTTTCATAAGTCTTCTGAGAAGTTGGCTGAATTGCAAACAAACATGAATGTTGCAAAAATGATAGTGTGAATTAAGTACCTAATTAGAGATGAAACACTTGAGCGATTAATCGATAACATTGATTGAATGAAAATTAGTTGGCAAAAATCTTGATAGAGAATCTGCAATTTTGTTATAAATGGGATTCAATGTGCACAAACTCCAGCATGATTCCTAAAGTACACAAGTAAGTGAATAGTTCTGCAATGTTTTACCTGTGTGTTAGTGATGGGGATGGAGATAAAGTAGTTGGGTCGCTTGGTCTCTTTCTTTTTCTTCTTGTTCTCTGCATCCTCTTCACTGTCCACTCGCCCTTCAATGTCTCCTCTCTTCCTCTTCCTCTTCTGGATTGACTCTGGGCTGGAGACTAGAGAGAAAGGGATAGCATACGTTACATTACAAAAAGAAGTGAAAGTTATAATTAAAAAAATCATTCAAATATTCAATCAGTCAAAGATTCAAAAATGTACACACATCCTAGCTCTTTCCATGTAGAGGGGCTGGTCAGAGAAAATGGAAGCTCTGACATGAAATTGTCTGAAGTATCAGCAGACTTGAGCTGTTTCTTCATCAGTTTCCTCTTCTCCCTCCTCATCTTCCTCTTGTTCTTCTTCTCACTCGATCCTGCTGGAGCTGCCAAGAAAATAAATAAATTATGATACAACACGCATACTGTAAATGTATGAACATGAATACAAAAACACACTCAGGAGAACAGTCATACATGTACAGTACATGGTTCAGAAACACAGTAAACCTCCTTACTCTCCACGTCTATTCCTTATAATATTGATTCACTTAGTTCATTATTTTAATAACATATTGCATAAAAACATCCATACATAAGTTTAAAACCATTAAAAACAGAGAGTTGTTGTAGTGCTCCGGGCCCAGTCTTGGCGCTGCTATAAGTTTTGCAAGCCACCAGATGTCACTGTATGCGTTTTATTTGAAGGCCTTTTTTAAAGATTTTTTTTTGGGGGGGGCTTTTCCACCTTTAATTTGACAGGACAGCTATATGAAAAAGGGGAGAGAGAGGGGGGAAGACATGCAGGAAACCGTCACAGGTCCGATTTGAACCCTGGACCTCTGTGTCAAGGCATAAACCTCTCAGTATATGTGCGCCTGCTCTACCCACTGAGCCAACCTGGCCACAAAGCCCTGAACTTTAAATCTTTTTTCCACACAAATGAGGGAGAGATTACCTAAGCTTCATAGGGTTCATCCACCCATCACTTGTGTAACAATGTGGCACTGTGTCAGTTGGGTTTTTCAAGCGTACCCAGTTTAGGTGCTGAATCTAATTTTGTCAAACCCAGTGATCACAGTGATCACTTGAGCATCTCAGGCAGTCAGTTGTAGTCACCTGACACTGTGGAGGCTCCAGGGTCTTGTTGGACCTCCATGGTGACTGCATCCACCTGACCTGGAATCATCACCTGATTCTTCAACTCCTTATTTTCTGCCCCACTCTCCTGTACAACCACACATTCACCGCCACCCTCCTCCTCCTCATCGTCATCATCTGAGGCATTAGCAGTGGTCTCTTTGCCAGATGAGATATCGGCTTGCTGCATATCACAAACGTATAGCTTATACAGACAGGACTGTTCCTAAAACAGAGAAGAATGATATAAACGGGTCACAGCCATCATCTTATTGCACTTTCTGTAAACGTGGCTGAGGATAGCATGAGTTCCTTTTCTTTTCAAGACGTTCTTTTCATTACCTTAAGTCTGGACCGGTGTGCAGATGGCTTCAGTGCGCTTACGTTACAACAGTGACTGGTTGATATGGCATGCAGCCGAAATGATAGTTCAGTGAAGGCAACAACCCTCTGTAAACACACGATTTTTGAACACGTCGATCTGATCGGACTCAACAGGACACGACCGATAAGCATGACACACAGTTAGCTCATCTCACAACTAAGTTTGACCAACTTTAGCTAACGTACAACTGACGTTAACAGCTACCCAGTTGAACGTCGATGAGTTGAACAGACATTACGGTTAAGCTAAACTAGCCGCAACAGAGAATATTAGTTTACAACTCTCCTCGGGATAGTTACCGATGAGAAACCTCTTGAGACAGACTTTGCCTTCCTGTAGCTAACACCTGTTGAAATGAATCAAACAGCCATACTGCAGAACATCTGTTGAGCTAGCTAACTGTTAGCTAACTGTTGTGCAGCTAATTAACAAAAATAACCGGAATGTCATTTATGATAACTTGTCATTATGTCGTTGGTGCAAAATTGTCACCGCTGGCAGTCCTTGTCAGAAAAAAATCCAAACGAATAATTAGAATAACATTTAGCTCCACAGAACGCGCTAACACGGACTGCAGACTGGAAGCAGCTACTATTTGTAAACAATGTCAATTTTCCGGCACGGTTTTTCAGAGCAAAAGTATTTTTATCTTTCCAAAATAAAAGCATATCGGTCACTTTTTAATCTATTAAAACATTAGCACACAAGTAATTATTAATTTGAGGAATTCAATTAAGTTTTGGTAAATGTGCCTAATAAATGTAACCCACTAGGTTGGACGTTATTTACACAAATTCAACATTAAACATTTCAAATGTAATTTCTACTGCATGGAATACTGTCCGTCAAAACATTCCTATTTCACCTTTTTTGACATCTTCAAGCCAAGTTGAATAAGATTGTAGGCCCTCGTCGATCAGCCATACAGCAAAACAGTCTTAATTACTAATTTGATAATGCATGGTGGTTCTAAAAATCTTTTGGTCCAAATGCTGTGTACAAAAGTGTTTTGACATAAAATCTTCAGTGTAGTGCTGTGAAAATAGGTCTTGCAATACGAGACACTATAGTGAGATGAACTGTGCCTTGATGACTAAACTTTAGTTTAGTATAAATAATAATAAAATCAAAGTAAATTTGGAGCCAAACTATTTTTAACAGTATGTACGTTGAAAAGATACAGGAGCCAAGTTTATGTTGTTTAGTCATATTTATGCCATCCAAAAATATATATTGAAAGACTATTAATAAAGGATCACTGACAATATGATTACACCCATACTTGCAGTTTATTGTTACATGTAAGTGTTAGGTATAGTAATCATCACATCTTACATACGCTTCCTGCAACATGATTTTGCAATAAGGTAAAGCAAAAATGCACATTCATGCTTTAATGCAAAAAAAATTCTTAATGTTTATTCTTTATTTTAACATACATTCAAGTCTTACTAGTATACACAAACAACAGTCGCAGCTGGAGAACTGAACACTGGACATTTGATTATAGAAATTCTGTTTTATTATATGGTCACATTTGAACTTACTCTCCAAAATGTCTAATGGTTAACAACAGCTCAAATACTCAAGTCAACATTTTTCTTTTCTACAGCACATCTACAGTATAAAGTATGACTCATTTTAAATAAGTCAAAGTTTTTTTAAGTGTTGACTTTTTGCATCAACAGTTACCAAACCACAAGTCACATGATGTAGCTTTAGAAACACAATAGCAGGAAATGGACAGAGAACTGTGTTTAGCTACAGTATTTACACCCATGATTAACATGAATACATGACACCATTAGACCACAATCAGTAGCTGATCTTATTTAGTGTTGAGAGATGCTTATTTCTGTATTTTGTGTTGTTTTTGTAAAGCTGCGGAACAGAGTCCAAAACAAATTTCCCTCTGGGGACAATAAAGTATATCTTATCTTACATTATCTTATTTTACCAAGGAGGATTACATGTTTTCTGCAAACAGTAAATGGTCTAAATCTATATTTTTTTATTGATTTATTTTTGCTGTTGATGCAATCCATTAAATATTGTTTTACTTGTGATGTGAACTTCAATTCACATCACATTCAACTCAATTGCCACCAACGAGATTTACCACCTTTTTGTGTACTAACACCGCTATAACCGTCAGTTTCAGAAGCCCTGTTGTTACCACCACCTCTAACAGAAGTACTACAAGTCAAACCACTTGCAGCATACCCACCCTGAGCATTTCCACTGGAATATTCACTTTTTGGAACAAAACACTCCAGTAATTTGTTTTGTATCTGGGTAACAGCAGCATCATTTTGTTGATCCTTCAGTAATCCATGCACTGTCTCATGGTAGAAAACGTTGACATGCAACACAACGTTAGCGTGGTCAGACCATGTTCTCATAGATGTTGTGTACCTGACCTCCCGTGCGTGGTGCATCAACACCAGAATGACAGGTTTATCATCTGAGGACACCAAAAGGGAGGACGGACAATGAGATAGTTAGGAAGGAATATTGTAGGTTGGAGCTTAAACAGTAAGGTTCAGTGTGGAAGGCGACTCTCAGAGACTGAACATAAATGATAATCAAAAGATATATATTTGTTGTTTAATTGTATGAATACCAAAATGTTCTCTTTTCCCAACATATTGGTGTGTCTTAACTTTGATTATATATGTCAGAAAGAAACTTGTATCTCACAAATTTGTTTCCCTTACCTGTAACATAAGTCATGGCTGCCTCAATATCTGATGCAACGCGTGAACAGATCGGGCAGAAGACAAAAGTGAGCTTGTAATCCTGACTGCTTTCAATGAGCTGAACCTGATCCTGAACTTGATCCCGAACTTTCTCCATCAGCTGTCGATGTGCACCAAAGGTTTTACCGCCAACAATCACCTTGTACTCCAATGTGTCTATAGAGCGAAAAATGGATGTGCAAAATCAGATTTATACATTTACAAGAATTGGGTGAACCAAACAGTTTAATAAAATGACTCTTTAAAAAAAAACTCTTGCTATGTGGTTCCTAAAAATCCTGATAGAAAAAAACTTGATAGAGCTTTAAAAAAAAAAAGAAACGGTGACAATGTCTCACAAGACCTATTATCCTCACACTGAGATAGATGGAGTAAAAACCTAGTTCTCAATATGGTCTGACACAGTTTCCTGCAGAGTTTTAAATTTTTTGAGTTATAATAGAATATAAAAGTGAATGACACCAGATTCAGTCAGACAATTGCAGTATGGTGCACCATTTGACCACGGGGGCCTGACATACCCGTACCAGGCAAAGGGTCTGTAACATAAAATGGCATAAATGTTCTTACTGACTCCAAATCTGAGCAGAGAAAGAAGTCACGCTCCCTCTGCGTGTGTTGTAATACGAGTTTCTCTGTTCTTTGTTTTGATAGCCGGTCCTGCTGCACGTGCAACGTTAGTTGATTTGAGTGAATCTGGTCATGGAAAGTAAGAATGTAACTAAGTACATTTACTCAAATACTGCACTAAAGTACAAATGTTAAGGTACTTGAACTTTACTTGAGTTTTTTCTTTTTATGCCATTTTCTACTCTGCTACATTTCAGAGAGAAATATTATACTTTTTACACTACATTAATCTGATAGCTTTAGTTACTAGTTACTTTACAAATTAAGATTTTTGTACACAAAACACATAAAATCAACCAAATATTATTAAAGTGCTCATATTATGCTCATTTTCAGGTTCATAAATTGTATTAACATATTTTTGTTGTACTGCACATTGCTGCAGCTCCTCTTTTCACCCTGTGTGTTGAGCTCTCTGCTACAGAGTGAGGCATCTCACTTCTGTTCCATCTTTGTTAGGAGTCGCACATGCGCAGTAGCTAGGTAAGGACTACTAGCCAGTCAGAAGCAGAGTATGAGGGCGTGCCACGCTAGCAGCTAGGTGAGCATTATAACGTTACAAAGTGACGCACGTTCGTCAGAAGTAAAGGCTGGACTACAATAGAGCTGTTTGGAGCAGTTTGTGAACAGTGTTTTCTGTTGGAGATGGTAAGTCCCTTTGGGTGGACTTTGGGCTTTTTCACTTTGTAAACCTACAACGTGCACAAAAAAGATATATAACACAATAAAGGAAAGGGAAAAAGCCAAAAAGCATAATATGAGCACTTTAAAAAAAACATATAAAATTGATTAACCACAGTGGACAGAGGTTTACCCTGCAACCAGAAGGCCACAGTCTGTAATGAGATATTCTAAACTCAAGATTCGCTGACTAGCTTTTTCTAGAGCTTTTGACTGTATCAAACAGCCTTCTTTAGCCAGAAGTACAGGATCTCAGTCTTGTGATGATAACAGCTGGTTGTATGTGTTGAATGGTTAGTGGTGAGTGCTTATTGGCTAGATGTTCTCACTGCAGTGAGTTTTTAGATGGCAACTGAGCAAGTTACATACTGTATGCTGGATAAGGCAGTGGCATATGGTTAAAAGCTCCAGAACAAAAAGCTGGTAAGTGAACCCTGAGTTTTGAATATTTTGAAACAGATGTGGGTTTCCACAGAAGGAATCACTGGGCTCAGGTCTGATCTCTGCATTTTTGCTATGTGTACATCAACAACACAAGTGTACAGATAAAAAATATGTCAAGGCTTTGAATCTGCTTTGAGTGTGAAGAGAAAAAAAAAAGTTAGGTTTACTTTGAGGAACTTGTAGATGGCCACCAGTTTGGCCAGTATGGAGCATCAATTGACCACTGGTGTCCGAGGTACCTGTACCTGGCAAGTCACATGAAATGGCATCAATGCACTTACTGACTCCAAATCCTACAGTATGTCATTTAAACAATCAACTTCAAAAGTGACATTTTAAGTTATAACTCAACGGCAAACTGAATACTCCTCATTAACATGTCATGAGAGTGTGAAATGGAAGAGAGTGAGATTCACCTCGTGCTCCTTGTGAACGGCCATCAGGCTGGCCATTGGGGAGCTTCACAGGATTACAGGAGACTGGTTCCTGATCTGGTGGATTTTTGCTGAATTCTTCCAGAATAGCGATGTGAGCATCAAGGACATTTTGGACATTATTTATTTGGGTCTTAATATCCTTCATGATATGGAGGTAATCAACCAAGACCCCGTTGTTGGTTAGAGCAGCTGGAAGAGAGAGAGAGAGAGAGAGAGAGAGAGAGAGAGAGAGAGAATCAGGTTGTGCATGTGTTAGAATTTACTTCCAAGACCAAATAGCTGTCACATGTGAAAGTGAAAGTAATACTAGCAAAGGCTGTACATACTCCTGAAAGATTCATGTGGGATGAACTCTTTCAGTTCTCTTAGGATCACATCAATTGGCTTCTGAAACAAACATATTATATTACAGCATTATTTCAATTTTGACTTTCCTAACGATACGGTTTGATCCGTGCTATTTATCTATATTTAAATCTCTCTCCAATCACATTTCAACTTGTTACAGTAGCTCACCTGTTTATGTATTATGTCAAAGATGGTCCTTCTCAGTTTGAAATTCTTATTTTCAGGAAACAGTTCGTGCAGTTCTTCTCGAGTCAGTGACTGGATGTCAGCGTCAGTGCGTAAGTCTGCCTCTGCAACAACAGACGTGGTGTTGGGTAAGCACTGGGAACATTTTCTGTTTGACACATTTTTAGACAGTTGTTTTTTAAGTTCCCAGCGCCAATATGACAGCTTAACAGTGACCTGCTTATAAACCTGAAGCCACATACTGTAACGGTGTTGAAGGCTTCTTCTTTTTTGCACTAATCACCTTCTCTAAAACTGCTTACTTACTTTCCAACACGTCAGCGGCTGTTTTGTTGCTGCGCCTTATTTCATCCAATAATCGTGACATGACGTCTCCTGTAGAAAAAGGCACAGTTATAACATGGACTTCAATATATATACTGCACTGTATATATCTTCTTGTTGTTGGTTTGACATGCCGTGTGAAAGATTTGGAACAAACCTGCTGTGTGGACAAGCTGAGCGCGAAGATGGAAGGAAGGAAAGAGAAAGAGATCTTTGATCTGATCGAACACAAGATAGATGACTGAAATGAAAAGAGTCAATACTATGGTAAATTAGTTGCTGCAGTTATAGCTGTCAAGTACCTAACCGAAATAAAACAAAAACCTTCGAGACCGTATTTCCGCTTTACTTTCGTAAATCCAGTAGTCTACGTTTACAGAAAACAGAAAGTGAAACTTAAAAAAAAGAGTTGTTTAATCAAGAGGTGACGTAGAGGGCTCTTCAAACGATCATTGGTCGCTGGAGCAGATCTGGTTGTGACACATCTGTAGTCCCGCCCTGCTCACGCACCCGGTAGATAAAAAAAAAAGAAAAAAGAATATAACGCTTTTTATTATGTATTTATTTATTTATTTATTACATAGGCCTATATAAACTATATTTTCCATCATATAGCTTATGCATGTGCTTGGTCCATAAACACAGACTCACACACAATTAACTATAATGCTTATCATCTATGTCAAACTTTATTTATAGCAGAATAAGTGTTTATTTTGCCTGCCAGATGCGACCAAGTTTTTGTTTAGTTCAGTTCCTTTGAACTCCAGGATGCTGCTAAATGGAGCAGTGGTTTATCATTATAGAGCCTTCCAGCTGTGCGTCACAGCCTAAAAAGTGGCGTCATGTTTCAGTACCACAGCATGTTCAAGCCAGCAGGGAGCAGCACTATACAGCTTTTATCACCACACTGCAACATCTTACTGTAACTTACTGTAATTCATACCACTTCAGTTACATGAAGACATTCTACATTTGGTAACATGATCTTCTCTGTTCTGTATGGGCGTATCAATAGTTTGGATGCCACAGGATATCAGCAGTAAGACGTTATCTGAAGTTAGAATCAGAGGACAAAACTCAGTTTCATTTAATTCAATTAAATCCGGCAGCTGTGTAGTACCTATTATGGATATAGATACTCTCAGCTCATTAAATATTATTCTGCTTTTAAAGGGTTAATGAGGACGAGAGGATGTGGTTGGGTATTAGGTCTATTAAAGCTCACCACAACTCCAACTGCTGCTATGCACAATATCATTATGATTTGAATAAAAAAAATCAAATTCAAAATCAAGAACTTTCTTGTGCTGCATAGTCATGAATAAAGTAGACAGGTATTTGGTATGTGGAACAAAAGTTACAATCTAAGCATGTTGCCTTCTCCACAGTCTGTGTGTGTGTGTGTGTGTGTGTGTGTGTGTGTGTGTGTGTGTGTGTGTGTGACACAAACACAAACAACACGGTAGTTCAGTTTGAATTTACACAACGTTCTCCCCTCAGACAAGCTGAAATATAAAGAAAAGTATACTGTGTGTTCACCTGTGGTGTCCAATGTCATTCAGCAGTTTGTCTGCAGGTGTTGGAAGCTGAGTCTAGTCTGGGAGCAGAAACTGTTGGCAGACACTGACAGTAGGTGAAGTGGTTTTCTTTGTCGTGTGCCTTTTTGCAGAGGGCGAGACAGCTCCTGGTGGCTCTGCTTAGTCTCCTTCATGTATGACGGTGGAAGAAAAGACATTTTTGTGCGGCTCTGACTGTGTACCATAGCACTCTCTGTGTAATGACATGCAAAGTCGGTTGGAGACAGTGAACATGTGCGACTTATCCTTCAACAGCTTAAGAGAGGCAACCGAGATGGATTTGATATGACAGTCGTGTTGCAGTCGTTTGAAGCCAGTTCAGTGGAATCTTTGAACATTAATCATGTCAATAGAGGGATTAAAGCTTTATTTACAATGTTTACAGCTAAAGTGTTTCAATATTTTCAGGCTTTTTGGCTTTAATAAATAAATAAATACAAAGTTACATAACCGTAACTGTTGGTTTAGTGGTCTTCACCATTTTTTTTTACAAGCAGTGACTAACATCAGCCAGAAGATGGTAATCACATATCAGAAGTCCGTCTGTTTCAGGAAGTGATTTGGCCTCCAGCCTGATCTTTAGATCATGCCAGCTCTGCAGTGCAGAGTTAAGGACAGAGCCAACAGTTAACACAAGCAGATGTCTTCGTCCTACTTGCTGATCTCATTTTATCAAGATTATATTTAACATGGTTGATTCTGAGTAAGAGGCTAAAGATTTATTCATGGAGCAAAGTGCTTCACAATAAAAACATTCAGAACAAAATATCAAGCCGGCAGGATAGTTACAAACATTATAGCAACAAAATGAAACAAAGCTAAAGCCATCTGAATAGGATAATATAACAGTGAGAAGTAAACTATTGCAAGATTTATAATAACAGACCACTTTTCCAAACCCAAGTTACAAAGTGCTTCACACATTACAATCAACAAATAATAAAACAAAAATCCTAAATAAAAAAAGTAACCCAATTCCAGCAAGATAAAAGAAATAAAAAGACAAATTGGGTCAACTAAAAAAACTTCAAAGTCAGTATAAGTTCCTTGATAAAAGTTTGATTTAAGAAGAGAAGAGATTTAAGCTGAGTGTCTGCAACAAAAGACGTCTGTCTGAGAATCTCAATGTTCCGATGTGAATAGTTCTAAAAGGTCAGAAATAAAGGTGAGGCCACGAAGAGCTTTAACAGCAATAAATAAGATCTTAAAATCAATTCTTCTTGACATTGAAAGTAGAGCTGGGCAATATATCGATATTATATCGATGTCGTAATATGAGAATAGATATCGTCTTAGATTTTGAATATCGTAATATGCCATAAGTGTTGTCTTTTCCTGGTTTTAAAAAGGCTGCATTACAGTAAAGTGATGTCATTTTCTGAACTTAAGACTGTTGTAACTGTTCTATTATTTGCCTTTACCCACTTAGTCATTATATCCACATTACTGATGATTATTTATCTAAAATCTCATTGTGTAAATATTTTGTGAAAGCACCAATAGTCAACACTACAATATCGTTGCGGTATCGATATCGAAATCGTGATATTTGATTTTCTCCATATCGCCCAGCCCTAGTTGAAAGCCAGTGCAAGGAGGCTGAAACAGGTGTGATGTGGTCACGTTTTGCATCTGGATGGGTTTCGATTCAGAACGTTAAAAAGTCAGTTGCCATAATCAAAGTGTGAGGAGATAAAAGCATTCGGATGATATCTGGGTCTTTAAAACTTCAGATGGATTGGATATTTTTATAAATATTTCTAAGATGATAAAAACAAGATTGAACAAGCTTTGTCGTACGCTGCTCAAAACTTAAATTACCATCTACAAAACACCAAGATGTGGGGCAAAGATAGTAACGTACAATTATCATTTTAACTATTCAGAAATGCACTCAGAGACCTCACCATGTAGTGCCTGGTTAACATTGTCAAGACTCGTATTATCTCAAATCTGCCATGACTCTCATGAGGTGACACAAACAGCGACATACAGAGAGCAGATTCGCTGGCAAAACTCTGTTTGTTCAGTTAATATCAAAACCTCTGCTTGCATCATCTGTTCTACTGTGCAGAGTTGGTTTTGGATGCTGGAACACAAATGTAAATACCAAGCAAAATTGACACTGGCAGAAATGTTTGTGGATGAGCTTAGAATCCGACAGTATGATCAGAGGACTCCTGTGTAGTTTGGATTGAGTCATGATAACAACATGATATACATTGTGAAGCCCCTTGTGTGCACTTCAGTAACTCTACTCTGCAGCAGTGAAGTGAAAACAGCAGTATGGAGGCAAACAATGTAACAGGTGTGGGTGTTTGTCCGTAGCGTTCCCTGAGATGACAAAGTGGAGTAGTCAAATGTTTATAATATTCCTTCAGGGAGGTGGAAACAAGTTGCAGGATAGCAAAACAACAAACAACTAAAGAAATACAAATCCAAAAGATAATTAAAAATGTGACTTATGAATAACATTGCCATTCCTCTACAGTTGTGCAAATTAGAGATTACCTTGCAATTTCACCACACAGCTGCCAAAACAAGAGACAATACTATCGGAAATTACAGAAATCAATTCCTATTCCTGTGTGTGCATACCTTTGGATGTTTTACGCAAGGAATGGAAAGACAAAGTTAAGTGGAGAAGAAGAAAAAGAAGAAGAAGAAATGGGAACGCATTAGGTCCTTTGATATGAACGGCAGTGAGATAAGGAAAGATGAGAAGCTGCTGCTGTAAAACAGGGAACCGATGATGCAACTCATGCTCCTTCACACCAGGAGTCTCATCTTTCCCTCTTAACTTGCTCAATTATCGCAAAATGTGATTTTCTCTCATCGAGGCACAAGCAACATGTTAGATTAAAAGTCAGGGCTTTGTAGACACAAATTCACACACACACACACACACACACACACACACACACACACACACACACACACACACACACACACACACACATACTTGCTCACAGTTACAGACATTGCCCTCAGTTATTATGCATTCATAAATCAAAAGGTTGTGACGGGAATTAATCTAAAACGATGGCGAGTGTAAGTCACCGGATGCAAATATGACAGCTTTATTAGAAAACTAGATTGCTTGAATTTGTCTGAATTAATGTGACACTTTTTTTGATTAAATAGCAACCCCCTCCCCTCGCTAACTGAGTCGGGGCTGAAGGATGGATCAGGCAACAGCATAGAAACAGTGGGGTTTCATTCTCACTTCATTTTTTTGTTTACACACTACACAATGCAGCAATACCTTTTTAAGTATGTTTAATTATGCATTCTTTCTGTGATCCAAACGCATTGAGAATAAGTGCTTTGAGTTTATTGCTAACATCAGAATGCCATTGTGACCAATTTACTGTAGCATGTTACAGTAGCATGCTAACATTTGCTAATTAGCACCAGACACAAAAGCCTACAGCAGAGGCTGACTGGAATTTCACTAGTTCTGCTCTAGTCATAAACCAAAGTATTGGACACATTGAAAATCTAATATAATATAAAATAAATCAAGGGGTCACTAACCTTTTCCTTAAAGATAAGTTTTGTTTTATTTCCACATAAATCACTTACATTTTGAACAATTTGTAAAATGGAAATTTCACACTGAAAGCCTGCTGACAGTAAATGCAGGCTTTGCGGTTTTTATTTTCTTCTATTTGAGGTACTTCTGCACCTGGTTGGTTGAACAGAAAACATCAAACTGCTCAGTCTGTAGCTCTGCCGACAGTATTTCTCGCTCGCCCTGCAGCGTTCGTCACCTGCTCTCATGAGGAGTTAGGAGAAACAGTCACACCACGCATTTCTCTTGATTGAAGTCACCAGGAAAGGAAGGGAAGGAGAGGAAGAAGAGTTAAATGACTTCAGTCTTACCCAAGGGGGTAAACGAACCTCCACAAAGTGTACCTCCTACGGAGCCATTTTGATGCTATCAAGCCATCACCTGCCGTTAGCATTCCATTGACTGCCATCCATCACTTTGACAGCGAATAACTTTACATCTGATGCGTTTAAAGACTCTATTTGTCCATTGTTTGTTTCTTAAGAAACACAACAATGTATAAAAGGCTCCATTACCTTGTATCTCACGTTATGGCTCCGTAGCAGACGTTGTTGTAAAAATAGGCTAACGATTGTGTCATAACTGCGCGACCTTCTGTTGCATAATAGACACATTACCGTACAGTACAGGAGAAGCTTGCAGGCAGTTTTGACTTACATTAGCTGTTTAAGTTTAATTACTAATGTTAACTAGCATTTTAGTTAGCAATAATTAGCCTGTGCCTATGTTATCTCCTTACATATACATATACGCTCTCCGTCTCTGCAAGATTGGGAATGATTGAGATTTCTCTTGGCACAGCTACCAGAAGACGTTCACGTCACATATACGTCTTCAAGCTCAGTTGGAGGCTGCGCAGTAACGCTCAGCCATCACCGACAAATGCTTCTAATAGACTTCACTGCTCTCTGTTGCAAGCCTACGGCGTCGATTTGTCCATTAATTGTACTGTCTATGGTCTCACCTCCTTTCAGTGCACAATCCCCTCATGCCAATGCACGTAGGTAAAATATAAGAGGGAGGTAGCAGAGAGGATAAAAATATATATATTTAAGGAGATGTAAGTCAAAGGTGTTATATGATATATATATTGAAGACACAGGTTTGGTTTGGTTTGGTTTATGATGGAACATAGGGAGTCACTCTGCTGATCTGACTGGAGTAAAGTTATAGTTCCACCTTTAAGAGGAGGAGGAGAAGGTAGAGGGGAGTGGAGGGTGAGCGATAACCAGCCTGCCGCAGGGAGAGAAAAGCTAAGTGGCAGCTAACGACAGAATGCAGATCACAGGCCGACGTGCGCTACTACACTGTGGCCTGGAGGTTTGAGCAACAGAGTTTTGTATTCAATGCAAACAGCCTTGTGAAGCCAGTGCAGGGACTGCAGGATGTGTGTGTGTGTGTGTGTGTGTGTGTGTGTGTGTGTGTGTGTGTGTGTGTGTGTGTGTGTGTGTGTGTGTGTGTGTGTGTGTGTTGTGTGAGTGCGTGCGTGCGTGTTGTGTGTGTGTCGGGAATTCTGGATGTAAGGGCTAAAGAGTGCTTTGGGAGTCGAGCCAGGAGGGATGTTGCTGCAGCCCAGGCGGGATGACTAAAGCATGAAAGGAGGGTCGGGTAGAGTCCCTTGCGACAGGGAAAGGGTGGGGGTGTGATACAGTGGATGGTGTAGACTGCAAACCTGCAGCAGCACATCTACAATAGTGTGCTGGTCGAAAACATCCATGAAACAACCACCAACATACAACCACCTTCTGTATTCGTCTCATATTTTCTATGGCTTAGCTGCAGCCTTCAGAACATTGAAATGCCTCGCTGGTGAATAAAATCCTTCTGCTTTCAAAAAATCCAGCGTTTGTGGAAATACTGAATATTTCAGGCTGTCAGCTGTGCACTTTTTGACGCCATATTGGAGCCATAGCATGAGCCACATCTTCATTTATTTCAAGTAAAGGAACATTAAAAGCAGCATTAGAGTTACAAGTCTATGTGTGGCTGTGGGAGCTTCTACTGATCATTTACTCTTTTGTTGCTTTGAGTGTTGGTGCTGCGAGAGAGTGTGTTTGTGTGTGTGTGTGTGTGTGTGTGTGTGTGTGTGTGTGTGTGTGTGTGTGTGTGTGTGTCCATTCCCACACTGCCATCTTCACAGCACAAGACAAGCTTCTTAAAGAAAATACACAACATCAAGCGGTAGTGAGATTTGCTTTGTGTGTGTGAATGTAAGTCGCTGTGTTTGTGTTTGTGCTCATGCGTTTGAATTTAGTGTGTGCCTTTATATGTCTGTAGGGGTGTTTGTTGCTGCGTGCACATATGTGTCGGTGTGTATCCATATTGTGTCTTTGCACGTGTCTGTGTGGGTTGTTGTGTGTGATAGTCATGGGAGTGTGATCCTTTTGATCATGACAGCGGCATGGAGAAACAGATTACCTTTCACAGCTGCTGTGGCTGAAAAAGCGCTCTCTCAGGTTGACAAACCTCACCAGTAAATTTAATATCCTTCTCATTTCACAGACAAACACTGGGAGTTGTATGGGGAGCTGAATTGAATTTGTTTGTGACTATAATGCTAAATAATTTGACAATATCGGTCTTATTATTCCATTTTTTTAAAATAGAGAATACAGTGCTGTGGGCTTTGTTGTGTTTTGAAGAAAAAAAATTGCCACTACGTTAAATTCAGCTGAGAGAAGATTAAAATGAATCCCCAAACTATTGACATAGCACAAGAATTTCTGGCAGCGAAATTATAATCAACTACAAGGATGCTGATTATATGATACTACCAGGCAATGTCAATCCCTTCAAATTAAAATAACCACAGAAACAGATGGAACAAACACTTTTTTGAAAATGCTTTATTTTGCATATGCAGCAGAGTCTGTGGTTTGATAGATTGTTGTATTGAGTAATATTCAGTTTAGCTCATTTTATTGAGTGATTCAGAGTTGTATTCAATGCTTTCCCATTCTGTGCTGTGATTTACTAGAACGTTGTTTCTGATGGCGGAATATATGACCCTTCCTCTCTTGTGTCACAGCATGGGCAAAAGCAATTGCACAAAAGAACCATGGGAATTTACACTTACATTAATATTAAAATTGAATTTGGGATTTCAAGAATGATATATACGGTTTTAATAAGTTTGTGCAATAACCTGGTAAAGGCCATATCCAATTCTGAAAAGCTCTTAGATTCCTGCTGGGTAAGAAATAACAGTAGCAGAGGTGTGCTACTGTAACATTGGCCAGCTTGTAGGCTCCTGCAAACTCATGATCCAGTCAAATGTTGGCTTTTGTGCTTGGTGCTTGATTTCTGTGTAATATTACGGTTTCAAGAATGATTAATGGTGGGGATCTGAAGATGCGTGTACAGCACAGTAAACAGCTTATTGTGATTATGATTATTAGTCAGCGGGATCATGAGAGACATGGAGTGCTGTAAACACTGTCTGTAAACACACTCTGGACTTTTGGCAACATGAAACTCATCATGGAGTGAGTGTAATCAAAGGTTGGTGGCACTGCTGATCCTGAAATCTGTTTTGGATTTATGGCACGCCCGGGATGGAAGATATCAGACGTTAAAAAGGCTGATGTCTCAAAACATAACTAGAGACCTGTGTGGTTTCATGATATATCCTGTATGTAAAATTGTTTTTTTTTTTCAAGAATGAAAAAGGAGGAGGAGGTATGCTGCTGAGGCTGTTTAAGATACAATGTTCCCCTTACTGACAAATACTGACACTTTTTGAGTGACAGCTGCATTTCGCCAATATGCACTGCACACTATTAATTTCCTACCCTCACCTATGGTCATGAAGGCTGGGTCATGACCGAAAGAACGAGATCCAGGGTACAAGCGGCCGAAATGGGTTTCCTCAGGAGGGTGGCTGGCGTCTCCCTTAGAGATAGGGTGAGAAGCTCAGTCATCCGTGAGGAGCTCGGAGTAGAGCCGCTGCTCCTTTGCGTCGAAAGGAGCCAGTTGAGGTGGTTCGGGCATCTGGTAAGGATGCCCCCTGGGCGCCTCCCTAGGGAGGTGTTCAGGCACGCCCAGCTGGGAGGAGGCCTCGGGAAGACCCAGGACTAGGTGGAGGGATTATATCTCCAACCTGGCCTGGGAACGCCTCGGGATCCCCCAGTCGGAGCTGGTTAATGTTGCTCGGGAAAGGGAAGTTTGGGGTCCCCTGCTGGAGCTGCTCCCCCCGCGACCCGACACCGGATAAGCGGACGAAGATGGATGGATGGATGGACTATTAATATGGCTTTTACTGTAGCTGCAGTCTCATCAGCTTGTGTGATCTTCTAATCAGAACGCTGGTTCTTATCCTCAGATGTTTTGGATCAACTCATGTTGCACTTGAGCATGTTGTGTGTGTGTGTGTGTGTGTGTGTGTGTGTGTGTGTGTGGGTGTGTGTGTGTGTGTGTGTGTGTGTGTGTGTGTGCACGTGTGCATTTGCCATACCCCTCCCAAGGTAGTTCAGTTGTGTGTAATGCACCTAGCCTGAAGGCCAGGGTTGCCAGGTTGTGTAAATAAATTAAAGCAACAAATTATGTTTAAAAGCTTCTCCCTCAGGCCAGGGAAAACTAAGATCCATTATTCATGGCTTTTACTGCCGGGAATCTAAAGGCAGGTGTGTGTGTGTGTGTGTGTGTGTGTGTGTGTGTGTGTGTGTGTGTGTGTGTATATGTGTGTGTGTGTGTGTGTGTGTGTGTGTGTGTGTGTGTGTGTGTGTGTATGCTTGTGCCAGTATTTTTTTTTCAATTATTCAAAGATTAACCACCCTTACCCCATCACATTATCTTGTTGAGGAAACTGAATACCAATTACATTTTGATACCACTAATGGAAACCACAACAAGTTTCTTCGTGGCATAAATGGAGAGATTCTTGTGTGAGAAACATTTGAAAGCTGACACAGCAATTTTCCCTTTCATCAGCAATCACCTTTCAGTAAACAAAGGAAGACAGCATGCGGGGGTGGGGGGGGTAGAAATTATTTCTAGCAGAATATCTTTTAAATATTCGAGAAACCAATAATTTCTGTTAAATCTGATTTTAAGATTTTTCTTAAGGTTAAATGCTATTTGAGATGAAACGCTCTGCAGAGGAGAGCTGCAACAATCTTTTCTAGGTCAGCTGAGTTATAATTCTGGCAGCAAGTCAGTACGAGGATCTCGCCCAGCATGTAGTTAGTACATCTCCAACAGGAACCTTCTTTACACATGACCACACCATCCTGGCTCTCCTCTTCTCCACTGTGAGTCACTCTACTGCTGTAAATTCAATATTGAAATGAAAATATTCATATGTAAACCATCTCGTGCTCACGAGAAACCAATCTGAGTAACAGTTGGAATGGCTGCCGAGGAGAACGTATTCATCTTCCTCAAATAACAACCTGAACCTGATAGTGTCATCAACAAACTTAAAGCTTCAGTGCGTAACTTTTACATATTAATGAATGTCCGTTACATTCAAGCCATTGCCAAATGAGTTGCTACAAAGCTAATTAAGACTATCAGCTCCACACAACTCCGCCTGTATTTCTCAGTATGGCTATGTTCAGAAGATTGTGTCGTCCAGTGTCTTTCCCACGCAGAAACTCAAGTGAAGATAATTACCTCTCCTGAAGAGTCCATCATGTTTTTTAATCCTCCGTGTCCTCCTTAGCTGCTAGCAACTGCATCGAGAAGGGGTGGGGGCGTGTGCGCGATCACATAAGGCTTGTATCATGTGTTGTTGTCAGTACTTATAATTCCTCATAGGGGCGACAGAAACTGCGCACTCTAGCTTTAAGATGATGAGGCAGCTTTCGCCTGCTAACCAATTTCATTCTGTGAATGTGAAATATTAGCCACATAACGTTAACAGTACTTTGTTAGTATCATTTTGCTAGCCTTAGATTGGTTTCTTGTGAGCATAAGATACCTTTGCATGCTCACAAGTATGTTGTGCGCAACAGAAAATGAAAAACAATTCCCCATGTCTCTTTAGGGGCTCCGTAGTAGGCTATATTTCCTAAGCTTCTACTCGAAAAGAATACTTCTGCATTTTGGGAAATATGTTTATTTGCATTTTTTGCCAAGAGTAAGTTGAGGAGATCAATTCCACTCTTGTGTCTATCAGGTACATATGAAGCTAACTGTTACAGCAGGAAGTCTGGCTTTCTCTGCAGGTGACAAAATCTGCCGTCCAACACCTCCAAACACATTACAACCTATTTGTTTAATCTGTGTGAAGTGTAAAAAGGCTGCAAGACTCCAGGAAGTTAATAGGCTAGCTGTTTCTCACTGCCCACAGTGTTTGTGCTAAGCTAAGCTAAGCGGCAGATGGCAGTGGCTTCATACAGTAGCTACACAAGAGTGCTGTCAAGTGATATCATTCTTCTCATTTAACTGTCTGTCTGATTATTACAGTAGTCTAAACAAATGCAATACGGTTCCCCATGTTATATCCTTTGTTTAATTTTGTTTATGGTATAAAACCACACAATTTAATTAAAAATAATTCATAGTTTTGTGCTAAATCATCTCCTGGATGCTGCTCAGCTCCCAAACAACCCATTACCTGGGGAAAGCGGCGTTCATTTGCCGTTCATTTACTTAAACATTGATGAGACAGCGTGTATTGGAGAGGATGCTCTGTTTGCTTTGACGAATCTTGGCCCTTCACTAACATCTCCACTGAGAAGCATAACCTGAACAGTCATGGAGATTTTCTGCTACACTGATATGTTCACTAAAATGTGGTTAAAATCCATTCAAGCTGTGATAAAGTTATGATTTCATTATGATTTCATTACACCTGAAACACATTCCCAGAATAGTGATTGCAAGCCGCCTCATTTTAATTGAACGTGAATGTTTCCTATTTACATTTTGTAAATTATACAAATGCTTGCATTTAAGGTTGCAGACAAAGATAATGATGATCAGGAATGAAGAGGCAGATGCAGAAATATATTTGTTTAGGAAATTACGACAATTTACTACAGTTATCATCCATTTTTATTCCAGTACAGTCAGACTGTCTGCGTGAATATAAAACATATGACCAGTTGACTAGCATTAAACAAACTACCCAAAAGATGTAAAATTACAACAGTGAAGTGCTGCTTGCATGGTAATACATCAATAATAATGATTCAATAATATAATAATATAACATCAAGATGGAGCATTCTGAGGTTGCAGTATGTGAGGTTATCCAGGGGTATATCTTGGTGGTGATCTCATGCTCAGGCTTACAGTCCATTTTTATATGTTCTCACCTCCTTTATTTAGTTCTGTTTTCTTTAAACTACATTTCACTGTCCTCTTTATCTCAAAAGGAATTATGAATTTGCAGTTCTGTGTTTTCTCTCTGTCGCCCACCGTCCTCTTCTTCTAATGTTCTAGCTCCCTGCTGTCTGAGGCCGGAGGGGGTCACTGCAGGGGAGTTGATCCTCATCTCCTCCTGGCATAACCGTTTGTTTTGTTCTATATCTATGCGTTTGTCTTTCTTCCCGGAAGGTTCTTGCTGTTACTGTACCTCATCACTTGCCTGGTGTCAACTTGGGAGCTTGTTATTCATTGGTCATCTCCAATTCAGACCACCTCGTGTGCAGACAGATAGAAAGACTGGAGCGGGACAGAGGGAGGACGGGAAATGAAGGGATGCCACAGTGTGCGCTAAAGGGCCCGCATGGAAAAGCCTAGCTCAAAAATGATGTGTCATGTGTATGTACGTATGTGTCCTATTCAGGGACAAACATATTAATAATTGACATTTTAGGGTGAAGACTTGTTTAATTTATGATTATGGTTGAGGGTTTGGTTAAAATTAGAGTTAGAGTTAAGTATCAAGGGGATGAATGTAGTCTTTTAAAGGAACAATAAGAATGTGTGTGTGTGTGTGTGTATTTGTGATTTTATGTGTTTGTATGTTTGGTAGGTTACAGTATATGCAAATGCATAAGCATAACAAAAAAAAATCCATTCAGACTCTTACTGTTAAGTTACTGTTAAGTAATGTTCAATGCAGTGTATGTATGGAGCACCTAAACTGGCAAAATGTAGTAAAAGGACCAGACAAGACAAAAAGTGTAACTGTATACAAAGTATTACATTAATGAATCATATTGTTATTAAAATAATTAAAAATGGTGTGTAAAAAGAGAAAATAATGATTTTTACTGATTCTAAATAATTCAATTCAATTTTATTCATAGTATCAAATCATAACAATAGTTATCTCGAGACACTTTACAGATAGAGTAGGTCTAGACCACACTCTATAATTAAATAATAATACAAATAATGATTTATGTTTCTTTTGAACTCATTTCCCATTGGGAAAATCTGAAACAAGGTGAGGAAAATGGAGCATGGGGAGAATATAGAATTAAATGTGTGAAGAAAATGAGTGTAAAAATAAAATGAGCCTGGGAAAGATTAAAAAAATACAAAAAACAAGACTAAAATCAATCAAGCTTCAATTTTTTTTATTAACTGATTAGTAAAGAAAAAAGATAAACATAAAGATGTATCTTTTTTTTTTATCATCTAACTAACAAGAGAATTTACTTATCTTATACATTTCTTTTGATATTGTGTTAGTTTCAGGGCTCCACAGTAGTTAACAGTATACAGAATGGAACACTGTAATGTGCATTATTATCACACTGTTGATTTAAAAGATAAGTACTTTTTTTTTTTTTTTTTAAGAAAATCCCAAAACCGTGTGCAGAAAACAGATATGGTTAAAGACCATAATGGTGTTACATTCAGATAGAAACCAAAGCTACGTTTTTAAATGGTCAGTTTTTATTGATCACATTCCAGTTAACAACGACAGACATAAAGAAACATAACTGTGACAAACTATACATTCTCTTCCTCCTCCAGTTCTTTACATCCTCCCTTCCACTTAAGTCAGACACTCCTCTCTTTTGGCTCTCTCTTCCTTTCTCCGGCTCTTCATACAGTACTCGTCAATTATTGTCCTTCCTTCACGCTCCTCTTGTTCAGAGCTCCTCGGAGTGGAAAGCTGAAGTTCAGAAAAGAGAACGACGTGTGCATCAGGCCCTGTTACTGCAGGTATGAATATTAAACCCCAAACCTGTAGGAAGCAATAACTATTAAGTTGCCCGCGTAACATAATTATCTTTTCTTCTGTCTTTCTGCTGTTGTTTTGACCTTGTACCTCTGTAAGTTTAAAATAACTGTGACTAACATATCTTTCTGCTACTCAATCTGAATAAGAGCTATTAGGTGTTGTTGAAGTATTGTGAACTACATTAGCGCTCCAGTTCAAGTTTTCACTACAGTTAATTAGCAGTATTTTTAATGGGCCGTTGGTTCTGATAATTGAATGAAGAAGATGAGACTGGAAGTTTATTTTTATGCCTAATATATTTCCACAATTAAGCGGGTTAAAAGGGCGTCACATTCATTATAACTGTTAGTCAGTGAGTGATTACGTTCTGACAGCTCCATCATCTAACTGCACGGCCTGGATTATAATGATGGGCATATCATTTGCTTTTCAATACATTTCCATGCTGATTAACAGTCCTAATTCAGAATATTAAAATGTTTTATGTATTATTTGTCTCAAATAAGATGTCAGGGAGATAAGCATCTTATTCACAATGAATCGTCTTTGTCATGAAATGGTTAATTAGTATGAGGGGATGTTTTCTTACATGTGATGGTTTCAGTTAGCTGGTGAATACCTTCCTCCTCCTCATCAGGAGCTACCAAACTGGCTGCAAAAGTCCATATCATCTCCAACCAATCGGTGCTCTCCTGAGCCGTGACATCAACTGGGACTCCAGCAGGGCTTGATTTTATTGGACGAAAAACACCTAAAATGAATAAAGAAATAGAACAATAGATCAGAAAACAAAAAACTAATATATTGTAAAGCGGAGTATAGTGGGATATAATGAAATATTTAGATAGAAGATATTTTAACGAGTAAAATTGAACTCGAGAAAGTAAACGTGAACTCTCTGCTTGCCTTTAACCTTCAAACCTCTCTTAGCGATGGCAGACGGAGGAGGGAGACCTGAGGGGGAGAGACACAAAACGTTTTCAGAGACATCATGATGATGGGACAAAGAAAAAGATGCAAAGAGGGAAAAGTCACACAGGCGAGAGAATCCATAAAGATAGATACAGTCACACAGAAGAACAAGCTTCATATTTTCAATCATTCGCAGCCACCTACAGCTTTAGATGTGTTTTGCTGCTATTATAACAAACATGATAAAAAAAAGGAATAAATAAACATCACACACAACACACACTCCAACTTACAGAACTTACTGTATCTCTCGATGAGGCGGAGGACATGCTGGATGAGAACACGGCAAGAAACGGCAACAACTCAACCAAGTTTTCAGCAGCATTTATATATAACTTCAGTAGTCTGAAATTGCGACCTCAAACACGTGCCCAAAAAAACACACTATTTCTAATAACTCACACCCTCTGTAAAGGTTTATAAGTTGGAAATAATACCTTTATTAATCATTAATTAAAAATGCAAATGCTTTATAAATCAGTTATAAGACAATATTAAGAATGGATTTGGGGTTGCCAGGTTTGTGTTCTTCCTCCCCCAACAGCTATATGAATTATTACAATTTAAAAGTGCAGACTTAATGGCTAATCATACAAATGTATTCATTAACTTAATAACTTTAATAATTACAAATGCTTTGTTGTTGAAACCTGTAATACTAATTGATGACTTAGAACACCATTAACAACTACAGACTCAATGCTGTCTTCAAAAGTTAACCTTAACAATTAAATAATAACTTAGACTCAATGCTGTCTTCAAAAGTTAACCTTAACAATTAAATAATAACTTGACAATGAATGTCTAACCAGGCATGGAGATTTTTAAAACAAACCCAAACATTCTTCCTTTTTAATGGCTTATGACTGATCTTTACAGCATTAATAAATGCTTTATTAATTAGTAATACAGCTGTCAACTACAACTTGTGAATCCTTCATAAAGGGAAACAGTGGGTAAGGTCAGGGTTCAACGGTTAAAGGTGCCGTAGGTAGGATTGCAAAGATCCAGGACTTAGCCAAAAAATTCGAACATCAACAACTTCTCAGTACTTCCCCCCTGTCCGCTAAAGCCCAAAACGGTCTCCTAAGCCCCTCCCCCCACAAGGGAGAATGAATGCGTGTGCATGAGCAGTGATTGACACGCAGGTAGACACCCCCCCTGGCCCTAATTGCTGCATCTGAACAGGGAGCGGTGGATTTTTGCAAATTGCACTACAGGCTGTAGGTGGTGCCAGAGGAGCTGGATTTTTTTTTAATGACCTATTTCATGTAGTTCTACTGGAACATAGGATCAGTTTCAGCAAATATGACAGAAAGTTAGTTTTATAAGTCTTACCTACTGCATCTTTAAGGAGGCATTTCAGAACCGAGCTACACAATTATATCTAAAACTATTATGATTATTTAATTTTTCTACATGGACACTTCTTTGCTATTCACAACGGCTTTGTCCCAGCGGCTGCTCTCATTAATCTATCTTTTTTATATTCCCTCTCCCAGGTGGAAGACGCTTTGCGCCTGTTTGTTGCCCAATGTGGAGGAGTCGTATAA
The DNA here is from genome assembly GCF_004354835.1 of Perca flavescens. NCBI lineage: Eukaryota > Metazoa > Chordata > Actinopteri > Perciformes > Percidae > Perca > Perca flavescens. The sequence goes on from NC_041348.1 coordinate 14,949,763, forward strand.
ATGATCCTCATAAACAGCTGATTAATGCACTGACATTTCTTTTGATTGGCACTCCAGACCGAGACACCAGGAATAGAAGGCCAGCTTTCCCCCCCCCGCTAACTCTCTGTTGTCCTTTCATTGCCGTTACTTATTCATTCAGTCTCTCTTCCGCTTTACCTTTCTACCTTCTGTCCTCTTTTGTTTATCCCTCTTATTCATGTATCTTCTTCTCTCTTCTTTCTAAAAAAATCTATTTTCTGTCTCAGTCTTATTCCATGATCTCATCCTGTGTCTCTTTTTCGTCTGCCTACTTCTCTCTACCTTTTATTTTTGTGCAGTTTAGCAGCCACATCAAAATGATAAAACACAAAGAAAAGAGATTAAATATACAAATTGTGTCGCAGAGATTAAAAAAAAAAACCAGGGGGCTTCTGAAAAACCTCTCAGAAGAAAAGAGCATAAAGTAGCTGGAAGAGATGCATCTGAGCTGGATAAGAAAAGCTAAATGATGCAGAGTTTTGTTTGATTGTTTTGGAGTAAATAAACACTGGATGGTTGTAACATTTCCATCTGTCTCAATCTAAGTAGGTTCCCATTTTAGAATAATCACATACATTATGTAAGAAGTTGCCTCATGCCTCTCTGTCAGATAAAGAAGGAACAGGAGTTTGATGAGATGACTGATTAAACTGATTTAATTGGCCTAGTGTGTGTGTCTCTCTCTCACCATTTCTATTCTTTTCTGATGCTATGTTGTCTATTCTTTTTCTCTCTCCACACACACACACACACACACACACACAAACAAACACACAAGCTCTTTCACAACAGGGAGAATTGCACTTCTTTATTGTCCAAGAATGTCTCCTTGCTGTTTCATTTACACACACTGGCCTTTATTGAAATGTCATGATGGGAGTAAAGCCTTGTGATTAAAAATGCAGCCCAGCATTTTGTCATTGTCAACTTGCACATTTGCTTCAGAAAATGGAAGATAACTACAACGTATAGGGGACGCGTTGCTTTTTGTGGGCTTTTACTCCTCAGCTCAGCACTATCCTTAGGGAGATCCCCTGGGAGAAACGTTTCTTACTCTTACTGTTGATATCTCTGCATGAAATAAATAAAATGTCATTGAGTGACTCAATCCCAACAGGCCGACAGATTTATGTCGTCATTAGACACAATAGTCGTAACCCACTACCTATGTCTATTTCAAGCCTGTGTATCACACAGCTTCTTAGTCATGTAGCAGGTAGAGGAAACACAGATGTAGCCTACATGCAATTTCCCGCTAGTAACGCAGACACACATTTTGAGTTGTCATGCACCTAAAGACAGGGATGGAGAATACACAGACTGCTAACAAATTAAAGGAAAACCCGAATAAATGAGTGAAACGGAACAGTCACACAGATGCCAATTTACCCAATTGTGAACCTATGGGAGATTTTTGAGGAATATAATGTCAGACAGCGCACTCTTTTTTCCTTTAATATGCCATCCATCTGTAGCTGATAGGCTTATAAACAGTTTGCATTTTAACAGCAGGCAAGATCAAACATGTCAGTAACTAAGTTAACAAAAGTTTTACATCAGGTAACAATGCTCAAGGGTAAATCATCCCTGAACACAAGTTGACAGCTGGTGGAAAACGTGCTGATGATACGTTTCAACCAATAGAGATCACCAGGCTATATGTGCTGCTTTAGTGTTGATTTACCCTTTAAAATGTTACAAACAGAGGCTCGTGTTTGACATACTGGACACATACTAGACAACGATCATGTATAACTTCATCATCCCTGGTCTGGGGCAAGCAACGCTCTAGTACAAGCAAGCAGTGCAGTCAAACTGTTAGTGGTTTTGCTGTTGTTGTTTTTACCAGAAGATAAACACACGGGGTCGTCACAGTATGATGTGTATTCTTTGGATGGGATGGCAGGTGATGGACAGCATGAGGATGGAGAAGAGGTGAAGGGTGGGGTTGAAGGAAGGAGGAGAGTCAGGAGAGGAGTTAAAGATGGGTGTGTTGGATGTGTGAGGCAGGACTATCCTTACACTGTAGGATAGTCCAAACAGCCTACATGTTGATGTGTAGTAGTGGTGGGGGTGATAAGGAGCAGTAGAATTGATAGAGAGGTCATTATCACAGTAAATTAACCACACACTGGAATTCACAAAAAAATTTAAGGGATTGATTTCCTGTTGTGTGGTTGGAAGATCGGAGGCAGTTTGACCTTTGTGTGTTCGGTCTGTTAAGATCACTACAATGTTAATGCTTTACCATTATGCTTATGCGACTATAAGCCAATGCTCTATTTTACAAATCCATTTTTCTAAAACATTTTCCTATCATTTCCAACAAATAGAGCAATGGAATTTGTTACTAAATATAGAGAAAGTAGGGATGTCCCTGAAGAAAAGCTTAATTTATATAACAATTCGTTCATTATTGAAAACCTTATTTCCCTGTACTGTAAATGTTCAATGCTTGCATGAAGACACATTTTCTATCTGACACGTCGGAAAATAATTGTGTCTATAGCGATTGAACACTGTCTATATTCTTCTAGAATTAGTGCCGAATAGTCTACATCAACGACATTTTATGTACGGTTATTGTTCCGGTGCCGCCGGAAGTTCCTCCCAGGGGTGTCACACACTGGGGGTGGAAATGGGTGCCCAGGGCCCTCATGTGAGGAGAGAACCTTTCTACAGGGCCCAGAATTGTGTGCTACGCCCCAAGTTTTGCCAGATGTCCCTCATTTTAGGTCCCTCACCTTCCGCTTTCTTTATTTTGAAATTCTAAACTCCGGTTGATTTGGGAAACATCCTCTGAGCTAGAACTGACAATCAACTTTTGCTTTAGGTGTAAAGTCGCCTAAATAAAAAAAAATAGTTAGGGGTTTCATTTCTTTGGCTAGTTAGCGTCCCAGATTTTGGGCTGCTGAACAAAATGCATGCTGAAGAGTGCAGCACGTTTGTTCTCTCTTGATTTCTCCTGTTGTGCTGCAATCAGACGTTTCTCTTTATCTCAAGATATAAATTAATGGGTGAGCAGAGCCTTGTAAGCCTGATCACAATGCCAGTGAGTAGGCAGTCTTAAGCAGAATGGAAAATGTTTGAAGGAGATCTTGACTGCTGCATTTACTTTAATTAATCAGTAACATAGTTGCGTTCTCAGGGAAATGTATCTTCTGATATCTCATGACAATGAAGGAATTAAGTGTGATCACAGAAAATGAAACTTGATCACTCAAGACAATTAACTTATGGGCTGGAGATAAGATAGGAAATATATGACGAAACAAAGCTGCTCTCATTTTTGTAGTGCAGCAGGCAACGTATGTCATTTTAAAGTAGTACATGTCAACCAGAGAAATCATAACTTTAAATTAGATAACTAAATTTTTCTTTTTTTTTTTAAATGATGACTGATAACTCCCTGTGACTGTGTTATTAGTATGCATGTTAACAACAGGAAGTGCCCTTTCAATCCATTCTACCGGTGATGACATTGAAAATGGGAGTGAGTGGATAGACCTCGGTATGTACACAGCTGTATTTCTACACTTGTACATAAACTATCAACTGGTAGGCTAATTTTAGAGTCTAGGTGAAGATGTGAGTGTGATAACTCTTAAAACAGTGTGTCATTTTTAATTAATCCGTCTGTCAAGTGAAGGAAAACACACAACACACCACTTTAAATACAACCAGCATCACCATGTTATTATTATGTTATGTGCTGAAAGGAAAAATAAGCCGTGTGTTTCCCCTAACTTGACACACGGACGTTGAAAATGACGACCTTCATTAGAGCACGTCCACTTTTGAAGTCTGCTTCAAAAATGCCTGAAAGGTTGTTGAAAAATGCTCAGATGCAATTTGGATGTTTAATATATGATATGTGAAGAATGGGTATAAATGAGTTGAAGGAAAGTGTCATTAGGCATAATAAAACATAACAAGCATATTACAATCACATTATGATGGAATAATAATCATCTTGGAATGGTAAAATTGATAGCAAACCTTCACTTGAAATGCAAAGAATCTATAAAAAGATTAAAAAGACAATAAAAACTGAAATAATCAACAATGAGTCGTTACCTGTCAGAGTTTTATAGTCGAGCAAATCAAAAAGAACAATGGCGACTCCCGACCATGTGATGACCAGAGCCACAACCAGCAGCCAGGCCATCGGTGAACTAAAGGTCAAAATGACATCATCCAAAAATGTCTTCTGATTGGTCCGAGCTGGAGGGACCGCCTCCCTGCCGTTGGCTTGACTGTTCATTGGTGAAGAGAGCTGAGGACAGGAAGAGGGGTCGGGGCAGAGAGAGAGAAGGAGAGGGAGAGAGAGAGAGAGAGAGAGAGAGAAGGGAGGGAAGTTTGAAACAGCAGGACTCAACAACGAAAAAGAAAGGAAGATAATGAAGAGAGCAAGGAAGAGGGCCATAAAGAAAAGTGGGTTACACTTTACTTGAAGGTATCTACATAAGAGTGACATGACACTGTCATGAACGTGTCACAAACATTATAAACAAGTCGTAAACGTTTATGACATAACACTTATGTCATTAATTTCCCATGGCATGAAAATTTCACTTTCTGAGGTTTTTTTAACATTAATATGAGTTCCCCAGCCTGCCTGTGGTCCCCCAGTGGCTAGAAATGGCGATAGGTGTAAATAATAATAATAATAATTTATACTGTTTATTGATCCCCAGTGGGGAAATTACAATTTACACTCTGTTAGAAATCACTACACACAGGCCTGAAATACACACAGACATGCTCAGGACCTATTCATGCACAAATGTAGAGATGTCAGAGTGAGTCAGAGTGAGTGGGCTGCCAGTGCTGGACCAGCGCCCTGAGCGGTTGGGGGTACGGTGCCTTGCTCAAGAGCACCTGGCAGTGCCGAGCTCTGGGTATCCTGCTCTGCCTCTGAGAAAATTACGAGGTTACAAGGTTACCTCCCCTTTCTCTGCTTTGCCCGCCCAGAGAATTTGGCCCACCCATGAGAGAGAGGCATCATGGCTTTCAAAGGAGCAAAGTGGTAGTTGATCAAGGCAACACTACTTTAACATATTATCACCTTTAAACTTGATATGGCGAACTTAGACATCTAGCACATGCAGAGCAACCAATCAGCATTCATTTTTTTGCTGAAAACAGCTGCCTGCTGCGGTGGGAGCTAACCAAAACAGTTAAGTTACCAACCTGAAAACCAAAGTAATGATTGGAGCAACACTAAAAAAGCTACGTAGAGCTTGGTCGGTGGATCATTTTCTGTTTGTTTGTCACTATGACTGTTCTCTGAGTTCTGCAATGTCTCTAAGTTTTCCAAGTTCTCTAAAAAATTGCCAATCTCACTATTAAAATTGTCTTTAGCATTAAAACAAACCTGAAAAATTCTAAATAAATGAGAGAAATTGTGGGGTTGGAAGGTCTACTTTGCCATGAGGTCTTTGGTATGAAAACACAAGGTTACAGCCAATGGTGGTATTGATACTAATGTCCTGATATTGATATCTTCCCACCAGATTCACCACTAAACCCAATTTGTGTAACTGTAATCTGTGCTTAATGTGAGTAGCATCTACAGTATGTACAACATGCCTGTCTGTTGCACTCATCTTAGCATGTCTTTTTGATTAATGCCCACAGCAACAGCTGTGCTCAGTGAATAATTCAAGTATGTTTTTCTTTATGTGAGGATGAGGATGAGAGATATGAAGAGAAAGAGACAGAGAGAGATACCCGAGGTGATGAGGAGATTAATTTCCATCTCACTTTGAAAAATCTGCTCTACAAGACAAATTACTTCTCCAAAGAAAGTTTTCATCATTGTATGGCGGCGGGGCCGTGCGCCATAACATGATTATGTGCCTGCGTTAGGTTGTTTGTGTTCATTATACGGCGTGCTGCGACAAACGCCTGAGATGATTTATTTTTCCTTCTGTTTCTCTGCCTGCCTCACACACAGCGTATCTGCAACTACAAAGTGATAGCTACACTGTTGTGGAGATTGGAATTCAAATAGGGACTGATATATATGCCCCTCTCCATATTATTAATGAGGCCCTGAAGGATGCAGATCCACGTGAGTCCTGTGTGCTCCGTGCTGGTCCAGCTGAGGCATTTAACAGCAGTCATTATGACAATCTCGTTGACACAATTAGGTGGCGGTTGGGCCTCTAATGGTTCTCATCTTCACTGTCAATTAATAGCCGAGTGTAGACTGGTAACAATGTACCCCTCGTTCTTCATTATACTTATACAGACTTACTCTCAATGCTTCGATGAGTAAATTGCCCACATTATAGCCTATTATGTAGCCTGTGCACTCAAACCCAGGCGGTGTGCTCAACTGCACAAGACTATTAAACCGTGAATGCAGCAAGTATAAGAGCTAGATGCAAAAAGCAAGAGTACTTTGGCTTGGCTGGAATAACCCGTTAGAGGGCCCAATGGCAAAGCGTCGATGTTGGACCCCTATTAACCCTTGTATTGTCCTTGGGTCAAATTTGACCCGTTTTCAAAGTTTTTTAATACAGAAATATGGGTTTCCTTTGAACCAAATTGCCCCAAAATAACATGGATGGTTCTATAAGTTCTTCAGGTAAAATCAATGATTACCTTCATAAGATGTTGGGTCTTCTATTAAATTTTGTAGCGTTTAAAAAAAAAAAATGTTTTAATGGTTTCAAAAAAATATCCTGGCTAATATTTGACATATACCAGTCAGTGATTAGCCACTGAACATCTTCTGATTTTAACTATTAGTCCAAAAAATGTATAATTTCTGCTTTTTTAACAAAAAAATTTGATATAATTTCATATAAATGAGGTTTGTTGACCATAAATTTAAGTGTTAAGTTTTAAGTGTAAAACTTGTGGTAAGAAGTTAGTGTTAGTGTTGCATTTAAGTGACAAAAAGGTTTAAAAAAGGTCTCAAAAGCATCTGGAAAGAAACGACAAAAAAACGTAAAAAAACTGTTAATTTTCAATTTTGGAGGGTTAACAAGGGTTAAACCCTCCATCAACCCACAACCAGCCCTCTATGCATGTATACCTCCAAGTTCCCATCAATGACGGAGCATGGATGAGACTAAACATGGCAGCTAAATTATATGCCCTGAGACTAGTACTGTACTCCAGAATAGTCGACTATTCAAATATTCGACTATCAAAACTACTATTCGACACACGCGCATTACTGTCGCATGATGGTTCATCTGTGGTTTTAATTTGGTGCAGTAATGATGTACAGGCAATGTCTCAGATATGCATGTAATTACATCAGATATGCAGCAGTGGACGGTGTGGGTAAACAAGTCATAGTTGTTCTGTGTGACTGAAGACACTGCAGTGCAAGGTGGTAAAGCAGCGGTAAAGCAGCGGACATTTTCTAGAATGCTAATCAGGAGTGCAAATTGGGGTTAGCTGTAGCGACAGTGAGTAACTGTCAGTGTATCAGTCTGTGTATCAGGGACACACAGACGTTGGATTATTTCTCTTTTTGCACTTTCATTATGGCATTTCATTGTGGTGAATAGTCTAATTTTTCTAATTTAGTTTGCACTGTTTATAGCCTATTTTCTTATAAGATGTGTTCTTATGACAGCTTGTTCCATTGTGTGTCAGCCACTATTGATGTTTTTCAATAAACAAATAACATTCATAAACTTCATGAAATCTGTGGACATTCATGTTTTTGGCAAGATTGCTGTTCGTCGACTTTTGGGGAGTAGTGGATGACTACTAAACTACACTATTCATTAATGGCCTAATGAGCACAATATAAATTAAAATAATAAAGTCTTACAACAAGATTTTGAAATAGGGCCCCTTGACAAGACAGGACCACAAGATTAGTTAATAAATTATATATTTTTGGCATCACTCTGCCTTCTTCAGAGCACAAGTAATATTAAGTGATATAGCTGATATTCAGTAATGGATGCCTCTAAACTTTTCTCTGCTCATTTTTGACAAGACGTCACTGTTACAATACTTTCATAAAGTTGGGGACTTAGGGAGAGAGAGAGAGAGAGAGAGAGAGAAAGAGAGAGAGAGAAAGAATGGAAAATTAATGCAGCGAGGTTTGAAATATGTAAATATTTAGTCCTCTAGTGTCCCACAATGCAATGCAAAGAGGAAACTCACGTGAAAAAAAGTGCCTCTTATTTGTAGAGTTTGCTTAATTGGCAGAAGCCTTCCAGTTTGATTGACATCCCATGGCACATGTATTGCATCACTTTCTGTTAGTTTTTGATTTCTTGTATACGAACTGCAAAAAATCTATCCATCGACTGTACAATGTGATCCAGGATGGTTGTATATTGTATATGTTGTATATTGAGAACAATTGATGTGTTTTGATTCAGCAGGTTGTCTCAGGCTGACCTTTCTATTGCTGCATTCAGATAAACTACAAAATCAATTTAACATAATTCTGCCCACGCACACTCGAATGTGCATTCGAGTCAAGAAAGCTAACCATTGATCTGGTGAACAACAGCAGGCGTGTGTCATTTCAGAAGTAGAGCTGAGTGAGTGAGTGAGCGTGTGTGTGTGTGTGTGTGTGTGTGTGTGTGTGTGTGTGTGTGTGCTGAGCATTGATCTAGTGAAGGCCTGGCAACGGCTGGTCAGGCCGACACATTGATCCACAGCAGGTAAAACAGTCACGATGTTCCAATGACAGAAGGTCGGAGCACAGTCTGAATGTCATACAGCAGAGCGAAGAGGAAAAAGCTGCTATCATCCACTTCGCCACGATTCTCCAAAGCATCTAATTACAGTATAGTTCTCTTCCATAGCCCATGTTTTATAGTAACTGTCGTAGCTTGAGTCACAGTCTGCAAACATTTCCCCCTCGCAGTACGTATTTATTTGTCCTGATGACCCAAACCACCTGTTGTTAAGTGCTGAGCTGATCTTCACACACACACACACACACACACACACACACACACACACACACCACAAGGACACCAACTGCTGCTGCTGCCTCCTCCACACCAAAGGAATGAACAGAATTAGAACGATGTGGGCGCAGGCTACTATCTGGTGTTTGAGGGCAAATGAAAGGCGACAAAGGCAGTGTGGAGAGTGTGAGTCATTCAACACATCCTTATACCTAAACCACATCATAGGTTGATTTCTAAAGACTCCCAAAAACGCCACATATGACCGTTCTATTTACTGCCGCACATCTTTTTTCTTCTTCTTTCGTTTCCTGTTACGACCCTTTAGATTTATCTTGAGACCCTGTTGAGGGCCCCGACCCCTAGGTTGGGAACCACTGTGAACTACAAACTGTATATACTGTAGAGTAATGAAAGGAGCTCCACCTCGACCAACTACAACAGTGAAATACTTTTGATACATTAAAGGTCCCATGGCATGAAAATCTCACTTTATGAGGTTTTTTAACATTAATATGAATTCGCCCAGCCTGCCTATGGTCCCCCAGTGGCTAGAAATTGGTGATAGGTGTGAACCGAGCCCTGGGTATCCTGCTCTGCCTTTGAGAAAATGAAAGCTCAGATGGGCCGATCTGGAATCTTTAGAAAGTTACCTCTCCTTTCTCTGCTTTGCCCGCCCAGAGAATTTGGCCCACCCATGAGAGAGAGACATCATGGCTTTCAAACGAGCAAAGTGGCAGTTGGTCAAGGCCACACCCCCACTCTCCACCTTACCCCCCCCTCTCCTCCTCAGTAGTTACAGACACAGAAATGGCACATCCAAAGGAAAGCTCATTGTGGGACTGGCTCTAGTAGCTGTAATTCTGCCCCAAGGCTGAATTTCAGGAAAGAGACTTCAGATACAGTATTAGGGGACCACTAAGGTCTATATAAAAACATCCAAAGAGCACCATGTCATGGGACCTTTAAGTACATTTTGCTTACAGTACCTATATACTTCTCCCGAAGTAGGATTCTGAATGCAAGATTTTTTACTTTTTTTTTTATTTTTGCATTGTTTTATTGATACTTTTTCTTGATGATAAAAATACTTCTTCATTACTTGAGAGTACAATATCAGCTGGGCATTAAATTAAAATCAATGAAGCAGGTTTTTTGTTACAGAATAAGCGGATAAAAGAATTCTTAGCTTATGGGCACAGATAATGAAAGCAGGGAATTACATACCAACCATGTCTCTTCCTTATATTTGAAAAATTACATATGGCACTGTCAGAAGAATAAAAAAGAGAGAAAATAGGTAATCGATCATCAAAAGATCACATCAAAGCAAGTTTTTTTTTCAAATGCAATTGTTCCCAACCTGGGGGATCCCAAGACACACCTGAGAGATCCCAGGATGATACAAGGGAAAAGAAAGAAAAAATATAACATTTCTTTCTCATGAAATACTGAATACTTTCAATTCTTCAAGCCTCTAAAAACTTGAAACAATTAGGCTAGTGTTTGATTGGACGGCTCATAAATCATGCCCACGTGCCCTAATCTGTGTTAAGGAAGCACAAGTACTGTACAGGTCAGGTTGGAAGCCATCGGTTTAACAGGTGCGTACGAGAATGAAGAGTGAGTCTATGAGCAAAAATGTTCAACTGATCATTTAAAAATGTTTTATCTCATGTGCACACTTGATATGCTTGTAGTCATAACAATAAGCAAATATATATCTGCTTGTTGTTAAATGTTAAATGTTGTTTAACATGGTTTTCCCACATAAAAGTTTTTAAAAACTCTGAAAAGGGGCTGGAAGCACTATTACTACTTATAATAGAAACACTGGAGAGATTCAGCCATACCTGTTAGAGTCTCACGGCAGGTTCAGACAGGAGGCGGAAGCACTGAGAAGCTTTCTGGATCTACTGTATGTTAACCATGTTAACCAATTAGGCCATTCATCGCGATCTGCAGCGATAGTTTCAGCATCCTGTCTGAACCCGCTGAAACAGCTACACTGACACTGTGTTGCCAGTTTATTTATTCTAAAAAAAAAAAAAAATCACAACTTAAGGATACATTAATGAGACTTAAAAGGGAACTATGCAGATTTTTTTAGGTTAATTTACCTTAACTGAACAACTTCGGGGTCATTGGAATGGTTATATGACTTTTTTTTGCGTTGAATGGTGGTCATCTCGCTCCCCCCTAGCGCCTGTGAGCGGAAAAACCACCCTTGCAACTTTCGGCCGGCGAGCCGCCAGCCTCGGCGTCAGGAAGTATCGCGTGATATCAGGTCTTGCGATGTAACGAATTGCTTCACGACACTGCACACATACACCCATTCAGGAACAACAAGGTAGCGATGGAGTTTTTCACACTATTGTCATGGCTGAGCCGGCAAAAATGAAGCAGAAAGCTAGGACAGCATTGTCGGAGGAACAGAGAAAGAGGAAACGGCAGACTGACCGTGCGAGGAGTCAGACACAAGTAAACATAGGAGCTGCCAAATATCTATTCCGAAGCTGTAGGGGGAGCTCTATAGAGAAACTAGCGCGCAAAAAGCGAAAGAAATGCGAAAGAAATGGCCAAAACTGCATAGCGCCCCTTTAAGTAATGTGTACAGCACACCCAAGGGAGAAAAGACATTGTAGCTAACATGTAGATTATAACACAAATGTTCATTAGTTTTGATTTATTTGACCATATCATTAAAAGTCCTTAAACACCATTAAAGTTGCTGTTTTCCACCTTATAAAGTTTGGCAGTATATCCTTAGCAGCTAACCTTTAGTAGATATTTTAGATGGGAATAAGAAGGAATAACTACGTAGACCTCCAGCATGCAGTATCAGATCATTATTAGAAAGTTCAGCCAGAGCGACATGGATTTTTACAGTACCTTGGGCTTTGAGTTTGCTGGATGTTTAGTGATAACCTTCAGTCCTTCAAAGACTCTGGAAATGCACCGTTACCATAGAAACACGCATGTAACTCCTTCGTTAAATCCTCTTTGGCCCCAGTTGATTGTGAGAAAAAGGCGATTGAGGGAAAACGCTCAAACCCGGCAGCAGAAAGCATACAGCGATTGTAGTTAAGCTGGATCACAGCAGGTCTAAAAATACACTAAAACCTTCCCCACAGGAGAAAATGGAAGGAAAGCCAGAAAACAGCTCTTTGGTTTGTTTATTGTTCTTGTTAATTTCAAAGTTCTTCTTGAAGGAATCAGTTTGTGTCCAAGAGTCAAAGTTTCTGATCAGTTTCTAGCTGGTTAACTGCTAGACAGTAAAAAGAAAAGAGAGAGACAGAGAAGGGGTTGACATACTGAGAGTCACCCTGCCCCCTCTGAAAATCCAAAATAGAGAGATAGTGGAAGTGAAAAGAGGGGGGAAGACAGTGGAGCGGAAGAAAACAGGGGGTATAGGAGCAAAAGATCAAGGAAAAGGAGTAAGAGAAAAGAATAAAGTGAAGAGGAAAGGGTCTAAAAGTCTCCTGTGCCGTGTGTATGTGTGTCTCGGAAACACAGAGTTTATTAATCATGTGTTTAATGATGGAGGCAGCCAGAGGCAGCTAACAGCTGATGTTACATCAGTGTTCCTCCTCTGAGAGGCCCATTATTCCCTTCCTGACCTCACCTATACCGGACCTGTCCACTGCAAAGATATCAAGTCAATTCCCTTACACCTGTAAAGTGACTGAAGAAGTGCTATCATTGATTTAGTTTCACTGATTATATGCTTTAGTATGATGGTGGGTCCTCTAACAACAACAACAACAGCACCAGCTACACGACGGGAGACCAAACTTATTCACTTTGTGCCTTCGACAACAACTTTAAAAATGAAGTACTCAGAACATTAGACTTTTGAATCTCCCAACCATCCTTCCAACTATTCTTACACTTTCTCCAGGGGAAACATATTTCCTCCTAATATTTACACCTTGTCAAACAGAGTTTGACAAAGAGTCACTTTTGTCAAAGTGAAGAGTAAATAAAGCAATAAATATCTAGCCGAGGCCCATGCAAGTTCTTAAGTCCTGTCAAAACCTGTTTTTGATGCCCAGTTTAAACGAGGGTTTTGTGTGCAGTGGGAAGAAGTAACCTGACCCCCAGTCTTGCCCTGGGAGCCTGCGCTGCAGAGGCTATAATTAGAGATACAGATAGCAGCTGGTGTTAACATTAGACTGGACTGCTTTATATGTAGGGCGCACAGAGGGGGCTGAGGGCTGGAGGACATAACGCAACACAAATTAACACACACACCCACACACACACACACACACACACACACACACACACACATACGTAGATGCAACACATAAAATTCAGGTCCTAATTTCTGTAAGACCATACACAATGAAAAGTTAGGGACTGTAGGAAAATTACTGGGTTGGGGAGGGGGCTGAACTTTACATTTCACTTTTTTTTTTAAACCAAGACCCAACCAAGCATTATTACTGTAATATTTTCTTTGGATCCTCTCCAGAAAAGTTTTGACTACCTCGCCTTTAGCCAAATATATCTGTCACATGTGTGTCCCACATTTCTGTCTCCTTTCTATTCTTGGCATAGCCACCCAATAAATGTTTACTGTTAGACACATTTAGATTTTTAGTTATTTATCTGTCATTTCATTTTTTTTGTCAGATAGATACACACACACACACACACACACACACACACACATACACACACGAAATGTGTATACCCAAGAGATATGTTCTAATGAAGCAAACCATCCAAAGTAACTGATGAAACTAACAGCAATCAACAAGAACACTCATGTCTCTGTGTGTGTGTGTCTGTCTGTGTGTGTGTGTGTGTGTGTGTGTGTGTGTGTGTGTGTGTGTGTGTGTGTGTGTGTGTGTGTGTGTGTGTGTGTGTGTGTGTGTAAAAAGAATGTTTTTTTAAAAGTAAACGACAGCAGTCTTCCCCATAACGACAGATTGGGTTGTCTATTCTCCAATAGTATATAACACTTTGCTAGTTGAGAGGTGATATTAACCAAACTATAAAGACATCACCAAAATGTGATATTGTAGTATGTACAAGTACAAGTACTGTATGTATAAGTAAAGTAGAAGAACCTTGAATTTGTACTTAAAGACAGTACTTGTAAATGTACTTAGTTACATTCCACTATTGTTTACAGCTTACTCTATGATCTACAAGAGAAGACCAAAACAATCTCATTACTGTAAGTGAGACTTGTTCCTGTAGACCATTATATTATTATTATCACATATCGTTGAACAATCGTCACCAGGTAATTAATCGTATGCCATATTTATTCTTTGCTGTAAAAAATAGACATCTATAGTGCCTCTTCTGTCTTCATGCATTTAGGTCTTAGAAAAGCACAGGTGTAACTAATGATATTAACAATGGCTCTGCTCCATTTAAAGGCTCTGCTCAGGTGTTTTCACTTATTCTGGTTTATTAGAGCTCCACTCAGCTTGAAGTTGGAATGGTATAATTTCACTTGCACTTCAATTGCTTTCAACTATTACATGTCAACTGACATGATGCATTGTGATCTCATGGTAACCTAACAGCAGTTGCGGAAGAATTATTCATATCCTTTACTTAAGTAAAAGTACAAATACCACACTGTAAAAATACTCTGTTACAAGTAAAAGTACTCAATGCAGAAAAACCCTCACATTTTAGAAACTGGAAACGATCAAAACAGTTCTGTCAATCAACTAAATGTTTAATCATCTAATCATTTCAGCTGGACTTGTAGGCCGTTATATTGTCGAAATCTAAATTTTTAAGTAACTAGTAACTAAAGCTGTCAGATGAATGTAGTGGAGTAAAATGTACAATATTTCTCTCTGAAATGTAGTGGAGTAGAAGTAGAAAGTGGCATGAAAAGAAAAGACTCTTATACTAATTACTGTACTTATGTGCCTTAAATTTGTACTTAAGTACAGTACTTGAGTAAATGTACGCATTGTTACATCCCACCACTTCCTAACAGGTAAGCTGTTGCACAGAGACTCCAAGTTCATACAGTGAAATCATCAGAATGCATCCAGCTCTGTCCAAGCTAAACATGTTTAACATCAGCAAAAGTCCAAATCTTGTTTCTTCTGGATAATCACTTTTTTAGGGTGTGTCAAGTAGATTATTACAGGCAGTTTTCAGTTTTGCTGCTTGAATGTAATGCCATCTGCATGATCTGCTAATCACCTAAGTAAATGAAACACAAGGCAACAGATAGTAGGCCTAAGCCTATTACAGTAAGTTAGATACTATAGTTGCCTCAGTGCAAAGAAATGTCTATTTTTATGCATGGACAGGAATTTCAGTGTTTTGTGAACCAACACCAACACTTTACACACACACACACACACACACACACACACACACACACACACACACACATACACACACACACACAGAAATAAAATGTTTTTGGGTATAGGTATAGGAACTACTTTCTAGTAGTTTCTAAACTGTACAAGTGTGGTATGTGTAAACCATCGGTACCCTAAATCCCAATTTAACTCCTGTGTGCACCTTAATCACTTGGTTGCCATGACACCCCAAGGTACTAGCTTAGTGACAAAATGCAGCTTCCTGGTGTTTTCTAATGAAGCTCAGCGCAAATTCTTTCAGGAAGACTTCTATGACTGCAATCACCACTGTCTCTCCCTAATTCTATTCAGCTGTTAAGAGTGTAACCCTCCTTCGTCAACCACTACAACCGGAGTCCCTTCTGGCAGACGGGTCCTCCGGTCGGCCTCCTGGTTCCCTCTCCGCCATCACCAATGTCTAGGCTCCATCGGGGGGGAATATGCCTGTTTCTCTGCCCCTTTAAATATTTTCTATGATGGAATCTAATCCCCAAAGACTATGCACATTTCATGTATTCATGTTATTCATTGTTCATATTATGCTCATCTACTGTATAATAAATATTTGCATATCTGCAACAACGTCTCTCCTGATTGAATTAATCCTACAGTCTGCGGACACAAGTCAGAAGGCATACTTGTTCTAGAGGGTTCCACACCACATTTTTCTACATTTGTAGAAAAGTAGAAAAATCGATTATCTGACTTACTGGTAACTAACAAAAAAGCTTTTAGTGGACTCAGACCTTTGGACATAACACTAATTGGAGTTTTAAAGGTGTGACTTAAGGCCCAGACACATCAGTTGGACTGATCAGTCTCCCCGAGTTGGTCAAAAAAGTGCCTCGGAACACACCAAAGCAACGTCTCCATAACAGCAGGTAGCGCTAATCTGTATTGTCGCCCAAAAATGAAAACCGGCAGCTTATTGGACGAACGCGTCACGTGGGTCTGGTTTCTCCGGAAATTCAAAAACAGACATAACTAAGTCATGGCGGCTTGTTCAGAATACGATCTTATATCGAAACGTGTTTCTGAAAACATTTTAAGTGAGAAATAGGCCGTGCGGTTGCTGAATCTGTCTTCATATCAGATCGACAAAGGTCAGTTTAAAAGATTTTCATCCGATTTTGAGAGACTCTAGTCACGCTCATTACGCTCCCCGTTTCCAACTGCCGGCAGTGCCGGCCCCACCGATTATACATGTCAAATCGGCTAAAATGAAGGCCGACGGCCCTTCGGACAGACGACGGCATGGAACACACTGAACAGACTCAAGTCACTGTAAAGTTAACATGAAAACCTTTAAGTTTGCTGAAAGGCATGAAGGAAGTCAGAAGTTGCGGCTACACAATGCAGAGCCTTACGTGTTTGGGTCTACATGTGAATTGAAGCGCTGCTGGAAGTGCAACAGTTCTTGTTGTTGGAGCGACGTTTTGGTCCTGATCAGATCCAGCTGTGTCTCCCAGCTGCCACAGGTGTGTGCCTGTGCTTGTTCACTGTCCATGGTGCTGAACAGGCGGGCACGGATAGCTCTGCCGCTGTCTGAATTTCTGAACCTTAGCCAGGGCCCGAGGAGCTGTGAAGTTCTCTGGGCTGAGGATTTCAAAGAGCCAAATATATCCTTTCATTTTGAAAGTGATGCTCTGAAGTTGAGTCTCATGAAACCGTTAAAAATCTCACAGCAGGAGGTTTCTG
Organism: Perca flavescens; assembly: GCF_004354835.1. Lineage (NCBI taxonomy): Eukaryota > Metazoa > Chordata > Actinopteri > Perciformes > Percidae > Perca > Perca flavescens. The sequence goes on from NC_041348.1 coordinate 14,966,738, forward strand.
TGTGTTAACTCTTCAAAATGTATCTCTCTGTAAAAACAACACACACACAAACACACACACTCATGGCGTAGCATCGATGCTACGCTGGGCTTTTAAGGAGTATACAGACAGAACAGTTTTCACACATTTTGAGGTTTCTGTCAAGCCCAAATCTAAAAAGCCTATTTTACATTTGTGTTGGCACTTCATGCTGTTTCTAATGCCAGATTTAACAAACATATTTGGCTGTGACCAACTCCACCACTGACTGCAAAAGACAAAAAAAAAAAAGCAAAATGTCTGCGTAGCTTTCAATTAGAAATGTATTTTGGGTCCACAGGCTGGCTCATGCTCTGTGTGCTCCGTGTTAGTAATGCTGCCACAGGGCCACAGCAACCTGTTTTGGACTTGCAGACAGCTGCAGGCATTGAACCAGCAGAGAACGGCGATAATGGCACCGAGTCTGTGATTAAAACAGAAGTGAAGAACACAACAGTCACACATCTACCATACATTTCTGTCTCTCCGTAACACTCTCTGCCTCGTAATTACTGTCTGACTCCTTCACCTGCCTCCTGTTTTGTCTCCCTGTTTTCTCTCACCTTGTAGCTTCCTCTGTCCTCCACACTTCTCTTTGCTTCTCTTACTTTATGTCCTCCTTTCACCCTCACCTCTTGGTCCCTCTATCTCCCTCTTTCTTTCCCTTAACCTCCTTTACTTTCTTTATCCAACCTGTTCTAGTTTCACTTCCTCCCTCTCCTTCCTTTCTTTATGTCTCCCTTCCTTTTCTCTTTTCACCTCCCGCACTTATCTATCTCTATTGCTGTGTCTCAATTTGCGTACTTCTGTACTCACACTTGCTATTTTAAGTGGAGAACGCATTCACACTTACAAGTATGGCAAAATGCAGTGCACTATAAGTACCCAACCCAGATGCTGCACTCATAACGGTCAAAAGGTTGAGTATGGAATGCTGGACATTTCTAACCCTCTGTGGTCGCCATCTTTGCTACGTAGATTAAGGGAAAGGACCACTGAAATTGGGGTGGTGGCCAAGGAAGCATGCAGCAGTTGCTCCAGGGGCCGAATTATACGTGTGATCTCCACCTTGCGTGAAACAGGTGAATAAGAAACAGTAGAAGCATGTTCATTTTTAATAAAATCTAAGTCAGAAAAACAAACCAGCGGATACTTTGGCAGACGACAATAGGTGGCGGTAATGCCCCGCCCAGAAGAGGGTGAAGATGAGGTTTATGTTGCGATCATCACAGCCTAACGGCCATGTACAGTTTAAAGCAACACTATGCTGTCAAAATTCACTCACTGCACAAGTACCTGTGTACACAGTGTACTACATGGAAGTGTACTAACAGAAATATCCGAATTGTGACACAGCATATCTCTCTATACCACACTCTGTCCCACTGTGTTTCTTTCCCTCCCTAAACACACACATACATGCGCAAGCGCGAGCGCATACACACACACACACACACACACACACACACACACACCTCTTCTTATTAAATTAGTAATAATGTCACCATCCTCCCTCCCAGGAGGCCAGTGTTATTGACTTCATTATGCAAATGTAAACCAGCCCACAGCTATACTACTGATGGGATAAGACACACATACACACACACACACACACACACACACACACACACACACACACACAATGTGCTGGCCAGGAAAGATTTCTTGCTGTTTCAGATAATTATGTCAACCAGTAGAGTTGATGTGTGTATTAGCATGAAATCTGCTAAATCCAATGGGCCTGGGGCTTTTTATATCTGTCATTGAGTGACAATGTGTTAGTATAGAATACAATACAATAGAACAGAAAATGAAAGCCCACAATGTAAAATTTGTATCTGAATCTGTCACACATTTGTACTGCTTAAGGTATGAAAAAAAAAGGAAATTTATAGTAGATTTTTTGAAAACTCTCTGTACCTCAGCATCCTGTAATCAAAGACTTGGTGGTTTGATACGTCTTAGTGTCCTTGAGCAAGACACTGAACTTGGAATTGCTCCCGATGTGTGTATGCGGGGGGGAAAAGTCAATTTAGCAATGTCTGCTAATGAACGTTTCATTTTAACAAATTAATTTCTATTATATCAGACATAAGAGTGTAAAGAGACAGAACTGTTTTCAAAGATTCCTTTCTCACATTTTTAGATGTTCTTGGCTCCCCAAATATAAAAAGCCTATTTCACATTTGTGTTGGATCTTCATTTTGTTTTCAATGCCAGCTTTAACAAACGTATTTGGCTGTGAACAACTCTTCACAGGAAACGGACTGATGGCAATGCATGTCAGGTGGATGTATCCAGTACCTACCTAAATGGCCCAGAGTGCCTTCTGCAGTGATTTTGGTTTTGTGGCTCAGTCAGGAAGTAATTTTCTTCTCATCTTGACTCTGATCTGCCGCTCATGCAGTTTTTTCCCATCACACTGGCACTCACTAGTCACAGTCGCCAAACCACGCTGTGTCTTGATAGAAGTTCACAGACCTGGAAACAAAGTACTGGAGAGTGTACAGTAAACATACATGCGCACACACACACACACACACACACACACACACACACACACACACACACACTTGGAAACACAGTACTGGCAGAGGCAGGCCAGACAGATGGAAAGACAGCAGAGAGCAGGGAGGAAGTGGAAATTAAAGTCACAGTGTCAGGATGAACAATTAGAGCTCAGGGTAAATGTACGCTGACTGACTGAGGTCAGTTATCATTTTAACATTATTATGTCATTTAATTGTAGGGTATGCTAGTATTGCCATTGTTAGCTTGTTAGAATGCTGGGATTATGCTTCTCTTAGCGTCATAATAATAAAACTTTATTGCAGACCCAGGTCCATATAACACACAATACAGTATAAAAATATAAAAGAGATACAAAAATACATAACAATTACACATTAACCCATAGGATATACAGGCTATTGCACCAATGCTGTCTTAACCTGGAAGTGTATCTATAACAGCTTTTCACAGGGCTGACTAAAGCTTCAATTATGTGGTTCTCTGACTTGTCCAGTCGACACATGAAACTAAACATCAGCTGTCTTAAGAGTGCCTCACAGGTTGGCACTCTAGTGGACACAAACAAATGGCTGGCACTATGCCACCTAGGGACACGGAGCAGCAGCCTCATTGCATCATTGTATGCTACCTGAAGCCTCTGCATACTTTTTTTCTTATAGTTAGACCACAATTGAGCCGTGTATAGCGGTGTGATGTAAGTTCTAAACAAAGAACACTTCACAGAATCGGAGCACATGGAAAACTTCCTTATAAGCATGTTAGCTTGAGAGTAAATTTTACAGCGCTGTCGGTAAAGGTCTTTGTCATCTGTCCAGTCAGTATGACATTACCTAAATATTTAATTTCCTCACACACAGTGAGAGGACTATCTGACAGATAAAAGGTCAGAAAAATTGATTTCCTATCCTCATCGCTTCTAACTATCATTATGTGACTTTTCTTAGCATTATACTTTATGTCATAATCAAGGCCATACTGAGAGCACACCTTCAGCATCTGCTGCAGCCCAGCACTATATGGACAGAGCAGGACCAGGTCGTCTGCATACATAAGATGATTAACAATAGTGTTGCCCACAAGACAGATGGTTTTTAACCTATTTAGCTGATTTGATAATTCATCCATATAAACATAGAGCAGCTAACATGGCTGTAGACTCTTAGTCTTGTTAACGATGTTACAAAAAAAGCTTTTCATAGACAGGAAAATTAAAAATGTATAGGTGATTCATAGGTAAAAAGAGAGCAAGACAGTTCGAGTCTAATAAGCTAATAAAAGTCGATATGAGTGACATTAATAGCAAAGCTGAATACAAATACAAAACACACTGCGTTTAAAACAGCTGAGAGCAGAGTGTTGGTTTCAATTGGTGATTTCTTTTTTTTTTTAAAGAGATTAAAGTGTAACAAACTCAATATGTTTCCGTTTGCCTGTCTTAGTGTCTGAGTGACTGACCGACTGAGTTTACTGACTCACTGACATAGAAAATGATATAAGAACATCTATTCAACACAGTTATTCAGGGAGATGATGCTTTCAGACAGTCTGGTCATAGTGCATTAAAAATGAGGAGCTGCGTACTGTACCAGACATCATGCATTTTTAACCAATCAATATCCTCTTTTCTTCATCTATTTCACCTTCTCTCTCTGTCTCTCAATGTTTCTCTGCCTTTCTGACTGTTGCTTCTTTTGCTCTCATGCTTTCTCTGCTGTAACGTTATATGTACTTTAATTGTTTCCTTCTATTTCTCTTTCTTGCCTTTTGTCCTTGAAATGCTGCTATGTTTATTCATTTGTCTGGTCTGTCTCCTCTCACTCTGTCTGTACTCTCAGTCCATTTCTAGCCCTATCTCTCTATCCCTCTCATCTGTTGTGTTGTCCTTCCTTTGTTCTTTCTCTCTCTGTGTTGCTCCGTATTTGTCTTCGCTCCAATCACTGTGTTCTCTCTGTCTTCCTGCGTCCTGTCTCGTCTCCTTGATTACATCATGAAAGACTGGGCTTATAAACAACCTGCCCCATTTGACTAACTTTGGAAATGTCCCGGTTTACTTTGACTTAATCTGTCTGTGCGTCACAGCACAGACTCCAGAGTGAGACATGTAGACATCCAGAGACTTGGGCTCGAACTCTAATCTCTAGAGACTCACACAGCTATCATTTCAATCTAAGGCATTCATACAAAAATAATGAAGGGTTGGTTCACCAAATTACAAAAAAGAAAAGAAAACACATGTTCTCACTTTCCACTTCTTGTGTCGACCCATGCACATAGTTTTGGCTTCATTTGTCCAAGTTTTAAGATATTGGTCGATTTCTGTTGAGACTGCAATACAAAGGAGGTGAATGGAAGTTTGTTTGTGGTGCTCACTAGGTTGGAAAATTACATTTAAAAAAACTCTCACAGTAACCTTTCTGTCTTTGGTACTCTAATCCATAAGGATGGGCGATACCAGAAAATATACGAGGATCACTGATACATATCACAGATGGGTGGGTGAATGCATCATTTCTTTTTTTAAAGATTATTTTTCGGGCTTTTCCGCCTTTAATCAATAGGACAGCTAGGTGAGAGAGAGGGGGAAGACATGCAGGAAATCGTCACAGATCGGACTCAAACCCTGGACCTCTGCGTCAAAGCATAAGCCTCTCAGTATATGTGCACCTGCTCTACCCACTGAGCCAACCCGGCCACAAATGCATCATTTCTAGGCCACTTCTGAATGGAATTACCACTAAACATTAGGCATTTATTTTCACTGTTCTCTGTTAATTACTTAATCACGTGCATGTTAAAATGTGAGACAGCTTTTAATGGTAAATAACAAATGTTAATCCTAACAAGGTGATCGCCACACAACAGCAGCAGAGAAGAAAAAAGCACTAGAAGAGTGTTCATGTGACCAGAATGGGAACTAATTGACACTTGTATCAATGCTTCAAACAAGCCCTATCATCTGTCTGTATCAATACTTCAGGGATCGATGTGCCCATCAGTATAATCCACAGACAGTTATCATTGGAAAACCTGCTACTACGTCTAAAGAAATATGAAATCTGTTGACAGTGTGTTTTTAAGATTATGGTAAATATTTACTCTGACTCTGGAGATGTTGCTTTTGATTTCTTTTATCTTAAATGAGACTTAAAATGTTGTGGGCACCACAAATTAAATTCTATCCACCTCGTTCTTTTTTTTGTGGTGGCAGCAGAAATGACATGGACCAATTTTTCAAAACCTTGAAAAATGAAGCAGACATCTCACCACCGAAAAGCAGCAAATCTGATCGGCTACATACCACTAAGAAAGAGTGCGGGGAACAAATACAATTCTGTAATTTGGGTGAAAAACACTTAACACTTGTTGTAGCACAGTATGCATGTTTGCATTTGCAAGCACAATCACACTAATGTGTGCACATATGAGGTAAATCAAAAACATAATCCCCCATAAGGCTCAGACACACAAACTCTTTTAGTCTGCCTGTTCAGGACATATTTGTTTTCTCAGAGGGGAAACTCTCGCAAATGAAATTAGCCTGTGATACATTGAGACAATAGCACATATCCATGGGGATAATTTAGTGGTTACTATTTACAGGGGAAGTCTTTGTCCAACAAAGTGCAGAAGCAAGAAGTATGATAGCAGTGTTAGAGGTATTCTGCTTTGTCTTAAAGCAGAGATACAGTAGGTGACAGATGTGGATGTAAGAGGAAACGCTGTTCTTGAGAATATTTAGATACAGAAACACAGAAACTGCAGGATTAAATGTATTGCATAGAAATTGACCCAGGGCTGGATTCGATAATGGGACTTAAAGCTTGTTGTGATTTTCATGATACATTTAGACTGCGCTCTTGATAAATATGTGACAACACACTGAATACTATTGAGCTCCTGTGAGCTACTGCTGCAATATCCAGATCTAATAGCGCTCACAGTTCCGCCTCCAGGCACACACACACATGAGAGTACATGCACTCACATGAGCCCTCGCACACACACACACACACACACACACACACACACACACACACACACACACACACACACACACACACTATGAGGCTAGCCTATTAAAAAGGAAAAAACGCTTCCTGAGACAAGGAGCACAAATAAAACAGAATTAGTATGTGTTCATGGCACAAATGTCCGTATTCACACGGTAGGGACAAAACAACACGTACACGTACACACACACACACACACACTCTGAGGCTGCTTTTGTTTTTGCATAGTAACCCATGATTTTGTGTATACTTGCTGAGGATCTGCATGAACGATTAAAATGTATTTCTTAAGTAAGTGTGTTTAGTGCTGCTGCTTGTCCTTGTTTACCTTGATCAAGGTGACCTGAATGAAATATTCAGGGACATTATTTAAGTGGACTAAATCCTTTCACTCTGCAATTCAAAGTAAAAGAAATAAATACATTAGCTTTTGGATTCCTGGGGGGAAAAAAAGGACTGTGTGCCTCTTAGTCACTGTTGCAAAGTCTTGTATAAGCACAGTTGGTGGCAGCTTATCACCCAGTGGTATAATAATTATAGGGGTAAAGATACCTTTCCTACTGGATCATTAAAATGGGTGTAATGATACATTGTATGTTCCTACATGTGCACAATGTTGGGAGCTTCTGTATCCAGTCATTCTGGTACCAGGACACAGATGTCTATTTCGAGGAGGACTTTTATTGTGTGGTCACAGTTACTGGGATCAGTGCTGTTGAATGGAAACTCCAGTTAACATGGATGTGTATTGACTTTGAAGTCCTTTACAGGGTACGTGTGTTTCAAGATGCATAAATCCAAGCTTCATTGTGAATTCGAATACATGCATGAGTATGAAAATGGCCTTGTAAAACGTTCAAAGGATGACACTGACATTTCATTTACTGTGTCAGCTGTGAATAGAAAAAGTAGCTAGAACCTTTGAATCTTTAGCGAGCATTATATTGTCTCCAATCCCCATGGCATACTGTACATGGTCAGAACACGGTGACTTGTGTTGAATACACCTTTGAATATATCACGGCTACACTTTGTACTTTGCAGCTACATAAATTCAGGTTTCAGTGTCGCTGAATATCTTGTCTGACAACATCAAGGATGTCAGTGCCTCAACTTTCTCAAAAAGAAGACAGTGCTGCTGAACACCGAGTGTCTTTATGAATCACCTTGCGTGCTGTGCCAACGGCTAAAAGCCGCTCTTTTGCTGCACAGGCACATCAAGAGATTAGGAGATGTTTGCCAAGATGTTGCTCATGTGCATCTCATCCTCCCTTCTGCCACCAGCTCCATGTTGGTCCAGGGTCAGCTTCAAAATAATGCTTAATCTGTACAGGTTAAATTATTTGGTATCTTGATGTCTACTCCCTGTACAATAACAGTGAACAGGCTACAATTTAAAATCATTATTTGTTGTACACTGACTGAATACTCCACATTGGTCCTTATCTGCTTTTTTTCCTAGAGTGAATCCATGTTGTCAGACATACTGCTGATGTAAATCTACAAAAATGTGTGTGACTGTGACATTTCCACCTCCTCACCCCGGATGGTGACAGCTGTCTGTATCTTCCTGCTCTGTCGGATTTATTATTTCTTATCTTGCTGACACTGAGCAGCAAATGGTTCAGCTTTGACCAAACAATGGAGCTCACCACCACATTTCTTGACTGTGCTTTCACAACCTTATAAATACCCCGATAAATACATAAAAGTCATTACAAAATGCTGCCGAAAATGTTAAAATTGTTTAAAAAGGAGGGAGCTTCTGCAACAGGTGACTTCAAGCAGATCAGCATTTCTTTTTTTTTTTTTTTTTTTTGCATGTGCTGTGGAAAAGTCTTTAACTGTTCACCAATTGACCAGGTCAAACAACCAACGCACGTAAATAAAGCACTTTTCATACTGAATATTAATTGCAAAGAGCTGAGGAATCTAAATATAACAGGCAGCAATGTATGACCCCATCGACTTGAGCCGTAGCCATGTGGAAAAAAAACATGAAACGTAGAATTTCTAAATGTTTTCAGGAAATGTGTTCATTAGCTTACGTAGTGAGTGTTAGGTAAGAAAATCAATACCACTTTCTTGGTAAATCTGATGCTACTTAGTTTGAATTATAAATCTCTAATACTCTCACACAAAATGTACACGTGCACACATGATTTAGTTTAGCTTAGCATAAATCTTACAGATTAACATGTTTGCTGAACCGTAAATTCTCCATTTTACTGGTGTGTCGGACTGTTTTGTGGCTGGGCGCAGTAACTTCCTGGAGTCTTGTTGTCAAAGTAAGGTTGAAAGGCAAGCAGCGGAAATAAGCTAAGCTATCTGCCTGCTGGGGGTAGCTTTATATTTAGAAGAAGAAGAAGAAGAAATACTTTATTGATCCCCATGGGGAAATTACATTTTTTCACTCTGTGGTTATTTTTTACACATTACACACAGGCCTGAAATAATAGAAATACACACACATGCACAAATAGGAACCTGTGGTGGTGGACTGATAGCTGGAGAGGTGTCAGTTCACCTCCTGGGCACTGCCAAGGTGCTCTTGAGCAAGGCACCGAACCCCCAATTGCTCGGGGCACATTTCCATGGGCAGCTACCTTACTGTGACATCTCTCCGTTAGTGCATGTGTAGGTACTGAGCATGTGGGTGTAATTCAGGCCTGTGTGTAATGTGTGTAATAAAAACGGAGTGAAAACATTGTAATTTCCCCTTGCGGGATTGATAAAGTATACATTATTATTATTAACCCTATGCATGTGCCTTAATGGAGAGATGTTAGAGCGAGGGGGCTGCCAATGGACAGGCGCCCCGAGCAGTTTGGGGTTCGGTGGCTTGCTCAAGCACCTCAGCAGTGCCCAGGAGGTGAACTGGCACCTCTCCAGCTACCAGTCCAAACTCTGTACTCAGCTGTACAGGGATTTGAACCTGCGACCCTCCGGTTCCCAAGCCAAGTCCCCACGTCTTTTTTCCCCCCAGGAATCCAAAAGCTAATGTATTTATTTCATCATGACTATCCATTTTGTGTGTAAATCAGGAAAGGAAAGCCAGAGGCGAGCAGTCTTCTAACTGAGTAACTTTTTCAATGTAATTTTCCCACTGGAGAAGATTAGTGAATGAATTGGCCACAGTCAGGATGCACCATTGGCCCTTTCGTTATACTGTGTATGAAAAAAAAAGGGGATATTTTAGAATTTTTACTTAAAGCTGCTATAAGTAATGTCTCTAAAATAACAATGGGTGGAAAATGATCTCTTGACTCTGCAGTTCCAGTTTCAACTTATTGTTCTGGTTTAGGAAATGTTCAACAAAAGCAATCTCACATCTACTCTAAGAACATTTAAGTCCGTTTTAGTATGACATTCTTAGTATCTCCACACCACTGTTTGATATTTAATTTTCTTCTATTTTTACACAGAGGTTACCAGCGTTTTTCACCAGCGCAATATACTCATGTGTCTCACTTTCCCTCCTCACCTTTTCACTCTCTATCATTTTGCATCTCCTTCCATCTCTTTCAGTCTCTTGTTTCCCCCCTCACTCTTCCTCTCTCTCCATGTCAAATTGTATCTAAATTCTGTCCATCCTCAATTTCACCTGGTGTATGCAGTAGATATGAGTCTACTCTTCACTGGTTCAATCGCTGAAACTGATATTTCACATTCATATGCAAGCTATCTTCAACTACCTGGGTCTGCAGTTAGATAATGTTCAGATAGGACGAGGTGCAGGAGGAATAGCATGTCATGAGAAGGTGTGTGTGTGTGTGTGTGTGTGTGTGTGTGTGTGTGTGTGTGTGTGTGTGTGTGTGTGTGTGTGTGTGTGTGTGTGTGTGTGTGAGTGAGTGTGTTTCTTGCGCATGTGTGTGCTTGTGTGGGCTGAGATAGGCTGGCAGCAGCAGGCATCTGGTGACATCTGGTCCAGACAGATAAAGTAAGAAACACGTACTCACACTCTCTCTCTCTGTCTTTCTGTGTGTGTGTGTGTGTGTGTGTGTGTGTGTGTGTCTCTCTCTCTCTCTCTCTCTCTCTCTCTCTCTCTCTCTCTCTCTCTATCTATCTATCTATCTTTCTCTCTCTGTCTCTCTCTCTCAATTAAATTAAATTCAAGGTTGCTTTATTAGCATGACTGTAGGTGCAGTGTTGCCAAAGCAGTAACAATTAGAATATTGACCGCATTAAGGGAAACACTAACATGTAACATAAAAACCTTTCTCTCTCTCTTTCGCACATACACACACACACACACACACACACACACGTACGCATGTAAACACACCCACACAGACACACACACATACAAACACACACATACAAACACACACACACACACACACATAGACAGTCTACGCATTACAATACATTGGATTAAGTACAGACATTAGGTCGGGCATTGTGGCAAGGTGTCCAACTCACTGTCCCTCATATCATGGTAAGCTGCAACATATTGCTCTCTCTCTCTCTCTCTCTCTCTCTCTCTCTCTCTCTCTCTCTCTCTCTCTCTCTCTCTCTCTCTCTCTCTCTCTCTGTCTCTGTCTCTCTATCAAAATCTCAAATGTGCTTTATTGACATTTGAGCATGTGTTGGCAAAGCACTACAAATGAGTTAAGAAACTGCTTCACAATGAATAAATAGCAACCTAACATGTATCAACAATTATAAACACACATCATCCATTAATACAAACTAGTACAGTGCCCATTCAAAATGTACAGTACCACTTATCCATTAATGCAATCATTTCAGTAGGCTACTGCTGACTTAATTAGCTTCAATATCTGCTCAGAATTACACACACACACACACACACACACACACACACACACACACACACACACACACACAGATTGGATGTGTGATATATTCACCCCCTGAGCTGACAATCCTCTGACCATCAGGGGCCTCACCCTCAGGTGAACTGAGGCTGAAGTCCCTGTGGTTGCAGGCACATTTGGCCCATCAGTAACCTCTGTGAGAGAGCAGATGATGTGTGACAAAGAGAAAATGAAAGAGGCTGACTATTACAAAGGCCACAGAAATGACAAAGACGGGGACAGAAAAAAGAAGAGAAGCAGGAAATTATATAAAAAGAGAGGTGGAGGGATGTTGAGGATAAGAAATTGAGAAGTTGAGTGGAAACATGGGCGGATGGATGGATGACTAAATAGTTAAGATGATAAATAGAAAATGGGATGGTTGGATGAATAGGTGGATGCTTTGAAACATGACCCCCAGGGAATCAACAAACATGCCACTGTCACTCAAGATTAGAGGCATAATTAAAATCCTGTCGCACTGCGTGTGGTTTGAATATGTCTGTGTGTACGTGCACATGCATTTGTTTGTGTCTATCTGAATTTGTGTGTTGTTTTCCTGGGTGTGTGTGTGTGTGTGTGTGTGTGTGTATGGGAGGGGTAGACTGTGACAGAGATTGATGGTGAGGGGAAAGCAGGCCATTATGCTGTAGGCCTATAGCTCAAGCAGTGATAGCCTCTACACCTCTGTGTCTGTTTAAACTGCAGGCCATTATAGGCGTGGCATAAGTGACCCTATGACCCACACACACACACACACACACACACACACACACACACACACACAGAGATTCACCCAATTTTAATTGCTTGTTTTCAGCAGCATTTTGTTGCTTCATTTGGCTGTATTTCGCAGCTGTGATACCTTCACTGAACTCCAACCACTGTGGGAACAACACAGAGCTACTGAGCTAAATTAAGTGTAATTTCTAAATGAGGCAATCTGAAGTCTTAACCCAAGGCTCTTCCAATAATTGATGGATAGTTGTGAGCGATTTTAATGTGCTACATTAATTTTTTAAAAACTCTTTCAAATATTCCGCCTTAATAGCAGGTTATCAGAAACCCCTTAGCCTTCAATTAAGTGAATGAGAAATGAAGATAAAATGACAACTGAGTCAAGACTACCCACTGAGAGAGAGAGAGAGAGAGAGAGAGAGAGAGAGTCATTCTCTATAGTGGTTGAAGGCCATGTTCTTGAGCAGCTGCATGCCGACCAAGCTACATCTCTCTCTGTCTCTGTTTGTGTGTCTCAGTGAGTGAAAAGAGCCCTGCCGCTCCCCTGCCGAGCGGAACATCAGCCTCATCAAGTCAGCCAGAGGCAGCAACAACAGGGGCGGAAGTAAGATCATTTAGCCTTCAAAATAAAATCATAAAAAGAGTCCAAAGAATGAAATATTCTTAGGTTAAGTTTTCAAAAGGGAAATTAAAATAAATACCTATATACGAAAAAAGAAATAATACGCATGCTAGTGGTGCCTTCTGTTAACCTGATACCTGCTAAACAGATACCCTACATCTCCACTCTTAAAAATATCTGGGCTATAATAACAATAAAGCTATATAAAGAGATAAAAATAGATGCAGAGCAAGCTCGATTTATAGTTGAATACCATCATCAGGTACCAGGCAGGCACCAATATGACAAAAAACACTTACTTTGTTAGGCTACTTACTTAGGTGCAAGTGCAACAAAGTATTCAAAAGTCCAAATAATTTGAACCCGACCAGAACAGACTTGAGTCTGAGGTGCACAAGTTCATTTTAAACAAAAAAAGAAACCAAATCCTAAAGGGCCCTGAGGACAATAAGACATGGTCCAAATAGGCTCAACCTAATATTTGGTTTGGACTTCAGCATCTTGCATCAAACACACATTTTGCTTTACTGACACTGGCCTACTGTAGAACAGAGACTAGCCTAATACAATAAAATGGTAGCCTACTCTAAGCAGAATAAAGTTTATTGCAACCAGCCTAGCTTGGGTCCCAGATCAGGTCTTCATTCGCCTATTTACTCGCAACCCAGTGGACACCATAAGGTCAGCTGAAGCAAAGAGAAAGTGGTGGAGTAAAATACGACATATTGTATTATAACGGACTGTGTTAACTGTTCATGTCAATGTGTTTATGTTCATGTTTAAGAGTGTCACTGTTCAAAAGCAGTAGCCGGGCAGATTAGTGATGTTGAGTGAAACTCTAAGATTTCCTGAAGTCAGTGAAGTAAACATGTTGTCAGTTTAAATCATAGACTGTATAAATGCTGAGAGGGACGGCGGTTGAATTATTTCTGGAGGAAGAAAGTTCAGTTTAAAGTATGGGAAGCTAGCGAGCGGCTAGAGTTGACAGAGTTTTGTTTCTTTAATTGGCGTTTGCTACGGGCCACAGTAGCCTGTGTTAAGGTCAGAAATATATCTGCAACAAGCTAACGTCTCACGTCTGCTTATTGAGAGACGTCATGCTACAGTAGGCTACAGACAGTATGTTAAAGTATAAGCAACTAAAGTAGGCCTATTAAGCCCACTTGATTGTGACTTGACTGTCCTGGACATTCTACGAAAAAGAAAAAAAAAGTCAAAGTAGTGGGCTCATTTTGGAGAGTTTCTGTTTATGGCCATAAACCAGATCATTCCCAGGTAGGCTGGTCTCGCTTTACAGACCCTCCTCCATAATTCCCAGGTAACAGGTGAGGAACATGAATGCTTTTATTTTGAAGATCCTAACCGGAATGGCTATGTTTTTGCGCGGTATTTGAGTTGACAGATGGCAAGCGAGAGACGCTCCACGCGGCTGTCTCTCCCGGTCCGTTGGTCCATCCCGGTTCCCATTGTCTCCCTTCTTCACTCCTTGAAGACAACCCCGAGACGACAAACTAAACTCAGCCGTTATTCCGCTCATATCGCCTCGCGTATGTGACGTTTGGAGACTTTACTCGACCTGAAATCTCACCCTGTCCCTCTCCATCCGAAATATGGACATGTTTTTCTGTCTTTATTTTATTTTTTCAAATGTTGCACCGTTAGAGATGTGTTTGCTGTAACGGGAGGAGACAGTGAATGAACCGACCAGCGACTGACAAAACGTCGGTTGTGTTGTGGAGCTGACAGGGAGATGAACCGGAGGATGAGGACTTGTTAGCCAACAGAGACGCCGAAATCAGTTTCCAGTGGCTGGTGACATATCACAACATCCTAGGAGCAATTTTACCCATCATTTCCTAAGTGGATAAAACACCACATTCAGAAAAAAAGGCAAAGATAGCCTACTGGATTACAACCGCGGTTTTGGAGATTAAAAACAAAAACGCTGTGTTTTTGTTACGGTGTGAATGCCCGTTACTTCCCCTGAGAGAGCAGAAGAGAGCAGAGGAGCTGGTCTAAGACAGAGACAGGAGGCAGGGACCACTTTCACTTGTTTTCTCCACCCTAAAACAAATTAGGCTGTTTCAATCAACCACATCTAGGTGGCGCGTAATCGGATTATTAGACAAAAGAGCATTTAATCTGGGGAATACATCCATCTAATCTCACCACTGGCTACTGTACCGTGCTAATTCTGTGACAAGGATGCGACTAATCGACGTGACTGTAGACTTTCTAGTCCAGTAGAAGCTGACTGGTTAAGTAGTCCCTGTGTGGACATAATTGGAGAGTTACTGTAACCTTTTTTCATTGGTCAAGATAGTTGTATTTGTGTGAAGAGACCCACGTTATCAGAAATCTGTCTTCGTTCTGACCAATCAATCAAAATGCACCACACCACCTGATTTATCAGACTACCAAACTGCCTTCAGTTGCAGAGGCTTGCCAAAGGTTTTCCTACATAACCAAGCTCCGTGGACACATCAAGAAGTCATTGTGGACTTGAATCATCCCTAAGGCCCACCTTCCATCTTGATCCCTGACCCCATGTGTGTTTGAAATCCAGGGGACCGCGTTTTCGGCTGTTTACCTGTCAGCAACCCAGCCATTTGAATGAAGTAGTAGCCTTTTATTCCCCTGAGCTCCAGCGAGTACAGGGGCTGCACTGTTCGCTGAGGCCGAGCAGCGAGAGCCTCTACCTGGGCTGCCAGCCAGCCAGACGGCCCTCCAGGGGGATTTGGGATTTTGAAGGTCCAGCTGGAGGATTTGGGAGTTTCACCCAGAGTTTCTTCTCCACGTGGATCACTGGAGAGAAGGAGGAAGACACTATGGGATGCTGTAGTGGCAGATGCACCTTGGCCTTTATCTGTGGCATACAGCTGGTAAGTGTTAATAATAGACTACTATTGATGCTGTAAAGGGGTGACTAGATGGTCAGATCAACCAGGAGAAAGAGAGTTTTTTTTTTGTAAGAGTTCAACAAGTCATTATGAGGAATCAGAAAACACACATGTTTACTGTCCTTTGGTGACAAGACATGGAGCAGGGCATGGGTGGATGGATAGATAGATGGATGGAGGGAAAAGATGGATGACTGAAAGGTCACATTTCAGAAGTTAATAGGTGTGTAAAAGGTCATGATACAAGCTAAGATCTGGTTTCAGGGATATCTTGACAAATGGCTGGATTGAAAGGATGAATGGCTGTTGGTGGGAGCTTTAAGACGGTGCTAAGAGTCCATATAGAACATTGATGGATAGATGGAGGCTGGGAGTGATTTATGAAGGCAGTGGATGTAAAGGAGGGATGGATGGCTGGCTAACAGATGGATAGACGTATGGCGCAGGTAGCCTATGTGTGATTTATGGGGAAACAATGTAGGGAGGGTGGGCCGGGAGGGTGGTAAAGAGCTGACATAAACTCATGGGATCAACTCCCTCTGTGCTTTGTACCTCATTCTCCCATCACCATCTGTGTCAATGGGAACTGGTGGCAGGCAAGACAATAGGGTGTGTGTGTGTGTGTGTGTGTGTGTGTGTGTGTGTGTGTGTGTGTGTGTGTGTGGAAGTGCAAGTAGGAACACGTGTGCTGCCATTAGTTCTGTCGAGTAAATCCTTCACATCAAAAGGAAAATCCCATCTGAAATGAAGCAGCAAATGACAGGTTGATTGGTTCTTTTTGTTTCCCAAACAAAAATATGTAGATGATCTTCTGTCAGGTTATGAAATGTCAGGATAGCTACAGCACAATGGATTTTATTAGAAGAGAGATTTTCATCTGAAACCTTTTTCTTCAGTGTTCAATCATACCGAGAGAAATCCATCACATAAAAAGGAAGAGGAACTTAGCACAACATTGGCATGTTATAGCCTAATAAAGTTGATACTGCGAACATGTTCGCAAACTACTACCTATTTGCAGAACATTAGCATTTTAGCATTGGAATTGTGTGTCTGGCCACAATGTAAGAATGCAGCTCCCTTATTAGCTATGTTTTTGTTCACCAACTCCTGACGGAAATTTTTCGGTCCACCAGCTAGTCACTAACTTTTGTCTGTCTGCTGTTTGGTGCTGAGCAGGTAGCATACAGTGGGTATAGGCTAGCAGAACGACCCAAACAATAAAGTTGTGGGCCCTAAAACCAAAACATTGAGCTGAAAGACGCTAAAACGGGAGGGAACTGCACAGTCGCGTGATAAATCTCTTGTTGGTTTGTCACTATGAGCGACACCTTTTCAAAATAAAAAGGTTTGCTGCTTTAATTGCTATCGTTATCAGCTGCAGGCTACCATGGAAAATGAAGGACATCAGTACCTCATGTAGAATCAGAGGAAGGAGGTTTAGGCAAAGTGGCACCACTCACCACAAAATAAATCCTGCTTTTCTTTAAATGCTACAGCCTCAGTAGATCTAGGAGGGCGTATAGAAACTGAAGCTGTACTGTGAAATAGAATGGGACATTGTATACAGTATGTATGTACACCACTGATACATAAACATGAGCAGAAGTGCTCGTGCTGTGGCATTCTCAGCTCATGGAGTCATGTACAGTAAGTATGTGCAAACTAAAGACCTATTGTCATGTTGAATAGGACACTGTTACAGTCGTGATACTGTGTGTGTGTGTGTGTGTGTGTGTGTGTGTGTGTGTGTGTGTGTGTGTGTGTGTGTGTGTTTGTGTTTGTATTGATACGAAAGTCCCCTAATTTCCTGTCAGATATTAATGTATATGACCCTGGTTGTGCAAATGTGTGTACTGTAAAAATTGGACATTGCTATGCATATTTTCTGTCTTTTTCAATCCTGTTTTGGACCAGCCGTGTAAGCCAACATGTCTACAGTACAATGCCAATGAGATTGACACATGTGATGTACATGAAACGTGTGTGTGTGTGTGTGTGTGTGTGTGTGTGTGTGTGTGTGTGTGTGTGTGTGTGTGTGTGTGTGTGTGTGTGTGTGTGTGTGTGTGTGTGTGTGTGTGTGTGTGTGTGTGTGTGTGTGTGTGTGTGTGTGTGTGTGTGTGTGTGAATGAGATGCTGTCACAGTGATAGTCATTGTGTCTAATGCAGTGGAACTAATGCTATGCCATAGTCAACAACATGTTTTGCTCTGTTAACTGTTGTAATAGCTAAGCCAGCTGATGTCACCACTAGCTGAGCTGGAGGTCTAACACTACTATATGTTACAGTTTGTCCATGCACAGTTAGCTCTGTTATAGTTTTAGCCATTTAGGGCTCCTGCACACTGCCTGCGTGGCGTGAGCGAGGCGTTTTCTATGTCTTTGCACACCAGAAACGTGTCTGACACGGCGCTGCTGCTGCTAGCCTTTTCTGTACGTTTCCTATACATAAACATAAATATATACTGATTTGATTACAGCAAAGACAACGTCTGCAGTATTGACGGCCAATATGCTCCAGAATATTTTGTTCTGTATTGACCGGTGCAATATTTGAAAATCAATAATTATTTATTATTTTTTTTAAATTACATTTATATCTGCATTTATGTCAAAACCTAGAGACTTTCAAACATCAAAATGTCATTTATTAAATGCATTTGTGTCAAAATGACATATTAAACGTCTTTTCGTATTCTATTTTGCCTGGAAACGCTTCCAACACGCTTGCGTGTCGCATGAGAAATAGGCGTCGGCCCTATTTCGAGCATGCAGGCGTTTTTCGGTGTGGCTCAAGCTGCGCCTGCGACGTGCGTGTCATGCAGGCAGTGTTCAAGCTCTAACCTGTTAACATGGGAGCCGAAATAAAAAATCGAACACGCCACACAGCCAGTGTGGAGGAGGGCTTAGAGATGAGCCTCCTGATGGTGAAATCTTCACACAAAAAACACCAATTCTCCACACTGTTGGGACGTATTGATAAAGATATTACGTTCTTTTAGTATCATTGCAGTACCCACAGAAAAACCACACCACCCACAATCCTCTGTGTTCAAAGCAACCTAATTGACCACAAATTAAAAGGCAGCCTTTTTTCTCTGCTTGCTTCTCTGCGTTTTTGCCATGTAAACTTCCACCTAATGGGTGACCTCGCAGCGCCGAAAACAATGCTGGCCAGTGTGTCTTATCTAGTGGAACTGATGTCTTATGTAACTCTTAACAGCACTTTTGCCTCCTGCTTCATTAGCTGGGTTAATTGGTGAGATAGGTGATGTCACACTGTAGCTGAGTAGAGATCAATGATCCAGGTTGGACATATGTCTGCTTTACAGCTGTGGTGTGACTGTGCGCTAGGCTGATACGGTACCTGTAAGGTTACCAGTCCTTGGGAGTCGAACACACTAATTTAAAATAATTATTTTCTGCTTCCCTGCAGTGGCAATTTGTTTCGGTTCATTTTAGTGTGATTTCAGGCGGCAGCTAATGGTTATTTTCATTATTGATTAATCTGCCAAATATTTTATTAATCATCCCATCACAAATTCCTAAAGCCTACAGGGGACATGTTTAAATTGCTTATTTTGACTGACAAACTATTCTAAACTCAAAAATGTTCAGTGAACTATCACATAAGAGAGAAACCAGAAGCAACTGTACGTACACACCGCCGCCGACTTGAGCTTCTAAAGATACCGGAAGTCATTCGTTTTCAATGGAAGCTGGCTTCTCTCAGCTGCAAGGAGCGGCAAATCTGTCAGCGTTGCGTTTTGGGCGTTTTGAGCGCCCAGAGCGTCAATCAGAAAGTTGAAAGTAGGTCAACTTTATGGTAATGAGCTATGACGCGGTTCAATGGCAAGCCGCGGCAAACGCCAGCAACCAATCGGAATATAGACGTCGCGCTGGCTGATTCCGGAGAAACATACGATGTAAACCTTCGTTCCTACAAAAACATTAATTCCGAGAAAATGGAGGAAAAGTTCATAGTAGCCGTTGCTGGGTTCCCTATCATTTATGATATGACGAGGGACTGGTTAACGTTACCTGCCGGTCACATGGTCTCTAAACAGTCCTCTCACGGTGAAGTCCTGCACGGGTCAACAGCTGGCGGCTGCTCGCTCTGCCTGCCTTCTGCTGCGGTTCAGCGGCTAACGAGCGAGCTAACTGCTAACCGATACCGCTGCGACCAATAACCAATACAAATTCTATCATTATACAGTATATGTAATTTATAAAAGGTTTCTGGTGTCAATGTATTGGCCGTGCAGTGGCTGCTTGTGCTTTTTCCATGATCGAACATAGAATGCTGCCACGTCGGAGCGGCCAAAGCGTCAAACGGCTTCCCCGTACTTTACGACAAGCGTCCTTGACCGGGCGGCCAGAGCTTCTTTGCAGCTCAAATCGGCGGCGGTGTGTACGTACAGTAATCCTCACAATGGAGAAGCCGGAACCAGAGAACGTTTGGCTTTTTAGCTGGAAAATGGAAACGGTTTATCGATGATGATTTGTTGCAGGTATCTTTACTCAATCAACCAATTCATTTGACAAGTTATTACAATTTATCATTGAAGCCAAATTTGAAAGTCTGTCGGGCTGATCCTGAATTGAGGTTTCTCACACTCAGTGGGAGTAGCTGATTGGAGGATAGGCTCAAGTACTGTAATCATGTGATTTGGTCCTCACACTATTATTGCAAGTGTGTGTAAAGCTGTGTGTAAAGCTTTCATTAAATCAAGATGTCTGCTTGCAGTGAACATTTTACAAATCCCTAAATAAGAGTATTTTTTTTTCCAGATTCACAGTGTTTTGAAGAAATGTATTTAAAATAAATTCATATTGCTGGGGCGCTTGGTTAGCTCACCTGGTTGAGTGTGCGCCCCATATACAGAGGCTCAGTCCTTGTCGCAGCGGCCGCGGGTTCGCTTCTAACCTGCGGCCCATTGCTGCATGTCATTCCCAATCTCTCTCGTCTTAATCCGTCCTATCGATAAAGGCAATAAAAGCCCCAAAAAATAATTTAAAAAAAAAGAAGCTTTTTATGAATAATAATGAGAATGATAATGATAATGTTATACATCTCTTAAATGTGCTTGACAATCTTTTTGCCGGGCAAGGTCATTTCCTGGAGTCTTGTCGTCCCTGTGA
Source organism: Perca flavescens (assembly GCF_004354835.1). Lineage (NCBI taxonomy): Eukaryota > Metazoa > Chordata > Actinopteri > Perciformes > Percidae > Perca > Perca flavescens. The sequence continues at coordinate 14,987,519 of NC_041348.1, forward strand.
GGTTGCATGGCAGCCAGCAGAGAAGCCAGTAATCCCTCCGCCTGGCCAAGAAATAGTCCTGCACATATAAACAAACAAGCTTTGACTCGAGACTGGTATCAATCTTCTTGTCCACAGTAACTCTCGAAATCCTCCCCAAATGTTGAGCTCTTTCTTTAAAACTCCGATTTTGAAAACAAACTAACATGGTATTTGGTTATTTACGTATATACTAATGATTTGCTACAGTAATATTATGGTTAAAAAACTATAAAGTTGGTTCAAAACAGAACACAGTAAAAAGATCGTAGCAGATCAGATGGTGTTTTTACCAACACCTTTTACACACATACGCGCACACACACACATACACACCTACACATGCCACTGGTGACTCAGTTTCTGTGGTGATGGCTGTGGTCCTTGTTGCTATATCAGTCCACACACCCACCAACTGCTGTCACAAAGATAATTTCTCAATCATCCAATGGCAGCAACCTATGGCTTCACTCCATTGGCTGGTTCAGTGGAGCTTGTGCAGACAGTTGCTGGGTGTTTATGTTCAGGAACGTTAATTATACTGTTGGCCTGTGTAAGTTAATTAAATACAGTAAATGGAGTAGAATTACAGCTTTGCAAGTTAACACCGCATAGTGCATAATTACTTGGGCTTGGTACCGTTTAAAAATGATGATACCAGTACCAATACCAATACACTTAAAATGATACTGATACCAAAAGAGTAATTCATTTGTCTTACCCACAAGTAAGACTGAAAGAGACATTCACCAAGGTACCTGTACCTTTAAGGGAGAGGTGTTATGATAATACGAGTTAACGGGTTAACGGCTGAATTATGTCAAACAACGACGGTGGTGAAAATGCTGTTGCTGCGGCGGCACCGGCCGCTGCTAGCAGCGTGGCTAATGTCGGTGCTATCTACGCGGCCACCATCAAGTTTCAACTTTTGGCTGCACAACCCACGGCCGTGGTTTCAGCACATCGAGGCCCAGTTCCAGCTGAGATTAATAACACAGGACGTTACAAAGTTTTTCCACGTGGTATCGGCCTTAGACGCCTCAACAACAGCTCAACCCAGGGCTATGGGGCTGTTAGAGGCTCCTCCAGCTAACGGCAAGTACGACGCGCTCAAAAGATTCCTGTTGGAGCTCTTTGAACTGTCGGAGCTGGAGAAAGCAGACCGCCTGGCCTGCTCCCCCCTCTCTTCCTCCAGAGACTATCGGGCGCTGGCTGTGGAGGGCAGACAGGATTTTCCTCGCCAACCAGCAGCAGTTTGTCCACGCGCTGCTGCCCCCCCAGCACACGTCTGCCCCGCTTCCAGTCCACAAAATATAATTTATGTAATTATGTATGGTTGTCATCACGTGACGGTGTGGAGGAGAAAGTAGTTTTTTTCTAAGTTGTTATGTTATTATTGTTTCAGTATTAGTGTTTGGCATTCAGTTTCTGAACGGTGCACAAGCCAACAGTTTGGTGATGCCGTCTGAGCCTTACGTCATCATTTTTAATTAGTCACGGTAATACCGTATACTACGGTAAAATAAGGAGGAGGTTTGACGGTATCAAAATGTGGATACCGCCCAACCCTAATGGTGAGATAATAATTCATGATCCAATAGATATGGAATTGATATGGAATTGATCTTTCAAAAACACACCGAAGAATAGGATACACAGATACTTGTTTTAGCTGGCAGTGCAAACAACATTTTGATAATTTTCGCCGAATGTTCAGAAACATTTTCAGTCATAACCCAAATGTACAAGATTGAAGATTACAAGTTATGTAACATGGTTGGACGTATACAGTGGCCATAGGTGATCTGAGACACGGTGTTTGCCTCTCTGCGGCAGTACATTCCTGTGACATTTCCACCATCGAGGGACACAATGAATAATTTACAACTTGGAAGCTGCGGCGTGAATGCAGAAATGGTATCTCTGCATGTGTGCCGTGTGTGTTACTTGATTGCAAAACAGTTGCGTGCCATCGTTCAAACCCAGAAGTCAATACTCATCTCAGATGCATTTCAGTGGGAAAGAAAACCCCGATAAATCAACGTCGAAATGTTGGACTTTCCAGAAACCGTTAAAAGATATTTTGACTTTGGAATTATAGGCAATTTCCTCAACTTGAAATGAAATAGAAAACATGTATTGGTGACTTTGGTTCAAAGGACTAGTGTGTGGGATTTAGGGGAATCTATTGGCAAAAATGGAATATAGGCTAATAGTCTTACTTATGTTTTCATTGGTGTATTTTCACCTGAAACTAATCATTGTGCTTTTGTTAGCTTAGAATGATCACTTCATATTCATATATTAAATTCAGATATTGGAGTTTTGCAAAAAAAGATTTTCCCACTCCGTCTGATTCCAGTTCAACTCCCATATAGTTTTATGATATTCAGTCAGTTATTTTGCCATATGCTGGATGTTCATCATGCTGTTGGTTTTTCAGCATTTTGAAGCAAATGCACTTTGAGAGTGCTTTGAGTTGAAAGCGAACTGAGCTCCTGCACTCTTGCAACAAATGGTCTTCAGACCTTCTTCATCGCCACGACTCAGTGAGATAATAAGACTTTGCTATCCTTTATGTACAACACCACGTTCAACAAGGGCCACACACAATCTGAGCTCTGAGTCTATAGATTTTCTGTCGCTTTTTCTTTTTCGCAGTCTCTAATTTGTCAGTCTCTCTTCCCCCAGTTCTCCGTCTTTTTATACATGCCCGCTGTGTGTATGTGTGTGTGTGTGTGTGTGTGTGTGTATGTGTGTGTGTGTGTGTCTTGCCCTTTTCATTTTTATTTTTTTTTATCCGTCTCTACCTCCTCTCTCTCTCTTTCTTTCTCTGTCTCTGCTTGGAGGAATGCAGCATCACACCTTGGCCACTGACTCGACTGGTAATCCATTCAATGTGTTTCAATAGAGTCTGTGCACAAAACAAGCTATCACCCACGGGTCCTGTTGAGGTACTTCCATTGTCCCAAATCAATCCGACATTAGACCTCGAACCTTGTAGATCAGTCCTAGTTGCATTCCTATTGTTCAGGTTGTTCGCTGTTATAAAAGGGTATTGTACTTTTCTGGCTTTCAGCTGTCAATAAAATACAATGTCTTGAAAAGTGCTGGCTTTTTGGAGAAATTGCTCGGTGAGTGCAGGAAAGGTGGTTAAGAGGCAGTGGGCACTAGAAATGGTGAATAGGCCTTGTGGGAGCAACTGTTGATGACATTTTGTGTTGAGGGCATGTATTTTTGTATTTTTTACTCCCTTTGTTTTCTTGAGGTAATGTTGTTCGCAACCCCTTTAGTTAATGTTGCTACACCTGTCAAGATTTCCATTCTCACATGGCACACAATATTTTAAACTTTGCCGCTTCATTCTTTTGTATTATTACTCTAAACTTTCCTATACAGCACCTTGGCTCTCACACAGTGGATATTTCAGTCCTGAACATGTATTTTTCTAAGGCAACCTGTAACCCCACATAATAATATAGTTAGCTAATGACATTTCCCTTTCCCTTTGGAAATAACGCTATATACTGCTGTAGCTGGAAAGCTAGTTAACTGGACATGCTAACAATTGCTAGTCTATAATTGGAAAATCAATATGGTCACTTTCAGTTTTTGTGTGAATGGAGTCGTGCAGTGGTGTCCAACACACTAACCACCATAATCCTAATAGCCTTTACAAGCCTTGCTAGTTCACTTTATTTATAGATGCCTGTTATGTACTGACAGAAAAACAACAGGCCAATCAACGTGGACCAGGAAACTGTAGTCACATTGCAAAACCATTTTTTGCAATGGTGCAGAAGTAATATTTCTGCTGCAGGAAATATCTGCAGTGGCTGAACTCTCCCAAAACAATTACAGTGCTATTGACAGTCAACTTCACTCAGAGATGTTCAGTTTATTTCAGGGCAATGTGCTGTGGTGCTGTGATACACATTATCGTTTTTAGACAAACGGATCAGCTCTTTTCAAGCTAACCGATATTTTTAATTACTCTGTCGGAACCTCTGCTTCCCAGGACACTAACAACGAAGGAAAGTACTTCTCCCTTTCATAGTCCTCAGCATTGATTTTCATCTTTTGCTCCAGTCCTTTTGAATATTAACTTTCTGTGGCCTTGACCAACTGCCACTTTGCTCGTTTGAAAGCCATATGTCTCTCTCTTTCTCTCTCTCTCTGATGGGTGGGCCAAATTCTCTGGGCGGGCAAAACAGAGAAAGGGGAGGTAACCTTGCTCCTTATGACCTTATAAGGAGCAAGATTCCAGATCGGCCCATCTGAGCTTTCATTTTCTCAAAGGCAGAACAGGATACCCATGGCTCGGTTTACACCTATCGCCATTTCTTGCCACTGGGGGAACTCATATTAATGTTTAAAAACCTCATAAAATGACATTTTCATGCCATGGGACCTTTAAAAAATTGTTGACAGCTAGGTGAGAAAGGGGGAGGATGTGCAGGAAATCATCACAGGTCGGATTCAAACCCTGGACCTCTGCGTCTAGGAATAAACCTCTCCGAACACGTGCGCCTGCTCTAACCACTGAGCCAACTCGGCCACTTGTTTTAGTTTTTTACCGTAGTATCGAATTGGGTATCAAGAATTGTGGAATTTCACTGGTACTGGTTTCGACTACCAAATTTCAGGTATTGTGACATCTCTAATAATCAGGGTTGTCTGTTGTCATGGTAACCAGTCATCTATAGATGTAGGGTCTGAAAACTCTGCACGTCCAAAAGTTTCTTTGTGGTTGCTGGATTCTATGTTCCACTCAACTGAATAAAACCATGGATAAAAGTATTCAACACTTACTACAGGCCCTTCCCAGATGTTCTTCCTGCATCACATCTAATTTGACTGAAGCGGTTGAAAAAGTTTTAACATTTGGAATGTCTGGAATGTTGTCATTAATACTGTTTCAGGGGGAAATTGTGTCTGTTCTACTTATGCTGTTAAGGTTGTAAATGTGGCACCATATTTGCTGTGCTGAAAAAAAAAAATAGAAAGCAGTCCATCAACAAGCTGTCAGCAAACGGCACATAATTCTCCACAACCTGCAGTCTTCAAGTTCAGTCAATACATTAGGGTTTGGAAAAAGACCAAGTTTTGCAATGGAAAATGTGCAGTAAGGTGTGTTTTACGCTGGAATGCGTCCAAGGACCGAGCAGGAGGCTGTTAGAGCCTCCCAGCCTGGATGTTAGAGTGCTACTGCTGATGACAAGGTCTTTCACAACACATCTGGAGGTGACAGAGCCTCTTTCTTCACCATTGATCTCTGATAGCTTAGAGTAACGGAAGTGTGTAGTGTTCTCGGTATTTGAGCCCTACTCTTAGCTCCTGGTGTCATATTTAAGTCAATGGGTTGCTTGTGCTATAGAGAGTTGTAGACCCTCTTCCTGTCTTACCTATAGCTGTGCCTCATTAGCATTAACATGTTCCATATTCTAAGCTAAATTCATACCTGTAACCTATTTCCAAAAAGACCGCCTTTACCAGCACTAGGCTCACTGCAAGACCACTGCTTTTTTCTTTTCTTTGTAAAGCTTTTTTATAAACTGCAATTTTCCACCCTAGATGTTTTTTTTATTGTAAAACCAGCATGAGCACTTCTCCCAGTTCATACTGTGTCGTGTAAACGCATTTGGAGGCTCATGGAAAGGGAAACTATGATGCTGTATCAACTCATGCTGTCATCATAAAACAGTCTGCGGAATTGTGGAAGAGTGGAATCAGTAAAAAGTGAAAATCTTTTTGGAAAAGCTGACTCGATCTATAGTCTTCCACAGCTCAGTGGAGGCTTTAAATTGAACCCCTACACAGTTGGATTATTTGTTCAATAGTCTCAGTGATACTGACATACATAGTGTGAAATCACATCCGCTGTATAGACCACTGTTGTGCCTCTATATACACTATACACTGTACTGTAGCACACAATGTTATATAACACTAACAATGTTAAGTGCAATACTTTAGACAAACAATGTTTTGGTTAGCATTTCATTTGTGACTTTGTCCTCAACTTCTTTAAAAAAAAAATGCCTCTAAATACTACAATACCCATGAACCTCGGCCACCTATACGATGGAGATGAAGGTAGTCGGAAGCCTAAATCAGAGCGGTAGCACATTTTAAAATCTTCCTCATTGTAGTTATGAACAAAAAATGGTGCCATAGTTGCTGAATTCATCTGCAATTGACCCAACATGTGACATTGAATTCAGTTAAGCTGCAGTTTTCTCAACAAAGAAAAGGCCCTTTTCATTGAAAACATTTTGACATGGCACAGTAGGAAAAGTGCAGGTGTAAATAATACAATGAATGAAGGCTGAATTCTATTCAGCTGACTCAGTTTCAATGCCCTGGTATTGTAAATGCTGGTTCACTGTCACACTGTCATGGCGGACACATTAATAGAACTGAATATTTCTCACCTTAGTTAATATCTCTCATTATGTTTTTAAAACCCCCCAAATATTCTGTCTTTTTTTTTTTTACTGATGATTCAACCAGGAGAGTCATTTGCCCATCCAAGTAAGTGCTCCAAATGTCACCTATTATTGTCAATAGAGTAAATGATTCGGCCAAAATTCCGTCCAAACAACTCTGCTGATTTTGTATTTCAAAGAGACAATGTATCAGACGATAATACAAAGTATTGAACATTGGTGTCTTCCTGCAGAGTATGAGGGAAAACAAACAACCATACAATGAAATATGGCACATCACAATGTTTTGAATCCTTCCAGAATTCTCAAAATAATCCTCAATGCATCCCCCCAAAAAATTTCAAAACCTTTGCACCTTAAACTGCAGCTGTGGAGGGCTCTGCCAAAGCCACTGCAGCCAGTTACATTGGATTGCTAGTTTCTGTAGGGCAATCTGGTGGCCAATTTCAATCCTCCGGCATCACGCTCCTGACTCCCAGCAGTGGAGAGTGAGGCGACGGCATGCAACAAAGGTCATATACTGGATTTGAGCGAGTGATACCACAGGCTTGTGTGCCTGCCGAGGTGCTAAGATGTGTATCGACGGTGCTGGAAGCTGACCTTGTGCGTGACCACCACTGATGGATGAGCTGATGGGTGTTTGGCCGAATACTGCTGCCTCAATATTTACACACCGGCAGACGGGCAGCAGACAGAATGCTTGACATGAAGGGCTCACACACAGGCACTTAACTTTTCTTTCTGTTTTATTTTAATGCACTTCAAACTGCTGTGGTGCTTGCTGCTCCTGTATTGCTATTTACCCCTCAAGGTGAAATGCTCCCCCATTGTTCTCTGAGAGCTCATATCCTGTTGATGCAGTTGTTGCTATTGTTGTTGTTGCCGTGAATCCTGATATTCCGCCTTCGCAGTCGTTTTGATCTTGTTACATCAAAGGAGTGCTTGATTTATAATGGTGAGCGACTGCAAAGCAATTCCTCAAGCTTCATTACACATAATTATGAGATGGAGATGTGACTGGTGTCAGAGGAACACCTCCTATGTGGAGGGAAAACAACCATATTTTCAGAATGACACTTAATATTTTGTAGAATGGAACAGATTTTGGGGAGGCTGGGGAAGTTGCTTAGCACAGAAAGGTGTATGAAGGTAGCAACACTTACTATTTAGATGGCAAAAAGCAAGGAAAGTTACAAGGTTTTCAGGTGGGAGCAGTAACAAAATGTCATTTTGCTGTTTGTCATTGCTACAGAGGTAAATTCTATTTCTACTAAAGATTCAACCACCCTGCCGTTGCCTTGATAAAACCTCATGGACAGTCAGTAAAGTTTATAATATTGTCTCGACTCTACTGTAACATGAACATGGTAAGAAAGAAACTTGTAAATTGCTCTTACGTTTAATTTTATTCTATTTACCATACTTCTAATTTTGGTTTCTTATTTTTTTGCCACCACATTTTTCTCTCTCTGTATCATTGTTGCCCTTGTTGCCTTGTAATGTTTCTCTCTGCGTCTCTCAATCTTTCTCCCAGGCTCTCTCTCGCTCTTTTATTCTCTCTTTCGCTGCTTTGCACACACGCTCTCTCCGGGGCCATTTGAGTTGCTCAGGGAGCTGTGAAAACGATGTGCGTGTGTTTTTTCGTCTACATAGTGTGTGTGTGTGTGTGTGTGTGTGTGTGTGTGTGTGTGTGTGTGTGTGTGTGTGTGTGTGTGTGTGTGTTGTGCGTGCGTGTGTGTTCACGTGCAGGGACAGTGGAGGTGGTGGAGCGTGTTAAGTCTTGCTGTAGAAGCCCTTCGACTGGGATGAGGAGCCAAGGGAGGAAGGAGTAAGGAAGGAGGGAAAAATGGATGCTTGGATAGATATATTCATAGAGGACAGATGAATGTGTGTGCGGATCGATATTGGGATAGAGGGATTGAGATTTGGATGAATGAATGGATGAAGAGAGGGCAGGGGGATATGAGTTGGGGAAGCAGGGGAGGAGCGGACGATAACAAGAGAGGATGGATCGATGATGGATAGATACCCAAGATGTATGGATGAACAGATGATTAATGGATGAATGGGTCGTTTAACACTGCAACATTATCAGTAATGACCATAGATGGCAGGCAGTGGAGAGAGACAAATATGTTGGGTGTTGACTTTGTGACAGTGAAGTAAATAATGTGTACGTGCTGCAGGCTTTCAGCGGACAGTGGTACTTTAGGGCCTAAATGATCCTTTTGGCTGACTGTCCAACAAGCTAAATAAGAGCGGGAATCCAAAAAGCAGATCAGCCAGCTAATCTGCTAGCATATTTATTGCAGGTCTTGTGTCAATTTCAGTGTTTCCCACACATAGACTATTTTGCGGCGGTCCGCCTCACTATCAACACCGGCCGCCGCATATTGCATTTCATTATTATTATTATTTTTTTTTTTTAACGCTATTTAAAATACGTTCTTTTGCATTTCCTTTCCCTGCTCTCCTCCGTCTCTCTGTCACTTGTGTCTCGCTCACACACACACACACACACACACAGCTCCTCCCACCGTGCGGTGTTTTTTTTTAAGCCCCTAAACGTCACCTTCCAGGCAAAGCGGCAAAGGTTATGTTTAAGGTTACGGTGACGGTTAGTGCCTGTAAGGCGAAGTTGGAGGCTTAAAACACCATCGTTCCCACTGTGCACACAGCGTCTTTTCACAAAAGTTCACGAAAGGTTGGTATCTATCTCGTGAACACCTTTACACAATCACACATTCACAATCATCGACCCGACTCTTAGCAAACAAGCGATTGTGCCCGCTTTAGAAAGTTAACTAGTCGCAAGTTTGCGGTAAAATGCAGTTGGGTTGTTGAGGTCAAAACCCTATATGTAGCAACTGTGAATCAAATAAACATATTCTAAATAATGTTATGTCATTTTTTTACTCTGACACTGAATGTTTGCTGCTTCAATCCAGATGAGTATTGAAAAGTATTTTCCGCGACTGGAAAAGGCACGTGTTGAGGATGAGGACCAGCCTGAACCAGAGGTATCAGTGGGAAACAGAGCTCAACAGTCTGACCAGTGGAATTAGTTAGGTTATTAATTTGTTTTACAGTATTTTCAGGCTTCAACCAGTGAAAGACAATGGAGAGAAAGAGATAGATTTGTTAGGCATTGAAGTAGGAGATGAGGACAGCATCCAAATGCGTGCAACTCTCTTTCTCTCTCTCTCTCACACCCACCCACCGCCACAAGTTGCTTCCTAATCTGTGGGAAACACTGAATTTGTGCTTTGTTCAAGGTTAATTTATTGTCATTGTACAACACAGGGTTGCACAATGACATGCAGTTGTAGTCCCTTAATGCTACGCAAGAAAAAACAAAACAAAAACAGTAGTGCATTTATTGAATTTGCATCAGGATAATATCATTATATGGCTGGCATCTTAAAGTGCCCATATTATGAAAAAATCACTTTTTCTGGGATTTTGAGTGTTATTTTGTGTCTCTGGTGCTTCCACACGCATACAAACTTTGAAAAAAATCCATCCATGCTGTTTAGAGTAATAGCCGAAACGAGCTGGCTAACTGCAACCGTTAGCGTGCTAGCGTTAGCGTGCTAGCGTTAGCGTGCTAGCGTTAGCGTTAGCATCATTCTCAATAGCAAAGCACTGCTACAACACATAAATTCACCATAATCTACAAAAGAACTACTTACATGTGCGCCCTCGTTTAGAAGTCTCCCAGCTAATCCTGCCTTGTAACTGACCGAAGTTGGAAAACAACCTTTCTTTTACGGTCTATGGAGCTAGCTGACATCTATCTACATCTGAGCTACTGCGCATGTGCGAGTGCAATCAAAGATAGTACAGAAGAAGACAAGAGGTCTCACTCTGTAGCTAAAAACAGAGACCAGGTGAAAAGAGGAGCTGCTGCAGTAAGACAGAGCTGTGCAGTACAACAAAAATATGGTGTTTTTTGAAAATTAAACCATGTAAACCTATTCTGGTACAACCTTAAAATACAATTCTGAACCTGAAAGCAAAAAATAATAATATGGGCGCTTTAACATAAAAAAATTTGACATCAGGGAAACGTTGTCCATCAACTTTGACTGCGTTTGAGCACCAAGTATCATGTAAACACAGAGTCCACTTCCCCTCGTCCCACCGGAGTCTTCCGCTCTGTCTGCATGGGACGGGATGGCACGATGGAGCCAGGTCTCTGCGAGATATGGGCCCAACAGTCTCTGATCTCCCATTGCTGGGCCAGCTCGAGTCCTATTTCATCCATTCCACTTTCCTGCATCTGGACATCAGCCAGGAGCAGGCTGGGTAGTTGAACAGCCCTAGGTCCAAGCTAAGCCAGTCTCTTATCCCGGCTCTCCTCCCGTGACGTGGGCAGTGATCATCTCAAAGACCGCCACACATTCAATCTTCAAGCTTCCTTCCCCGATGTTGATGAGTCTGTCATAGGCCATGCATGCTCCAGCAACAAAGGAGAAAAGACAAAAAATTAAAACAAAAATGTAACATCATGGAAGCTACTGGCCGCCGCATCTGTATGCACCGCCGTCACATGGCTTTTGATATTGAGCCTTTCTTTTGCTTTGATGCGATTGGCTCACAGTCAGAGGGAGTGGATAATGGCCAAAAAGTGAAGACGTTTGAGAACAGGCCAAAAGCAAAGGTTATTGTACAGTTACTGGCCAATATGGTGTGAGACCTTTATTGATATTTCTACTTAAGATTTACTGTCACTTGGTCAATACAGACTATTCCTCGGGTTCAGAGGTTCCATCCACACAGGGACTAAAGATCACATTTTTAACCCCGACTTCATCCATTCATGGCTGTTGAAACAAGAAGAAACTGCATCCAGCCTGAGTTTTCGGTTCTGGCAGCCATGAAAAAGCAGACTCTGTAGTGAATCAAATATTTCTGTTCTTGTGCAAATATTTCATGATTTCACGAACAAATCTCATATGACTTTAACAATACTCCTGCCACTGAGTGCATCTAGTGCTGAGTACCAAGGTGATAAGGAGGTGGTTGCCTTGGGAAGCAGCAGGGAAGCTTTAGGCCATTATCATACCAAGAAATAGAATATCACTTCGCATTCATTGAGAGAATGAATAAGCAATGCAATTTTACACAATAAAATCATATCTCTTTCTTATCTTTTCTTCTTATCTGTGACTTTAAATGGCATTTGCTTGTTTGTAAAATTAAAAGTTATTCTTAAACATTGTATCATCTAATAAAGATATATAAAAATCCTGGAGGCAGACTCAAATTTTTGGTTCAGTGTATTGATTCTGGTTTAAGTTTTTTTTTTGACACTCTGGACTTCAGTGCAGCAATATTAGAGATGGTACAGCGTGTCTACAATAATATGATGATACCCCCGCACATTGTCTCCTGGCACTTCTTGATTTTTTTGTAAATGTTTCTATATTTATGCTTAAAAAGTTACATCCTGATTCCTGGCTGATCGGGACTTCTGTAATATTTGGTAGGATAGTTTAAAAGATAAAGAGAAACAGATGTACTGAACAATTCATTTAGCTTCGTATTGCAACTGAAAACAATGTGTGACAGTATCATATTATGTAATACCTTGTATCATGCAACACAAGATAATTAGCCATAGCTTTAACAGTAAAAAAAATTGTTTTGACATATTTGAAAATATGTTAAATTGCCTTCGATCAATAGCATTTTTGTATCTTTAAGCTTTAAGGGTAGCAGCGAGGTGCATTGACTTCCTGGAGGCCTATTTTTGAAGTTGACAGGCCCAGACTAGCTGTTAAGAGTCTTTATGCTAAGCTAACCGTCTCCTGTAGCTTCATATTTAACGGACATAATGGTGGCATCGATCTTCTGATCTAACTCTCGGCAAGAAAGCACATAAAGGTACTTAAAAATGTCAAACCTTTTCTTTTAAGATGTGTTTTATGTATTTATGTATTAGTTTTATGCTACTTACCTTACTGATTAATAAACTATATAGCACATATCTTGTCCTTAATTCAACTAACACACCAAATATACATGACTCAGTGAAGAGTCTTGCTTCCAGTTCCTTCTGCTTCACGAATTTGTAAAAGGCATAAATATCGCTTCCAAGTGCATTTGTGTTTTCAAAAAACAAAGATTAAGCACATCATTTTGCAGACCTGATACTTGTTAGCCTCTTCGGTTTGGTAGCATGAAAAAAATAACGGTACAAAAGCGTGTTTTGACAGCAGCTTTCTTGGGTCACATTTTCACTGTCGCCTGCCAAAGTCTTCTGTCGCTCCTCCAAAAGCTGCCATTATTTTGATCTATAAATATATTACTTGGGTCTTTGTTCTCTTACACACACAAATGAACATGCACTGCCATGCAAATGCACAAATTCATATCCATGCACTGCCAAGCGTGTACACACACAGACACTGAGATTTACTGTTGCTGTTCTATGCTCTATGCTATATGAATTCAGAGAATCCGCTTCTCCTCACTTGGTCCCTGAAGGCACCAATGAAGAAGAGTTTTGTTTCAGTTTTGAATCCCTTTAAGGACTATAGAAGATGTTGGGTGATGTGTGAGAGCAGAAAGAGCTCAACATTACACTTTCATCTTTACCTGTAATCATTTTGCCATCCCTCTCTCATGCCCTCTCTCCTCCTTCTCCCTCTCAGTATGAATTGATTTTGTCTTATTACCTTACACACCTGCCCTCTGGTTTGGCTCCACTCTTATCTCTCTCTCTCTCTCTATTTTTTTCTGCTCCCTCTGTCATACTTACACATACACACACACAGACACAGTAATCAGACATGGTAATCTCTTGTATTTTTGAATACGGCAGCTAAAGTGAGATACGGATACAGTTTCAGCTTTCAGCCCAGCTCCGTATCAACGTATCAGCCAACTGTAGTCACGTCTCACCAAAATAGAAGCACAGTATTGTTTTGAATGTAGGAGACATTGTGGTGGCAGTGGTGTGTGTGTGTGTGTGTGTGTGTGTGTGTGTGTGTGTGTGTGTGTGTGTGTGTGTGTGTGTGTGTGTGTGTGTGTGTGTGTGTGTGTGTGTGTGTGTGTACCCGTTTTACTATATTCGTGGGGTCCAAAAACCGGGGACTACAGTATACTTGTGGGGTCTGCACAGCCTCGTGGGGACCAAAATGCTGGTCCCCACAAGGTTAAAGGGCTGTTTGAGGGTTAAGACTTGGTTTTAGGATTAGGGTTAGAATTAGGTTATGGTTAGGGTGAGGGTAAGGGTTAAGGTTAGGCATTTAGTTGTGATGGTTAAGGTTAGGGTAAGGGGCTAGGGAATGCATTATGTCGATGACATGTCCCCACAAAGATAGTAATACAGACGTGTGTGTGTGTGTGTGTGTGTGTGTGTGTGTGTGTGGGGGTGGAGGATTCAAGCTCGGGTCCTCTGGGAACATGAGGGTTCTGTGCAGTATCTTAGCTGTTCCTATGACTGTGCTCTTCTGGACAGAGATCTCAGATGTTGTTCCTGGAATTTGCTGGTGCCACTGTCCCAGTTTGGGGGTTACAGCCCCGAGTGCTCCGATTACCACTGGAACCAGTGTTGCCTTCGCTTTGCACATCTTCTCTAGCTCCTCTCTAAGCCCTTGGTATTTTTCAAGCTTCTCACGTTCCTTCTTCTTGATGTTGCTGTCGCTTGGGATCGCTACATCTACCACAACTGCCTTCTTCTGCGGTTTGTCGACCACGATGATGTCCGGTTGGTTAGCCATAACCATTTTATCAGTCTGGATCGGGAAGTCCCACAGGATCTTAGCTCTGTCATTTTCTGCCACTTTTGGAGATGCCTTGCACTTTGACCTTGAAGCTTCTAGCCCATACTCGGCACAGGTGTTCCTGTACACTATGCCAGCCACTTGGTTATGGCGTTCCAGCCTGCATTTTACACCCAGCTGTTATGTGCTGGACTGTCTCTGGGGCATCTTTGCACAGCCTGTACCTGGGGTCCTGTCTGGTATGGTAGACCCCGGCCTCTATTAAACTTGTTCTTGTGCTGCCATGATTAGTGCTCTCTTTCAGTGTTAAGCCTGTCTGTTATTGGGGCTTGGTACCCAACCTTGGATTGTAGGGGGGGTGATGACATCCCTTCCACTGACATTAAGTCCTGGCTCCCCCTTGCCGTAGCATCTTTGTTGTACGTCTTCAATCTCTAATTGTGATATCAGTCTGCGACTGCAGATATTGGAACACTGAACTAGTAGTTGTTTCTTGGTTAGCTTAGATGTTGGGTTTCGAAGTAACCATTGGTCCCACATTATCTTCATGTAACCCCTTTCCCTGGGGTCACTTGTGTAGTATTCCAGTAGTTCCATATTCTCCGCCCTAGTGTCGATCTCATACTCGAGGTAGGCAGATAGTATCAAGAGTCTTGCCAAAGTACCCACACTGGATTTGATGTTAGCCACGTTCTGAGTGGGATTCAAACCCCGCCCTAACCACGTCCTAGCCACACCCTGGCTGGAATTCGAACCGCCAGTGTCCTGCTGAATGACCCACTGTTAGCCAGACCCAGAGCAGGTTTGGAACTCCGCCCTAGCCACGCCCCTGGGTAGCTCAGTGGGTAACACCATTGACCTTCATGCAGCAGACTTTAAAGAATCGATTCTATACCGCTACATCCTGTGTAGCCAAATTTATATCATATCACGAGGCATCTCTACCAGTGTGCAGTAGTTACTATCCTGCCCACATCTAACAGAGGCAGCACATTTGAAAACCAAAAAAACACATAACCTGAACAAACAACAAAACAAATTAAAGCAAATCTCTCCTCTGAATCCGACATAATCATTCACTGAGTCAGATGAAAGCAAGCCAATATCATTCGGTAATCTGTGGGCCTTTTGCAGTGCAGAGGACATGATTGATTGAAATAAAGGGAGATGATGCGTAATGCAGACAGTGTCAGCTGTCCAATCCCCAGAAAGGATTTTATGATTGATGGCAGGCAGTAGCATTTAGAAGTCTCACTCCTCTGCAATGCACTCTCAGCACTCACAGTGATTACATCTGAGAGTGTGTGTGTGCGCTTCAGTGTGTGTGGGGCTAGTGTGTATTAGAGACCTGGGAACAAGAGGAATGTAGCAGTGAAGTGTGTGATTCTGCATGTGGTGGGTTGATTACGGTGTCGAGCGTCTGCCTGTTTGCATGTATTTTTGTGTGTGTGTGTGTGTGTGTGTGTGTGTGTGTGTGTGTGTGTGTAAAGGTGATGGTGCAGATTGGGTTTAGGAAAAGAAGAACGGGGTTGGCTTTAGTAAAAGAAGAAAGCGACGGTTGAGATCCCCGGTCTCCTGGATGAAAGTCCTATGTTTTCGCCCTTTCATACTAGTCGCTAAGGTGTAAATTCACACGCAATCGCAAGGTAATGTTAGTCAATGGAGGCCAAACGGCGTTGATAAACACGCTAAAAAGCGAGTATGCATCTTGATAACATGCCAATAATGGCATACGAATTGGCGTGTCATACATACGCCATTTCATGAGATCAGTCTGCATATTCAAGTGATAAAGGCCTCTAGCAGCCAGCAGAATTGGACTATTGTGCATTGTGAGCAAAGCAAAGGAGGAAGTAGTGTGATGTTGTTATAGTACCACAAAGTCGGCAGAGGGAGGAGGTTGGAGTGCAAAACAAAACTTTAGACTTTAATATTTGAGTGAAAAAAGCCCCACCCCCCCCCCATAAATTTGAGTGAGCTGTTCGTTTCCTACTGACTGAGTGAGCTGTTTGTTTCCTACCGACAGTCTACAATAGTTTCTTTTAACTATCATTCCTTAACCATAACCAGTTGGTTGTTGACGGTTAATGTCCCTCTAACCTTACTGAATAAGTAACCCAAACCAACATTTTTCCTTAACCAAGTTGTTTTTGTGTCTTAACCTAACCAAAACGTAACCATCATTTTATGTAATAACTACTGTATATCTCCATGACAACTATGCAAACTCCATCTGCTGAGGAAGGCCATGAGTTAAAGGAAGCATGTGTTGCTAACGTTTTTGGTCAAGCTGCGTTTCCAAGGTCAAGAGAACCCTCCACTTTTACTTACAGCTCAGTTTTCATTAATCCGTTCCAAAACTCAGTGAGAACACATTGTTATCACATTAAAACCTCCATTTATACCTACAGCATTTAGTTAAACAACAAAAAGCAGTGCTCCTTTCCTATCACAGAAAGGTTGTGAAGAAGTGTCAGATGCTTAAACACTTATTCCGTAGTAAACACAGTAAATTGTAAATCATGTATGCATAGACCTGGCACTGACTACTTGATTAGTTTCCCACAAGAACAAAGAAAGAAAAGTTGTAATGTGGCTCAACCAAAGTTCATTGTTTTACACACGACAGGTCTCATTACACTTACAGACAATGCTCATCATCCGACTGTATTTAAGTCATTAAGTTTTATTGAAAGTTTGTTCACACCCACTAAAAAACTTTCTAATTCATGAGAAACTGTTTTGCATAGTTTAAAATGCATGGTCCTTTTTGTAAAGTCATTCTTGAATTGTTCTTATTTGATTACAGCTGTCTTCTTGAATAATGAGAAATTATGTTATGAAAATTACTGGGTTGTGTTTTCAAACTACTCAAAAAGTTATTTTAGATTTAGTCTTTTTTTTAAACTATACTATTAAAAATGCCGATTGTGACCCTCAAAGTGATTGTGAGTGAGTGTGTGAATACTGTAAATCATCTTGAGGTGTGTGCGTGCGTGCGAGCGAGCATCTGTGCGTGTATGCATGCGTGCGTGCATGTGCACAAATTCATCAGTTATGTTTCTTCATTTTTTCATTGCAGTGCACTGAGGATGCACAAAGAGAAATCTGGAAGATGTTGGAAATCTCAGATTCCAGTTGAAACCAGGGCCGTAACTACCAATGAGGATGTATTATATTACCATGAATTGTTTAGTTGTGGTAGAAAAACAATGGTCACATTAACAGACTACAGGCTGAACCATTCACTTTGTTTTTTTGCTATCTTAAAAGATTGGTAGCTTCCATCTTTGGTTCCATGCACACAGTTTTAGTATCATTTAGATAAAAATAAGAATTTTGGAAAAGATGAAATGGTATCAACCTAAACCTGCTAGTTCATTCTTTAACAAAATCCGGCAAAAAACACCAGAAAGTCCTACAGGTGGCCGGACACAGAGTACAGAGTGGGCGCACATATGTAGAGGTTTACTCCTTGACACAGCGGCCGCGGGTTTGACTCCGACCTGCGGCCCTTTGCTGCATGTCATTACCCCTCTCTCTCTCCCCTTTCATGGCTTCATCTGTCCTGTGAAAATGAAGGCCTAAAAAGGCCCAAAAAATAATCTTAAAAAAAAGAAGAAAGTCCTTCAGTGAAATTAATCTGTGCATCTTTCCAAAATATTTGGTTATATAGGTGACATACTGACTTGCAGGGCTAGTTAGTGAACTACTGTTGAGCTGGCGAGCTTACTGCTAACTAAACTAGCCAGTTGGTCTATCGCTAGTCAGTTACGATAGCTCCCGGAGATTTTCTCTACTGTTCTGTTTACTCCCCATTTTGCTGGCATTTTGTTCACCATTGTACAGCCATTATTCAATAGAAAACGATCCAAGAGGGAAAAAGAAGCTATCCATGCTAACAAACTAGCTAATGGTCAATAAGCAAACTTATTAGATCTTTAGCTTAGCTCTGCCGCTAACAAGACAATAAGTTCACACTCACATTTGTACCATCGACTCCTGTCTCAGGCTCATAATTGTCTGCAAAACATTGCTCTCTTGTGGAACAGTTAGGAGGTTAAATAAAAGTGAATGGTCCAAGCTAATTAGATAGCGTTAGCAGTAGCATCCTCCATTTTTGGACTCTCTGGCTCTCTGTCCCCTCTGGGGATCAAAGTTAACCAAAGTTGCATTGCGATTAATGAAATCCATGAGCCGTGGTGACTCTATTGGAATAAATTGAAATGGGGAAAAGGTGTGCTGTTGTTACTTGGATATCATCATCTACAGAGTGAGCATATTAAGTAGGTTATTTTAGGTCAAAGTCCTTCATAATTCTTTATATCGTAAAGATCGTATTCTTTATATGCTGCTAGTAGTTTGGAAGTCCACCCATGCTGTAAGCACAGCATGTATGTGGGAGAAGGAGAAACATTTTACAATCTGCTCCTTCTTTTATTATTGGCTCTACTTATTATAACAGCATCAGCGTAGCAGTGCTCCAGCAGCTCCACAGAATTGACTTCCCCAGTTTTTAGCACCCAATTTTCAGGGAAAGAAATTGCGTCTTTGAAACTTTTCGAACACAAAAGAAGAGCCCCACACTGCACCTTTTGAATTAAAAATCAATACCAAATTAATTTTGCTGCAGTTTGCTGTGCAGTTTTGTTTCAAACATGGATCATGAGTCATTCTGAGACCATTTCAGCATTGCACTGCAGAGGCTATCTGACAAGAACAATATTGGACCCACAGTTTAACATGCAGCTTAACAGGACAAAATCCACCCGTCATCACTGCATGCATCTAGTGCAGTCCCTGCAACTGAACACTACTAGAAGCTTGTGTGAGTGAATATGTTTGTAAATTGGCAGTAGTTTTATTTCTTACAGAAAGGGGAAATAAAACCTGCTGGAGAACTTAAATATTTCCTCTGAGCTCATTATAGCTCTCAGATCCATGTTCTATACCCAACATTTAGTCTTAATGACATTTTCATTTAATAAACTTCCTTCTTTTGCTGAGAAGTACTACACATTAGTGATTCAGTATCCTTGTAATTATTAAGAGAGGAAACTGAGCAGCTAGCGTTTTTTAAACAAATATATTTTGCTATGTTTATGCCTCGTATCTACACTGCTACGGGATTTCTAAGCCCCTAAAACTGAAACGCTGCAGACCCCATTTTGGTTTGAAATCTCCAGGGTTCGGTGTGGACGGCACAAATAAAGACCTTTGGAAACGACGATGTCTTATCGGTTAGGTAGGCCTACATACCTTTTAGTAACAAATTCCACCTCGTCATCGGTCCAAGTAAATCAGCCATTGTTGTTCTTTCTCCAAAGAATTTTTCTTATTTTTAAATCACACATCCATGATTTTCAACCAAAGAGTAACATTAGACTAATGTTAGACTAACATTAGACATTAGACATCTGCTTCCTGTTTACACCGTGTGTACACAGTGTATGCGAATGGTCATGTGATATGCATTGTCAGACGTGTTCATAAGGATGGAGATTAGTTTTGCTACGGAGCCTAAGCGCTTGTGTGGACGGAGATTGTTTTTTTTGTTTCAAAAAGCTGTTTAAAAATGAAAACGTAGTAGTGTGGACAGCAGTGAGAAGTGAGCACCAAAGATGATGCCAAAGATTCTAATCTGAAGCATAAAAGCCATTAGTTATTATGATAATTACATTAATTTTAAATCAGTGAAGGTTCCCAGCGCAACATTCCAACAGTTCTTATCCCAAATGGCCACTAAAACAAAGTGCGGGACTCCCTGCGTGTAGGTTAATGAAAAAACAAACATGCAAACACTCTTTCCCTCTTCCTCTTTGTCTGTGTTGACAAAAATCAGTAGAGACTTTGTAAGAGCTCTTGTTTAGCACAGCTAGGACTGTTTTTGAAGGCTAAAGAGTAATATCTTTAAGTAGTGTGTCAGTTGGAGTGGCCAGTTGGCTTCACAGAGGATGGACACAGGCACAGATGCTGAAACACAAACACACACACACACACACACACACAGATCCATTTGATGGATTGAAGTGGTTGATAAATCACATTACAGACGAGCATTTAGAGGACCACGCAAACAGTACTTTAGGCAGCAACTCTGGCATCGTATACACACAAACACACAGTAACTTATTTGCCGGGTTTAATATGAAATAGAACTGAAACAATTAGTAATTGTAACAAAGGTATTGATAAGTGTTTATTCGTTCAAGTAATTTATCAAGAAAATGTACTATTCTCCGGTCTCAAATGAAAGGATTCGCTACTTTTCTCAGTTTTATATTTTTTAAAGGACGTAAAAGTACCAACAAAAAAAACCTGACTTTTCACTATTTTTTAACAACTTTTTAGTTAATCAAACAATTAACAATGAAACAACTAATCACTAGTTACAGCCTAATATAAGGTATCAGTTTATTTATTAAAGTTCCCTGTGAATTAATTAGTGCTCTGATTTCATCTTGTCATGATTCAGCAAGCACCTGTAGCCCTAGTTTGTCCTACAAATGAATCAGTTTCTCTGAAGCTATGCCAGAAACAACGTAGAAAACAAATCACAGGTAATTGATGGATTTGTGGACAACCCGGTTTGGAAACCAGGTCAAGTATGCCGGGAAAGCAGAGACCAGGCTCGTCCAGCTCAGTCCTGAACTGAAAACATGTTTGGCCTAATGGGAAACTGTCTGTTTGGCCTGTAGTAGCAGGTAGCTGCAGAGGCTTCCAGATTTACAGCAGCGTAAATGGCTTAAGTGCAATCTGCTTGTGGGCGTTTTTGTACAATAAACACACAGACGAGGCTTCATGTCCACACACACCAGGACCAAGTGCCGGCTGGATGTGCTCCACTGACAGCGAATAGGCGATCAGCAGTGTGGCCTCGGTGATAGCAGCCAGAGTAATATTATGGAAATATGGCCACATTTTCTGCTTCATAACAGTGAGCAAGAGGACATAAAGCACCCGGCGCCCATTGATGCTATGAGCGCTGTGAGGACAATGAAGCTCATTTAAATAAGGTGACAAAGTTGGCAGGCAGTTCATTGTCAGCTGGGACACCACAGGTGCTTTTCATGTCTCCCATTCAGCCCGGGACACAGAGTTAATTTAGTCTTGGCCCACGACCAAAACACAATAAACCACACTGATGCTATTGTCTCCTGACTTACTGAAGGAGCTGAAACCTTTTAGAGAATAGTTTGTGTTGTAAAAGTCTACCTGGCTGTTTTCAAGCTCCAGTCAGTTCTAGGATACAATAAACTAACATGCAACTCACACGCTTTCAGGTTTTATATTATGTATTGACTAAAAGTAATCGTCGTTACCAAAAATTGTGCATGTGTTACATGCACACACACACACAACCACCAATGATGTGGTTGATTTAATTTGGCTCTCATGAGGTTATTCAGAGAGAACATCTACTTACCATTGTGTGTGTGTGTGTGTGTGTGTGTGTGTGTGTGTGTGTGTGTGTGTGTGTGTTTTGATGTGTTAGTGCAGCCCTGTTTCTTAGCCTGCTGGGCGTCCATCTGTGGGTTTGCCTGGTGTCATTTCCACCCTACAAATCTCGCTACTCCTCTCACACACACACACACACAAACACACATATATTAAAAACTCACCATGTGCACTACCATTACATTGCTAATGCACACAGAAATCAGACAAAATCCAGGCTCATACAATGAACCGCACACTAAACATTTAGACATTAACGAACACACACCGCTTCCACACACACACACACACACACACACACACAAACACACACAACGAGAGCCCCTGGGTGCTATAGAGGTCCTCCTTATACTTCCTATTCATCATGCAGCAGTTGAACCCCCCTCGTTCTAACCAGCACACACACACACACACACACACACACACACAAACATTTTATCCTCATAAAAGCATTGCCAGCATAGATCGGCCATTAAGATATAAGAGTGTACGAAAGGAAAACCACTGGTGGGCTGATAATTCATTTACAAACTGACTGAGGGATGCTAATGTGTGTGTGTGTGTGTGTGTGTGTGTGTGTGTGGGGGGGGCTGATTAGGAGAGGGAGTGAAGAACGGAGGCGTGGGGTGAGAGGAGGATAGATGAGGAAGGAGAGATAATGGAAGCGGAGGCAAGAAGGAAAGAGAGAGAGAGGCTGATAGAAATAGAAAAGGAAATGATTAAGGAGAAAGAGAGAAACGAAGGGTAAAGAAAAAACTGATAAGCAAAAAGCAAGACAGAGCAGAGGGACTTTTCATAAAGGAAAGAAAAAAATTGAGAAGAGAGAAAGGGAGAGCCTGGGAGGGTTGAAAGATAAAGAAGGCTGGAAAAGGCAATGGCCAAACCATCAAGGAGCCAGGAGAGGAAAAGCAAAAGAACAAAAAGCGTTTGCACAAATTGTATAACTCCTGACATGTGTTTGAAAACATTTTTGAATGTTCAACCATGGGGCTTTTGTTATTTATTTATTAATTTTTTATCTTTTATTTATCCAGGTAAGTCAATTGAGAACAAATTCTCATTTGCAACGACGACCTGTCATATTGACACAGTTCCACATTCATACCTGGAAGCTGCCCAGTACAACCCCAGTCTGATCGCTAACACTTTACTTGAAGGTATCGACATAATCGTGTCATAACTATGACATGACACTGTCATGAACGCTATAAACAAGCCATAAACGTTTATGACTTCTGTGTCATTCGGTTTTTGTCATGACAAGTTGACATTGTTTGGGTTGTCTAATCAAAGTGACATTACCAGAAGTTGTCTTGGTCATGACAAGTTGACATTAAATTAGTTTGGGATGTCTTTGTAATGACAACTTGACATTAACCAGGATGACATTACCAGAAGATGTATTTGTCATGACAACTTGACATTACATTTCTTTGGAGTGTCCTTATTAAGACAACTTGACATTAAACAGGATGACATTATGTGAAGTTGTCATGACAAAGACATCCTCTGGTAATGGTATCCTGGTTAATGTCAAGTTGTCATTACAAAGACATCCCAAACAAATTGAATGTCGCTCAACAGGGTCTTCTTTCCCCGCTGTTCTGCCAAGCCCGTTCCCTTGGCTGTGGTTTTGCTAGATAGTAGGTAGGGACAGTGGGAATCTCGTTCATTCATTCATGCGCGTCTTAACTTGTCATAATCAAGACAACACAAAGAATGTCAACTTGTCATGACAAAAACCGAATGACACTTAATGACAGAAGTCACAGAACGTTTATGACTTGTTTATAACGTTTATGACACGTTCACGACAGTGTCATGTCATTAAGTTGTACCGTCTGATCTGCTGGCCACTGAGCAGTTCCACTGGAGCGGTTGGGGTTAAGGGCCTTGCTCAAGGGCACCTCAAGTTTTTTACCCCTAACAGCTCAAAAATCCATCACAGAGTTCTGAATAATATATCAGAACTATAATTAGAAATTTAAAGAACCCCCCCCCCCTCCTCTATCATTGAACAAGTGATCTAATCCAAACGATGGCTGTCCAGCTCTGTTGTCTTCTCGTCTCTTATGTGCTTTTGTCAAAATCAGTCCAGTTAAGATCAAAGCGGCAGAACAGATAGAACATATTGAGACAAATGCAAGCCTTTCATACGTTCTGCTTGCCTCTGATAACGTCAGCGTGTCTTTGGTCAGGCCATATCAGACGGAAAAGGGCAATCTGACAGACGGATAGAGGAAGAGAAGGTTTTTCAAAAGAAAGCAGTGGAGAAGACAAAGACGTCAAAGTATAAAGAATGAAGTAAAATGTATTTGCTACTACATAGTTTGTTTAATATCGCAGCGATAGAGACCAGGCAGGGGGGACAAAGAAATAGAAAAAGAAAGCATTTTTTTCCAATAATATGTATATTAATTATTGTCAGTCGGTCAATCACAGGAAATAACTGTAAAGAGCTTCTGCTGCAACCGGCAATTATTACTAATGACACATTCAGCTCAGTATCAGCCCAGGGCAGACACAGTCCAACACACACACACACACACACACACACACACACACACACACACACACACACACACACACACACGTTCTTGTTTGAGGCAGTCTAATGATATCTGATTGATAGTCTGCCGAGAGAGAATGTCCTCCAGCCCCGTGTGTGTGTGTGTGTGTGTGTGTGTGTGTGTGTGTGTGTGTGTGTGTGTGTGTGTGTGTGTGTGTGTGTGTGTGTGTGTGTGTGTGTGTGTGTGGCTCTATGTAGCTTATCCATGGTGTCTGGCTTTTGTTTTGTGTGTGTGCTTAGTTGCGTGTATTTGGATTTGTGGGGACTTGAATGCATATGGGTGTATTGTTGTGTGTGCACCATTCAGATGCTATAAATAACCCTCCCTCTGTCTGTATTTTGGGTTGGGGACAAGCCATCAATTGTACCTCACAGTCTAAGAGTATACCTAGATCTGCTGTGACAAGCTCCAACTATTTTATCCTCTTTTGAAAAATGGAAAAAGTCTAAATCGTTACTTATCAGTTATCAATTATCCTTCTAAAAACGTATCCCATATCAATCAAAATCAAAAGCAACTTCTGGCCAGTTAAATAATTTTCAAATGATAATGCCAGATGCCATTTCAAGTCAGACCTTTTTTTCCATTGTCGTTTCCAGGCAAAGAGACAGCAGTGCCCAGCTGACAGAAAACAAAAGAGCAACGGCAGAAATAGATAGAGACAGAGGGGCGGACAGTCACAGACAGAGAGGGAAGATCTGTTGAAATACCAAACTGATTAGCTGGTGTTTCTGACATTTAAATGCCACGTTTACATAAAGAAATATTTCCTAAGAATATTAATCACTCCAGTTAATTCACAAGAAGATGCGAAATGGATCCCCGGTGCTTGTGGCAGGACAAAGGGGCAGAGGGAAGAGGGACAAGTACAGAGGGAACATTGGCCGAATGGTGCATTATTAGAATTAATGGCAATGTACAATATTCAACTATGTTGAAATTACCCTTCTTTATTATCAGACAAAGACACAGGTATTTTGATGACCTTCAAAACCCAATGGTGTTCAACAAACATGATGGGACCAGCAAAAAAAAAAACATCTAGTTAATAGCTTTTATCCAAAGTACCGTAAAGTACAAGGAATGCAAACGTTGTCAGCGTACAGTAGGTTGTTTCTGTGTAAAATGGAACCTCTGGCAACGTTATATTTTAAGTCAATGGTCCGAACATGGCACAGCCCATTTAGTTAATAGGTGAAATCACGTTGTCTACTTCGAAACATCTTTATCTCGATTGCTGGGCTGAAACAACTTCTCGACATGTGGTGCTCTGACACTTGTTTCAAGTGTGCAAGAAGCTGAATGTATTGCAGCACTTTTGTCAGTGACATTCCAAACTGAGAATAAAATCGACAAAAGAACAAGAAAAAGAGAAGCAGACACAGTGACAGAAAAAAAGTAAATCCAGCAGCAGAAAGATTTATGGAAGGTCTATCAGTCTGTCTTTCCGATGACATTCCATTTAAGTATGTCGGACGTCCGTGGGACTAAAATTGCAGTTACAATTTGTTCAGGTGTTCGGGCTTATTATTGCATATTAGGCGAGAAACTAGATCTTGCCTGTGGGCCAGCAGTTGCTCATCACAGTTCTAAGTAGCCTGTCTAGAGCTGTAGCATAGAGATGAGTGACCATAATGACAGCCTGCGAGTGCTCCTCTACAGCACAGCTATCATTAACAAACTGCCATCTTGATCCATTTTGGTTGTTCCACATGACACTTCTGGGTACTTACAGGGTGTTGCTAACTGGCTAACACTGCTTCCATCCTCTCTTTCCATCTGTTGACAGCCGTGGCGGAAAGATATACTGTATAAAAGCTGACATTATGACGGGCTGACAAAAGTGCAAAACAGATGAACCAAATGCGTATCCTCTGGACCAGGATCCACAGTTTGAGCTGTGACAAGTGCTGGGTCTGACTGATTTGTTTGGCCACTATGCAGTGTGCTATAATGATGACAGATGTTTTGCTACAACAGAAGAAAAAAGGACTTTTATATTCCTTCACATCTTATTCATTTTATGTATTGTTAAATCACATTTTTAGGCCTACTTAATGTAAAGGCAATAATGCATGTTGTACCATTTATAATGATAATATGGCTTAAGCATACTCATCTGTGTAAAATTATTTCATAAGTCTGAATTTCATTGGTGTGTTTTGAGTACATTCACACTGAGCTTTACTTTATCTTCAATGGGGCAGCTACACTACTACTTTAGTTTTTTTGGGTTGGTCAGAACAATGCCATTCGTCCTTCGGTGCAGAAACCGCCTCAGGTCATTGGTTTTGAACCTCTTCCAATGGACAGAGGTGATTTGGGTTTCTACTCTCCACACATTTTGACATGCCATGCAACTTCAAAAACGACTTTTTGAGCCAATCAGTTCAGTTATTTAGTTATTATTTTTGTTTTGTGAGCTACCGTGAACTGATCAAATAGACCTAAACCAAACGCTCATCATAGCAACCATTCCCCACATGACATTACAATATACAAAGTGATCACTCCTTCTGTTTCTAGTACCCTTTTTAAATCTATTTAGATGAAGTCCAGTTCCAGTCTCAGACCACCAGAGAAGTTCATTAAAGCTTAAGTCACCAATAGAAACTTTCTGATGACCACACAACGATACACCATAACAACACTTTTTAGCTTTTTAGGTGTCAGTTTTGACCAGTATTGCTAAACTTTGTGTCATGCCAAGACTAGTGTAACTCCTTTTTTTCTTAGCAAGACATTTCGGATTGATTTACAAGTTGTCTAAAATGCTGCTGCAGAGCTTTTGACCAGGGCCTCTTAAGATCTCATGCAACTCAGATCTTGATCACATCACTTTGACTCCCCATCAAATTCAGAACCCAATTTAAGACTATTGTGATCACTTTTAGAGCTCTGCATGGTCAGACACCTGGCTATATTAGAGATCTATAGTGTAACCTTATATCACCATTAGCTTTCTAAAGTCCTCTGATCATGGTCTCTTAAACTTTGGAACTCTCTTCCTTTGGACATTTTGGGGAATTCGCTTATTCCCTTTCTGATGCTGAGTTAGATGAGAAGATCAATACCAATCTCCTATCTGTCCTTTTAATAAAAGGCTATAGCCAGCAGCCTGTTAGGTTAGCTTAGCACAAAGACTGGAATCAGGAGGAAACAGCTAGCCTGTTTCTGTCCAACAGTCACTGTACAAAACATCTGCCTACTAGCACCTCTAATGAGCACTAAAACATGTCTCACATGTTTAACAGAGAGATACAAGAGTGGTATCGATCTTGTCGAGCTATTCCTTTAATAGATCTTTAAGTATTGAATTCCTGATTTTTCGGAAATAGTAAAATGTATTCTGACTTTCCAATCCATCGTTTTATGAGTACATAACCTATTTGTACTAGTGTAGAAGTTTGGTATCATTTCGGGCATTATTAGTGGGGTCATTTACGAGATACAAATGTTGGTCCATTAGCCCCTGCGCTAATAAGCTATTCAACTGATAACGCTACTCTATGCTAACTCTCCCAATGTTAGACCCTGGTGAAAAAAGCTTCTGGGGGGGGTGTTTGGCTCGAGGTCATGGTGCAAAGGACCCTAGGGTGAAATTACTCCGAACCATCACTTTAATTAACCGGACCCAGGGAGTCTGATGAAATCTGCTCTCTTTGCTCGGTCAGCTCTGAGATAGTTTCGCATTGCACAGCGCGGTGGAGAAATAAGCTCCAAGAATAGGTTTGTTCTGCCTCTGTTTAGAAGTGGTGAATGTATAGCTCACAGCAACTTAATACTATATAGTGTCCGGCTTTTGTTTAAGATTACTTTTTTGGGGCTTCTCCCTATTAAGTAGTGACTGTGGCTAGACATGAAAGGGGGAGAGAGATGGGGGTGACACGCAGCAAAGGGCAGCAGGTCAGATTTGAACCCACGCCGCTGCAGGACTCATGGGGGCACCAACATGGGGCGAACGCTCTTACTGGGTGAGCTAGAGGCCTTAATTTAAGTGGGACTCTTAGTAGGAGTTGTGTGCAGTCTATCTATAGCGGAGTGACTAAGGACTTTATGGCTATTACAGATATGATTGAGCAGTTGTGATGGCAATGAGTGGGCCTGAGTAGGGAAATTGGATCTGTAATGGAAAGGTTTTCACCTATGATCATCATTGTCTTTTTCCATCTCCGGCCTTCTTTCCTTCCCACCATTTGCTCTTCCCTTGCTTTTTTTATCCTCTACATCCTTTTATATATTTTCCCTCTCTCTCTTTGCCAGCCCCATCTTCCCTGCCGTCTTTTCCTCTCTCTCCAAGCCCTAAGTAGCCACAAATGGTCCCTAATAGCCTCCAATGGAGATGAATTGATCGTTGTGTGAACCGAATCGATAGGAGATTGCTTTTGCTGTACACAGTGGGATACGGCGCAGGCAAGCTGCCTTAATTAAGTTAACCATAAACCACAATCGCTTCAGAGTTTTATTAGGAGAATAAAGTTTACGAGGAATACAGAGAGGCAGGACAAAAATCCTGGTTTCAGAATGAATGAGAAGGAAACAGAACACCAACATTTATTTTCCTTGTCGTGATGTTCCTTGTGTGACTCATAGAGTGTTTGTTGGACATTTCTCCCTCCCTCAACCTGTTTTTTCTCTCCACTCCCTCTCTGCTACTTTCCATACCTCCTCCCGTCTTTCTCCAGGTTCTTCTTCTCGCTCTCTATGCCGTCCTACCTCGTCTGACCTCCTCTCCATCCCTCTCCCCCCTCCCCCATCGATGTCGTATATAATGGGAAGAGCAGCATAATTTGATCAGCACTTTTTTTAAAGGTCACAGAACCAAGCAAAAACTCTCAGCCAAAAGCGCTGAGGGAACAAGTGAGGGAAGGACGAGACTGAGGAAGGGAGGAGGCAAGCGAGAGGGAGAGATAACAGGCTGGCAGAGTGGAGGATGTAGGGAGGGGAAGGAAGGAGAGCTATAGAGAAGGAAATGCTGCATGAAGAGAAGACTGGATAGCTGGATATGGAGACGACGAAGACAGGGAAGAAGGTTAGACAAACAGAGAGACGGGAAGGCAGTGCAGTAATGGAGGAAAGAGATGGAGCAATGGAGGGAAGAGAGGGAGGTGAGGTAATTTGCTGTTTTATGACACAACAGATCTGGTAACAGATGAATACATATTAAATATGTAGAAAAGAGAGCAGGGGGTGATGATGAGAACAGAAAAAAAGGAGGAAATGAGAAGATTAGCAGAGAGAAGAAAGAGTGGGCGGGAGAGGGATGAAGGTAAAGATGGAGGAATTGAGGGAGGACGAGAAGATGAGACACTCATCTCTCCTTCTATCCTCAGTAACTGTCGGATCTTAATCACCTCTCCATCTCTTGAGGCCCTCTCAACAGATCTCTTGGCCTGTCTCTCTGTCCCTCACCGTCTTACTCTCTCTCTTCTCTTCTTCTGTTTAATATAAGACACTTTCATCCCTCTGCTGCAGTCTCATGATGGTCACACAGTGCAGCTGTCTCCCTGTCTGGAGCAGTAATACATTCTTTGAGATCATTCTATCATTCATTATCAAATAGACCAAACTTTTCCCCAAACTCACTGAAGGCTCTTTCTCCCTGTTGCCTCCCCTCCCTCTCTCTGCTGTCCCTTTCATCACCCACGTCTTTCTGCTGCCAGTCTATTCCCTAAGTGTTTAGTGTGAGTGTCTTTCTCGATCACTTCAGCGACATATCCTCAGCCTGTGTACATTGGGGTTACTTTTTCTTCACTTTTTCTTCTTTTGGCAGCGCTACAGAGTTAAACAAATTCAGCCTTATTATATAGGCAGGAGACTGCATACAGTGAGTTTGGACAACAGGACCGTGATGGATGCACTGTAGCTCTGTAGTCAGGCTCTCCGCTAACTACTGCATTTTGGAAAACTTGTGCTAACATCTTGCTAGAGCACGAGCATCAGTCGGTGCTTACAAAACAGTAGGTGGAATAAACATTCTTGGTCCCTGAGGGATTTTGTGCCGGCATTAAATAGATTGACAGACGGCGGCTACATCAACTTTTTCTTCCCTTTTCCTGTGTTTTGTGAAGCATATACACACACACACACACACACACACACACACACACACACACACACACACACACACACACACACACACACATACTGTTATCTGCATATATTCATAGACACATTAAATATATTGTCAGTGTTTATTTAGCTCTATAGATTATGTTTAAGTTATGAGCGGCCATTGCAGAGCCATATCAGCTTTAAGGGAGGACCAAACTCCAGGTAACTGTCTCTGCAAAATCAACCCATATTAAGAGTAATGTGCTGTGTCCACAGGTGGATGCACCGTGTAGATAAACAATCTGAATGTGAACGTGCCCCTGCCCTCGTGCTTTAAGTAGCACAACTGAAAGGAACATCTCTGTCGGCAGCATCAAAGCCTGTCGCAGCAGATCCCAAAGGACCCGGCTAGTCAGCTCCAAGCTCCACCTGCACAGGCGCCAAAGCTTTCATCAGCTGCACATAACACAAAGCTGACGTATCTGCTAACATAGCTGCTGCTAGCGGCTACGCTCTCTCTCTAGCTTTCTCTCTCTCTCTCTCTCTCTCTCTCTTTCTCTGGAGTCATAGTTGTTGAAAGGCCGGGCGACTTCACACCTTATCTGAAGCTTCTGTCATTTGACACATGCAATGGATGCTGGGATTACGGCAGCGGGAGGCTGTGTGCATGCATTGTCTTTTGTCTGTCAGGAGAACTCAGTGACTTAATTACAAAAGAGTGATGTACCGAGGCAGCTGAAGTTTGTTGTTTTGCGGCGGAGCCATGTAATGAGAATTTCACATCAAGAGATGAGTGTGGTGCAAATAAACAGATGGTCTGGTTTAAATATTGCTCTTTATTACCCAAGTTAGAGCAATAAACACTAGCAAAAAAAAGGTAAGTTTTTGCTGACTGTCCATTTAGGATGTGTGTAGTAATAACCAGGAGAAATAGATACGGTTGTTGTGTACAAACAAATTCTTTATCCCTCCTATGAAACATCCCTCCGCCACTTGTGTTTCTGTGTGATTTATTGGGTGTTTTTTGTGCGAGTGTGCGTCCCAGCTGGAGTGACTGTTTATATCATTGGTGATGAAAGAGGGGCCCCAGGGGCCTCAGTAATGGGCTGGGAGGCCTGTGACTTCTTATAATGGCCTGTGTGTGTGTGTGTGTGTGTGTGTGTGTGTGTGTGTGTGTGTGTGTGTGTGTGTGTGTGTGAGCGAGAGAGAGGGGCACAATTGCAGCACTTTATAATTGTCAATGGGAGGACACACTTTTACATAATAAAATGAAGCCGATACAGAGAGAGAGAGAGATGGAGCCTGTCCCGCACATAAAGGCAGGGACACAAAGAGACACAATGTCTCTCTCTCTCTCACTCACACACTTACACATTGTGGTGCCAGCTGAGCCCAGTGTGTCCAATAACAGCAGGTGCTGTCAAGTGCAAGCACAGCAGACCTGCCCTGACATGGAAACACACACACACACACACACACACACACACACACACACACACACACACACACACACACGGGCAGATGCACATATGTCAGCACACCACACACTCATTCATATGCCTCTTCTTGTAACTTTCCCATCCAATACATGTTCTCATAGTTAAAGCTCATGTCTGATACAGTAAGTGTAGTTTACATTATGTCTGTGTTATACAGTGTGTGTCTGTGTGTGTATACCTGCTATTTGGCTGTGAAAGGCTGTAGTGTTGCCATATGGTCTCACATTAGGCTTTCAAAACTCAGCCATCCAGAAGAGTGTGTGTGTGTGTGTGTGTGTGTGTGTGTGTGTGTGTGTGTGTGTGTGTGTGTGTGTGTGTGTGTGTGTGTGTGTGTGTGTGTGTGTGTGTGTGTGTGTGTGAGAAAAATAAAGCCCTTGTTATACGTAAGCCATTGGTGTTTAAACACTAGTTGATAGTGTAGAACAGTAAATATTAGGAGTGTGCAAAAAAATCGATTCCTATTTGAATCGCGATTCCAGCTCTAACGATTCAAAATCAATTCATAGATTTCCAAAAATCGATTCATATATTCTTTTTAAATGTCTACTGCAATCACATGGGAAAAGTAACTACATTTACATACTGTGAATCGTCTTTTTAATCAAGAATCGAAAATCGATTTTGAATCGAATCTTGACCCTAAAAATCAATATCGAATTATGACATTTTCTGAATCGTGCAACCCTAGTAAATATCTCTCTTTTTGGGCTAAATGAAGCTAATAATGGTATGTCTTTCTTTCTTTCTTTCTTTCTTCTTAATGCACCACCTCCTTTGTCTCCTGCTTCTTCTTCCCCCTCATGTCTTTCTCTCTCTCTGTCTCCCTGTGTGTGTGTGTGTGTGTGTGTGTGTGTGTGTGTGTGTGTGTGTGTGTGTGTGTGTGTGTGTGTGTGTGTGTGTGTATATTTAGCAGTGCCGTATCATACGCTGTGCTGACTTCATTAACTATCTCAGCATGAGGTTCCATTGACTGAATGATAATACACCTTCAGTACACACACACACACACACACACACACACACACACACACACACACACACACACACACACACAGTCCTGGGAGCCTAACAGTAATGCATAGATAACTGATAACCATTTATACTGGATTTCTTGCTGTCACAAGCCACAACTGTTGTTGTTTCTTGCCACTAATCTCCTCCTCCTCCTCCTCCTCCTCCTCCTCCTCCTCCTCCTCTCAGGTCAGTGTGTTGGAGCGTCAGGTGATAGATTTCCTGGGCTACCAGTGGGCTCCCATCCTGACCAACTTCCTCCACATCATCGTCGTCATCCTGGGCCTGTTTGGCACGATCCAGTTCAGGCCGAGATATGTCACCGGGGTGGGTTTTACACACTTACACCCACACATTTGAAACACATTTTCTTTGCCCTAGATTTAGCAACAGCCTCTCATTAGCTTATACTCAGCTCTCTACATCAGATAACGAGGGCTGAATAATGTTGGAATGGAGTGACAGTTTATAGGTTTTATTTTCTGTCTCACTGGTGTCATCTATGAAAATTAAGCCCTATTCACACAGGACTAGTATTTCCTGGGGACCTCTAGTAATTTGTAATAATTGCACTGGTCGTCTGGGATCTCAATCCCGTGCGAATCTGCCATGTCTGTAATTTGACAAGTAAAAATTCCCATTTTGGGGGTCGTGTTGGCTACGTTGGCAATTATAAATGAAAGCTTTGACAGTGCCTTGACATGATATGTGGAGGATAATGTCAGGAAATTTGAGTAAAATACAGGCTTTGCTTATTCTATGCGAATGCGCCAACAAAAAAAATAGCCGTTGGGGTGTAACTAAATCACATGAGTTCCTCTGATTATACTAGTCCCATACGAATAGGGCTATAGTCATGACTTGAACTGCACCGTGTGAAAAGAGCAATGGTAAATATAATGTTTAAAAACTGATCCTCTCTCATATGGTCATACCTATAGAATGCACTGTAAAATAGCAAAGCCGCAATAACAAGAAATATGGCCCAGTCTTGATTAATTATTTAAATGAATTCCTATCGGTGGATCCAAGACTGAAGGAAGACGATGTGGATTTGACAAAATATTATTTATATAGTGCATAAAAGTTTGTAACAGTGATGTGGAGTGGGAAATGGAATAATAACCTGCCAAGTGGAATTATGTGTTTCTCTTTTCTGTCTCTGGCAGCTGTCAATAAAGTAATTCATGTGTCAGAAAACTTTCAGAAGTTCTCACAGTGGCTGCAGGATCTCCACACATCACATACACCTCACTGACAACTCTCAAAGACCTTCACGTGCATGCACGCACACACACACACACACACACACACACACACACACACACACACACACACACACACACACACACACACACAGACAATTAAGTGAGAACATTCAGATAAAGAAAGGGAATGAAAGTTTTATCCAAGCTTGTAATCTCTGCCTTACTTCCATCATTCATTCATTCACTCTTTCCTGCTTGTAACTAGGCCGGTCACGATAACAAATTTTGCTGGACGATAAGTTGTCCCAGAAATTATTGCAATAAACGATAATATTGTCTGAGACCATTTTCATATAATGGCATAATAATGCAGGTACACCAGATCAATACATTTTTATTTCTAAAGAATATTTAACACTGGAACTGGAAGACATTTAAAATATCCACAATAAATGAAAAAAAAAACCAACCAAAAACAATAAATAAATAATATAATTTCCATTTAAAAATTATCGAGCTCATTTTTTATTTATCATGCGATTAATTGATTTATTGCATATTGCGACAGCCCTACTTGTAATTGCTTACACACGCTTGCAGTCCTGCTATTTATTTTTTTTCTCTCTGTCTGGTTTATCGGGTGATTTGTTGCACTCTTCGCTGTTGTTTTTGTTTCTCCGCATCTCAACAACATCAAAAGTGAAGCCTCTCTCTGTCGTTTTTCTCCATCTCCAGCCATGAACATGCTTTTTTTTAATTTTTCAACAAAGGCTTGTCATATCTTGTCTGCCTCTCACTTTCTTATCCCTCTCCATGTTTTCTCTGCAGTATGCAGCCTGGCTGGTCGTCTGGATGACCTGGAATGTTTTCATCATTTGTTTCTACCTGGAGGTTGGAGATCTGTCCAGAGTAAGAAATAATTTCCTTGGATTTATTTCTGCATCCTTGTGTCAAGTATTCTTCTGTACACGTCCAGACTAACAACAAAGACAGCATCGTTGCATGCAGGATTCGGAAGTTAGCATGGATCTCTCAGGCCCCATTTACACTTGCATTTCAATTGTCTCATCAAAATTGAGATGCAAGAATAAGACTGGCAGTATTCAGTGTTTTGTCTGTCTTTAACTTATTCTTTTGGGCCAAATAGCTCTATTTTTGTCCACTTAACCCATACCACCTTTCCACTGGGTAGACATGTTCCTTTATTACAAACAACATGGGCACTGTAGTTGGTTTTGACTCGGTACCACACCATCCAGCTGCCATTAATACTCACTAGCATGCTCATCCTGTATTGAATCTGCAGCTGAAAATAGTCCCCCAAAATTATTTTTTACTCCTGTTTGAGTACAGTTTGTTAAAAACTACAGTACCAAGATGTTTAGTCGGTTTTTTTTATATAAAAATATATTTTTGTGACCTGTGTTTTTTAAGATTTACACCTTCAGTAAGAACCAACAACTTTGGAGTGAGAGCCACAAGCAGGGGAGAGAAGTTAAAAAAAGTATTGAGACTTATAACTTCCTGCTGTGGGTCTGTTAATGGGATTTGTTTACAATAAGCTACAATTTGATTTAGATTTAGCCACAAATTCTCTTCCTTAGCCAGATCATAAATCGTATTGCATCTGTTTAGGTCCTTCCTTGTCTGATGCAAATCTTGAAGACCAGTCAAGAGGAAGGGTGGTAATGCACCCGAGGCTGCTTGGTAACTTAAGCAATGCCACAAAAAGAAAATAACTATGCATAAACTAGCACAAACTCATGCATGAGTCCCCCTGACAGAACCATGAGCAGTACAAAAGTTTTGTCTTCACTCACTCACAACACTCTCTTACCTACACAGATCACTGCTCTCCGAAACTAGACTGCTGTCTTCGTGATATGCTCCCTGCGAGCCAGTGTCTGTACTCGGCAAATGATCATTTGTGAAGTAAAAGAAGTGCCGCTCTGTAGCATCACTCTCTGCTGTCGCCAGTGGAAGGTGTGTTTGTGTGGAAGGATGTCCCTACTTTAACTGCAAGCGCTGGAATCGCTGAAACGGCTGTCTCTTCTGACAGGAGGGGCCAGATCATTTCAGTGTAATTTTTAGTGTAACTTTAGCTTGCATAATCACAGGGGCAAGACTCTGTCAGTGGCCACTTCCACAGACTGCTTACTGACACTGTTACACTTGAGAGGAGTAAAGATCAGGTATGCAGCTTGTGGAGATGGATTCATTTACACCTTTGAAACATGTCGCTGGAATGTGAAGTCGCAAGTGGCTTAGTCTGAACAGTATACAGTAGTTCTCACCAACTGATTTGTGACGATGTTTGTATTATGAAAGCTTGTCAGTTCGAGGACACACTGATAGATTCACTATCAAACGTTTACATTCTGCAGTAAAGTTAGTCGATTTATAATACAGATTATAAACTTGCACAATTAATTAGAGCCAATCAGCGCTTCCATAAACAGAAGAAATCAGTTGACGCGAGTGCTGATTATGGCTGATTACACTCTGCAGTGTGGTGTTGAAAAAGATTGTAGTTTTTCAGTCATTCATCATTTCCAATTTGCTTTAAGTTACTAATTGCACTTATAGCACAACATATTATCAATCCGAATCCTCATTGTATTGGTATTTCCAGCTTGTCGGTCGTAATTACGGTTAGTGTGGACTGAAGCACATTTGCTGCATATTCTTGTGCTAGTTTTCCTGTTCCCTTTGGTACTCACTCTGCTCCTCTCACACACACGCACACACACACACACACACACACTCACACTCACACAATGGGAGCCTTGTTTATTTTTGTTGCCATCCAAACTAGAGCCAGAAGTGTTTTACAGTTGTATAACCCCCCCCACACCCCCACCACCCCACCACCCCACCCTCTGTCTAGAAACCTGCAAACCTGCAGCTTCATTGATCTCTGATTTAAATTATATTTTACACCTCTCACCGAGGCCTAGTTGAACAGTTACAACACCCACTACAGCTGTGAGGACAGGGAATTGCTGTTTGCACTGCTGTTTATTTTGTTTTTATCACACTGAAAATAAAAGCCTGCCCGCCATGTTGAAAGGCTAGAGAGCCGGTCAGAAACATCTGGAGAAGCTGCACACTAAGGGTTCCAAGATTAATTGAATAGGATAAAATGAACGATGTCACCAAATGTAACATTTATATTCTGTCATGAAATTATACAAGTCTGATATTTCTCTTCATTTTATTAGAAAAAAGCCCTTCAGACCAAAATCATCACATCTGGTTTCCAACGAGGGTGAAGCCGCCAGTTAATTAGGGACACCTTTATCAATTACCTGCTGACCAATCAGAGAGAGGCACACTCAAACCAGATGCTGAACAGCTTGTTGTTATGACCAGAACAGTTTGCGTGCGCCTCGCTCAAAGGCACATCAACCTTGATCCAGTTGCTGAGGGACGGGAGAGCTTCCCCCGCCCCATTCACCAGCTGTTGTATGAGATACAAATCCATCACCTACCGTTCCAGAGCTTTTTTATTGACCTGAGGGCTATTATTACAATGGACCACATGTAAAACAAGTATGGCTAGGTCTGTGATTGTTGCCACTCAGTTCAGAACAAGAATCTGCCCAAAATATGATGAAACCAGATTTACAGTATACTCTGATGAGTGCACGATGTTAAACCCAAAAATAAAAAAACTGCTGAAACAAAGAGCATCATTTTATTATTGCAGGGTAATTGTGTCAACAAAAACGGAAATAAAGGTGATCATTCATGGACGAGAAATACATGAAATTTTAAAAATAATATTAAACAATGTACGTAAAAAAGGCTTTACTGTTTATTATGCAAGTGTCGTATTCAACGATTTACCTGTAAGTCTCCTTTTTCAATGATTGATTAGCTGCTCACCTGTTGTGTTAATAAGCATCAGTAACGTTAGGTCACGTTACCGGTTCCTGAAAGAAAAATGTAACAGGACAGCATGCATTTAGTCAGTCCCTCTGAAAATACGACAAGAAGCGACAACAAACAGGAGGGAGAAAACCTGAAAACAGGCAGGCCAGCAAGCTAACATTTATTTTAAAGGTCCCATGACATGGTGCTCTTTGGATGCTTTTATATAGACCTTAGTGGTCCCCTAATACTGTATCTGAAGTCTCTTTCCCGAAATTCATCCTTGGTGCAGATTTACAGCCACTAGAGCCAGTCCCACAATGAGCTTTCCTTAGTATGTGCCATTTCTGTGTCTGTAGCTATTGAGGAGGAGAGAGGGGGGGCAAGGTGGAGGGTGGGGGTGTGGCCTTGACCAACTGCCACTTTGCTCGTTAGAAAGCCATGATGTCTCTCTTTCTCATGGGTGGGTCAAATTCTCTGGGCGGGCAAAGCAGAGAAAGGGGAGGTAACCTTGCTCCTTATGATCATAAGGATCACATTCCAGATCGGCCCATCTGAGCTTTCATTTTCTCACAGGCAGAGCAGGATACCCAGGGCTCGGTTTACACCTATCGCCATTTCTAGCCACTGGGGGACCATAGGCAGGCTGAGGGAACGCATATTAATGTTAAAAAACCTCAAAGTGAATTTTTTATGCCATGGGACCTTTTAAAAGTAACATAAGCTAACTATCCAACATTTTAGCTGCTCTCGAGCAAAACCCAAACAGTGAACAGTATTTTTGTGAATATTAAACCTAGCGATAGACAAGAACAACACCTGTAACCTCGGTAACTTCCCACATCTAAGAAGCACCAAGCCTCCCAATTTTTTGCAGAAAGATTTAATTTTTTTAAATACTTGAAAAACAAGCAATATTTAAATGTCTTGTTGATTATTACTTGACGAAAAGTAAATGACTAAAACTAATATACATTTTCATCTAAATCAGGTGCCAAAATCAACACTGACTGTACTATTAACAGCAGAGGTGGCCAAATAGTTGAAATCTAACCTTATGACAGCCCACAAAAGATTCCAAAAAATACATGTTTAAATAGAAAACAGAGAGCAAGATGATTATATACCATAGTTTGAAGTCAGTGAGCAAACTGGATCAGAATTACTCGTTGTTATTTGATAAGGGATAATGATGGGGCATTCTGTGCTCCAAGAATACTGTGATAGATATGAGAATCTCTTAATCTCCCTCTCTGTTACTTTCTCATGCCGCTTCCTTCTTTCTTGGTCTTTTTCTCTCTCCCTCTGTGCCTCGGTCTCTTCATCTCCATGTAATTCATCCCTCCTCTCCCTCTGCTCAACCTATAATCAAGTCTTTTTCATGTTGTTTTGCAAAGTGCCATGTGAATCTGTCCCCGCACTCCTCTTCCGCCTCGCTCTTCTTCACCTTCGCCTCCTTCTTTATTCACTCTCTTCCTCTATATTTCCAATGTCATGACTTGAGGAAATGTATCACCGTCAAGAAGGCACTGCAATTTATGGTCCATAGCGATTCATAGTGCGGAGCTTTATGTATTGGCCAGTACTGAGTGCCAATTTAATACATTACTTTACAGACTCAGGCCATCACTTTGGGGTCGCAGGACAAAAGTGGTTGCGACAGACTCCATTTGTCTTCATTATGGAGATCTGACATCTTTCTGTGTATAAAAGAGGCGGAGAATCAGCCGCTTTGATTTATGCCATGTTATCAGTGACTCTTGGATTTGTACTGTAGTTTGATGTAATTATTTTGGTGCCAACACTCTGTTTTATCCATGAATAGAACTGCTATCCAGATTGTGCATCCCCAGTTCCAGCAGTATATGTTTATTAGAGCACTGATCTGACTGTCAGGGAGGTAAATACTTAAAGGCTGCCATTCCCATTCCAAATGAATGATGTCACATTTCCATACATTCGGATGTTGTATTAAAAAACATTTTGCAGACAAAGACAGCAATTCAAG
Source organism: Perca flavescens (assembly GCF_004354835.1). Taxonomy (NCBI): domain Eukaryota; kingdom Metazoa; phylum Chordata; class Actinopteri; order Perciformes; family Percidae; genus Perca; species Perca flavescens. The sequence continues at coordinate 15,027,400 of NC_041348.1, forward strand.
TCCTTTAATAGTGACAGACATGTTTGTTGTGCAAGGTGTCAGTTGAAGTGTGCAGAACATTCAGACTATTTGATGTTCAGCAGGTGAACTGCAAATATATGTTATAGTGCGGCAAAGTCGGACAGATTAGGGCTGTAAAAGTATGAAATGCGCCGATGACATTTCTTCTTTACAAGGAAAGTAAACTCCAGACAGCGAGTGGAAAGGTGGGAGAGACAGCGAGGAGGGGAAATGCGTCAGAGATTGTCAGCTCAGTTTGAAGTCCTGAAGTCGGATGGCCAGATGGACGGAGGTTGGAGGAAAAACCGATCATCATGGTTGAGATAATGGTGGCTTCGATGAGACATCATGTCATAAGTCACTAACATGGTCCCACGCAGACAGCAGGGCTGAAACTCAAAGTTGGATGTGACACACATTTTTTTTATTCATCAATTATTGAGCTTGTTATTGGAAACAGCAGCTGAAAAAAACAATCTCAACTCAATGTCCACTTACTCAATTAGTGCTGCGTTTGCCAATCAAATTGCTCACATAACAACTGCTTGTCTATGCTAGTGCTTGTTGGATGGCCGAACAGCATCTGTAACCCCCCACAGCTTTCTGACATGGCTCCCTCAGACAATTTTGGGGATTTTTTGAAACCCACAATCCAAAATATCATGCCCACTTCACACGGTGATTGGCCAGGTGTGTGTTTTCATTTTTCACACACACAACTACGTCCTTCACGTTTCTGGTGTACAAGCCATCGCAACCCATTGAATGCCTTTCAGAAAAGTGTGTCCCATTATTCCCATTTATATGAGTGTCGCGTGTCGCCCCTCTCTATTTTGGCAGGCTTTCTCCTCCACCTTAGTGTGACCGTTCTGAGCAGCTATAAAAACCTTTGCCTGGACGTGTTTGGACTACATGTCACACAAACCAGTTTCCAAACCAGAATTCCTTGGCTTTTAGAACCGCATATTGGTCTGATCAGCAACCAAAAAACAAAAAGCAGCATGTTTGGTATTAGAGTAGCATACGTAAATAGATAAAAATGGATTTAATAAACAACGGAATGATAAACTTCTTTATCACCAGCCTTGTTACTACATGTTTGCCTTCTCAACTGTTTGCGTTTGATGGAACTTTCTATCTAATATGTATCTTTGCCTCCCATAAGGCCCCATAGAGCCCCAGAGACAGATAAGGTGTATCCTGTCCTGACAGTAATTTGTGTTTAAGCCTGAGATTCATACCATATATCAGTCTGTCACACTCCCATCCTTCCTGCCTCTCACCACTGCACTATCTCAAATAACAGCAATGGCATAGAAATAATCTTTGAAAAGATTTCTGATGTGGCATCCCTGACAGATTTGGAGAGGAGCCTTTAGAGAGGGAACTGTCACCATGTTGCAAACACACCTTCGCATATTCACATCAACTTTCTCACTCTCTCTCTCACACACACACACACACACACACACACACTCTAAGACAGCTAACTGTCAGTAGTCCACTGTGTCATATAAAAGATGCAGCCACCCTCTGGGCGTCAGATGACGCACGGACACAGACACACAGATGCACACATACACCGCGCTTAGCAGTCAATCATTTACTTAAGGGGGGGGGGGGGGGGGGGGCTGTGTGGGAGAGTTATCCCTGCATGTTTTTTTGCATACTGTATATGCCAAAATGTGTGTGTCTGTTTGCTCTGCCAGTAGTTGGAGAACCTGTCATTCGTTTTATCAGTCAGGAGAAAACATGAGGGACCCACACTTGCATATGAGCACAAATCCAAACTCAAAAACATTGCCATTTTGAATCTCATATCTGTCCAGACATCTGATTCCAGTCCGCAATCACACAACGGAAACAGAGATAGAGAGAGGAATAACTGCATGGAAAGTGGTAGATTGAGCGATAACAATGAAAGATGGAGGGAAGAGAAAAGAAGAGGTTGGGGGGTAAAGAAGGCAGGCATCACGGGCAGACAGAGAGACGGAGAGGTTTAGACATGCGAAAGTATGATAGAAGCTATAAAAGATGACGTGTTTTGGGACCACGCTACATGCAAATCAGTGTCCCTTTCAAGAAAGGAAAGAGAGACGAGAGGGGACGGGGAAAAGAAGAAGTACAAACAGAAAAAGTAGGAGCAACAAAACATCAAGGAAAGATAGGAGCACACAGAAAAAAATAAAATACATCTCTTTCATATCAATTACATATGAACATCAATAGCTGCTGTTGGCGGGGCGAGCTTGTTACAGCAGGATAGATTGTAGAAGAAATATGACAGTAAATCAAATAGTAAACCATCCAATTCATCTTGCATCTTGCGGGGCCAGTTTGAATGCTAATAGTCACTTAATTTCACTCCCCCCAGTATTCATTCTGCACTGTCGATTGAGACAATGAATCAGAGGATCCCACACATTTAATCATAGATGTTGTAGTTAAAACATCCACCCTGATTCACTGAGTAAATGCATCAACCCTGACTGTGTTTGATCAATGGATACATTTGTTGAGATCATGGCATGAAATTGCCTTTTTTTTTTTCTTTAACACGCCTCTAGTGGGACATTGCTACCTAGCCAATCTTATAATTTTGAGCCCTGAGCTATTATTGCTGGTGATTTGATTTGATTATTCATTGTTACTGTATAGTTTCATGTGCAACGGCAAGAGTTGGTTTTTACTTGTTAAAATAGAGCCAGCTGATTAAACATAGATTGGCTGTATGCCGCAGTAGATAATGGATTTGATTGACTTGCCTGCCACAGTCAAACTTGTTCCAGGGTTTAAGTGTTTGGTGTTGATTGTGAGCCTTGATTGTAATGGATTCAGCCTGGCTATGTAAGCAGTAATACATACTTTACTGTATTGTATATTTCTTAAAGGTTTGGTAAAATGAGCTTCCACAGAACTGAGTATAACCTGAGGAATGTCTTTCGATTGAAACAATAAAGGAAAGTTCCGGTGTATTACAACTTAGGCCATTGTTGGGCCAAGGGATGATGGCCAAAACTAAAAATAAGACCCCAGTTGTAATAAACCAGAATGATCTTGTTGTATCTTGTTAACTTTGTTTGTGAAACATTTTCTTTGTGTCCTTCTAGGATGTTTCTTTAAAGCTGCTAATCGACGTTTTGGGAAGCTCAGCAATCTGTGCACTACAGTATATTGACGTGTTATCACCTCATAAAGTTAATGTTGCGAACAAAAGGCACAAAGCAACATTTTGGATTTGGAGCTGTGTTCCTGGTCAGCAAACACATTTATCTACTGTCTTATTAGCTCTTCTTTGGTGTCCACCAACTCCAAATTGAAATATCTGGCTCTTTAGCTGCTAAATGCTCCAATGTGTTCACCAGGTATAGTCGCTAACTGTGTCTGCTTTTTGGTGCTGGGCAGGTAGCGTACAGAGCATTTTGGCTGGAAACAGCTGCCTGGAGTGAACCAAAACAGTGAGGTTGCAGGCCGAAAAACCCAAACAATGTGCTGAATACACAAAAAATGCTCCATTAAGCTGAGCGGACTGCGAAGTTGGGTGTATAATAATCATAACATGTCTTTTGATCCATTGTTAATATAACATATTGATTACAGCAGCTGCTGACATTTTTTTATTATTTCATTCCTTTTTCAATGTACATCTGACTTATTGCTTACGGTGTGGCTAGTGGTTTAAAAGAATTAAATAAAAAATAAACTTGTTGAAAGCTTGAATTAGCAATCCCCCCTCCCTCCTTTGTGCAATTATGGCTCCCACCTGGTGTACGGGTAGCAGCGCTATAATTGGCCCCACAAATCTGAGAGATCGAAGGGGCTAAAATGGTTATGTTGAGGCATTTGCTTAGAGATTGTAATGAGTTTGGAGTGGTTAAGGTCAGAGTAAGTATCTGGAACAGACTTCATCTCTACCCACCACCCCCCAGCCCATAAACACACACGCACACACACACACACACACACACACACACACACACACACATACACACACAATTCCCTAACACCCCCAACCAATCTGATAGGAGAGAAGTGCTTTAGGCATTACGGGTTAAGGCCTCATCTAACACCCATGGGAAATCACAGCAAAACAATGTAGGGAAATGCACCGTGACTGATGATATTGGTTTGAAATAACATAGACAGAGAGACAGAGAGACAGAGAGAGAGAGAAAATGATAAAAAAGGGAATAGAGCCACAGAAAGAGATAGAGGTTCAGTTAAATAGAGTGAAAAATTGACTTGAGAGAGAATAAAGCTAATATTGCCCACTCACCGATTTTCTGCACTTTAGCTTGATGATCTGCTGATCTTTCTTGCTGCCTGCTGGACTGACTAAACGTCTGACTGTTGTCTGTCTGAACTGACTTTTTTATTTACTGTCTGTCTGCCTGCCTGCTTCACTATATGACTGCTGGAGCTGATATTGTATGTTTGGAGCATGTGAAAAGGTGATCATGTGCGAGTGGATTTGTGTTCAAAGGTGCGTGTTTGTGTCCAGGGAGCAGATGCTGAAGCACTCGCAGGGGGGAAACTGGCACTCACTCCCTTATGCCCTCTGTCCATCCATCAAGAATATATATGTGGGTCTGGAGAGTAAAACATACGATTATCTCAGTCCTTTAAAATTGCCTTTAACGTTTACTCAAGGTCTGTGTTCGTTTTATTAAAAGCACTAAATTGAGACATTTGGTAATATCCTGTCCAGACAGAGTGAACTGTGAACTGAACATTTGCATATCCTGAAAAACAGCATTACATAATGATTATAAAAAAAACTAATTTTGTTTATGTGACATCTGCTTTGATCTGAATTGGACACAACCTTGCTAAATTATTCATTTCCAAGTGCCCCTTTTTCTTATGCTGCCAAGGTTTAGAACTTCATTTATTTTTTTGCCAGATTTTCTCTTTTTATTTTAAGTGTTAAACTGCTCTCAAATGTAGCTTCAGGTAGCAATAACATGGCACCAGGGGAAATACCATTTTCACCGGCCTTTCCCCCCTCCATCCCTCCATCTCTTGGGAGAGGAAGACAAAGGAAAACGGAGAAGTGGGAAATTGAGGGGAAATTGAGAGAGCGTGAGAGAGAGAGAGAGAGAGAGAGAGAGAGAGAGAGAGAGAGAGAGAGAGAGAAGTAGGGCGAAGAGAGAAAGAGGTGGCAGAGGGAGGCAGAGGAAAAACAGATGTGGTTCATTGAAGCGGCACTAGTCCACAGTCAGAGACAAAGACCTGAGGGCATGAGTGCATGATCCTCAACTAGCACACTGGAAATTATAGACTGTGTGTGTGTGTGTGTGTGTCTCTGTGTGCGTGCGAGAGAGAGAGAGAGAGAGAGAGAGAGAGAGAGAGAGAGAGAGAGAGAGAGAGAGAGAGAGAGAGAGAGAGAGAGAGAGAGGAAATATTATGAGAGACAGTCAGAAATGACTCTTAGTAAAGAGCTAAGGAACTCACACACACACACAGAGATATACAAGTCTAGTCAATATGTTTTGTTTGAGGTTGCACGCCAAACAAGCCCATTCATCACCAGACAGATTAATATTTTGGAGCTATGGTTTCATCATTACGCTGGGTTAAATTCTGCGATGCTAAATCAATTCCACCATATAAAATCGATACATCTATGCCAGCACACAGCTGCAATTGAATTGTTTTGTATTCCACTGGAGAGTGTGGGATAATTTCAGTTTAGCCTCCAAATCCTTTGTGCAGGTTGTGAACACCAAGCCTGTTAATATTTAAAAAACGTATTTATATATATATATATATATATATATATATATAAAAAAAAAAGAACTATGTTCAAACACTGGAACTATTTACTCTGGGAAAATGGGCTTCATTTTGAATGTGTTTTTTTTTATATTACGTTTTTTTTTTTCTCCATCTGTGGCGGTAGAAGTTTGTTGTCGCGGCTCACTGGATGAATAGAAAGGAGATAACGCACTTTTTTTATTCTTAGTACCAGTCTGGTTCCAAGCTTTATTACATACCCTGTAACCTCTATGAATTCATGATCCTCCGACACAGCTAAATGGAAAAGAAAAGCCAGTGTACCTCGCCTTTCTAGGTGTCTTTAGTTGTTAGATGTGGTTTGTTTCATATTGATAAATGAAACCATATAGACAATATGACATCACATTGACATAGCTTCAGTACAGGTACAATGGAATTTAAAGCAATAGACATTTTGGGAAATAAGCTTATTTGCCTTCTCGCCGAGAGTTATTAGATGAGTATACTGATACCACTCTCGTGTTTGTATAGTAAATATGAAGCTATATCCAGGAGAATCGTTTGGTTTATGTACAGATTAAACAAACAAGATATAAAGTGGTGTGCTTTAGAGGCAGATTTTGTTACATTTGGAGAAAGCCAGGGTAGCTGTTTCCCCCTGCTTACAGTCTTTATGCTAAGCTAAACCGAGTGTTTCCTGGCTACAGCTTCATATTTAACAGATAAACATTAGAGTGGTGTCAATCTTCTCTCACTGTCGGAAAGACCGCACATTTTCTAAAATGCCAAATTACTTCTTTAAAGTAGGCATATTGAATCTAAATAGTGGGATTTGAAGTAGATTAACAATTTCTACACAATCTTACCCTTTCTTGTTACTTTGTCTCTCTCCAAAAACGTTTTTGTTTTTGTAAGATTTTTTTGTGCACATATTTCTTATTTATATAAGCTCTTTTAAAACGGCTCTCTGTGTACCAACAAAGCTAAACTTATGAATTCATTAATGCTGCTTTGAATTTTCTTGAAAGAAAAAGAAAAGTTGAATGAAGTAAGTGGCTAGCGCAACTAACTTAACTACAACTAAATAACGGCCGCATCCTTCGCGTTATGCCCCTTTTCATTAACTTCACAACATGAGAGGAATTCTGCGGAATAAGTAGCAATGCAGCCGGCTTGGCCTTGATGACATTTTGCCAAATTTAGCTTTTCGCTGATAATTACTTTTTTGTTTGTGTTTGTTTGTTCGAGAGGCTCATTAGAAAAGCACTGATAGAGACTGTACCGAAATAATTGTTGCTCCCCTCCAAACCCGAGAGAGAGAGAGAGAGAGAGAGAGAGAGAGAGAGAGAGAGAGAGAGAGAGAGAGAGAGAGAGAGAGAGAGAGAGGCAAGAAAGAAAAGAGGTGAAGAAATATAAGATTTGGAGCAAGGCAGTGACCGTATGGGACAGGACGAGGGAGAGTGATGGCAGAGATGGAGCAAGAGAGAGATTTTACTCATTAAAAAGACGAGCACAACAAGGGGAGGTGGCATTAATCAGAGCTCCGCGCTAATGAGGCATTTTACTCATTACGCTGAAATAGAGAGGGGCCAAGGAAGAAAAAGCGGGAGGGGGGAGAGAGAGGAAAGAGAGACCACGGTATGACTAACTGTACTGTAATAGAGAGAACGGGAACAAATTAGGTAAGAAAAAGAACAATATGGAGGGAGGTGACAGAGTTAAGTATAGATGTGGTGGGGGGATAAGTGGGACAGGTTAAGATAAAGACAAAGTGGAGTCTACAGTGTAGAAACCGATAATAGTGATGTAAGAAGTGAATCCATTTGGCTCACTTTAAAGATTTGCCATTTGTGGTCTTTACTAGAATAAGTCACATGTAATCCTACTGGTGAAAAAGTGTGAGCTTTCCTTTATGGCCCTTCCATTCTTTCCTACCTTTATGGGACTGATCACCCCTTCACTCCACTATGTTGCAGTTGTTAAACATTATAGTCCCCAGTGACAATGTACTTTGAGTTGGTTTTTGGCTCATTGGGGAGATTATTCAATATTCTGTGATGCCTTAGTAGTGAGTAACTGGATATTGATAGACGACTACAGGAAAATCAATGTTGTATAATCTTTTCATATCTTGGTAAAAATCAAGATCACCATAGAGCAAATTAGCAAATTAAATGAAAGTCATTTTCGCTTTTAGCGTGCTTTTAAAGAGCATTAAAGCTTTACATTGGACTAATGGCAAAGTAGTGCAAGAGAAAAAACGCGTGTGTGTGTGTGTGTGTAATGCATTTGTTAGTGTGTGTATTACAGTAAGTAGTTTGTGTGTGTCAGTGCAGTTTGCATGGCCATCTGTGGAATGATCTATGTCTCTCCTTGCAAAGTGGAGTCGTTAATATTTGCATTATTTAAACCAAGAGGACTATCATAACTGATTTATTGTGCGTCTTTCAGGCTTTTAGAATTAAAAGGATTTGTAGAGGAGCTAAAGCAGATAACTTTACCCTACGTTGCAACTGCAGGGGCCACTGCTATGTGGTCTTTCTCTGCTGCTGTGAAGAAGAACCGAAACAACCAGGGACCGAAAATGCTTGTTTGTTTACTCGTTGTCAGTTGTGCTGTTCTTTGCAGCTTCTGGCTATTGCTTTAAATTATCTCTGCCAGTGATGGGACTGCTCACGCTGTGGTGGACAAGCTAAACAAACAAAGAGAAGACAATCTTTTAGAGTATACAGCTACGCTAGCTGTGTGCTAAGCTCTGTGAGGCTTTAATCAAAAACAACAGGGCATGAACTAAATACTAAGGGAAGCATGCTAACAGGCTTATAATGAAATTGTTAAAGGTCCCACGGCATGAAAATGTCACGTTATGAGGTTTTGTAACATTAAAATGCATTCCTCCAGCCTGCCTATGGTCCCCCAGTGGCTAGAAATGGCGATAGGTGTAAACCGAGCCCTGGGTATCCTGCTGTGCCTTTGAGAAAATGAAAGCTCAGATGGGCCGATCTGGAATCTTGCTCCTTATGAGGTCATAAGGAGCAAGGTTACCTCCCCTTTCTCTGCTTTACCCGCCCAGAGAATTTGGCCCACCCATGAGAGAGAGACATCATGGCTTTCAAACGAGCAAAGTGGCAGTTGGTCAAGGCCGATCACCAAAGTTGTTAGAATTTATCCTGCTAGGCACCATAAATATCTGTACCAATTTCATGACACTCCACCACGGTTTTACACAAAAATTAAAAATGTCAGCCTCATGGTGGCGATAGAGCAAAAGTTAGCAATCAACTGAAGTCAGTAGGATTTATTCTCTGGGGACCTTGAATGTATTTACAAAGTTTCATGGCAATCCATTCCGTATTTCTTATATATTTCCGTTGGACCAAAGACATTGCTATTCGTGGAGCCACATTGCCATTGTGGCTATGGACCCCCTCAGTAATGTTTGCCACATTCACATTAATATGCCTCTCATTTTTTAATAGTGTCCATAGTTTATGTTTTGTACCACTTAAGAAGAAATAAACCAAGAGAAAAAAAAAACATAACTCTGTTGCCTAAAACCGAAACAGTAACCGTTGTAGTTACTGACCCTCCCATGACACCACAACACAAAGCATCTCCTCTGTCTCTCTCCTCCTCATCATCAAATCATCATACGAGAGCTTTTGGTGCATGAAGAAACACCAAAACAAAACCAAGCTTCTGTTAACTGGCCTCCTCCCATCATTCTTCTCGCTCCTTCTCTTATTATCTCTTATAACCCCTGCCTGTACATGATTCAGATCTAATCTGAGTGATCCCAAACCATTGGAATTATAAATCTGAGATCTATTTTTAGCTGGCGCCAAACCCTCTCTCTTTCTCTCTCTCTCTCTCTCTCTCTCTCTCTCTCTCTCTCTCTCTCTCTCTCTCTCTCTCTCTCTCTCTCTCTCAGATCTCAATTTGATGAACTGTTTGGTTTTAATTAAAACTTGGTTATAACCTGGCCTGACATTCAGCCTGCTGCTGTCTTGTTCCAGGTCTACCTTGTGTCTGAGGATGTAATTCAACTCTTTGTGTCTGTGTCTTTCTGACTCTTTCTTGCCAGGACTCTGACCTTGTCCTGACGTTCAACCTGTCCATGCATCGCTCCTGGTGGATGGAGAACGGCCCGGGGTGCAGGGTGACACCCATCAACCCTCCTCCCTCCTGGGCACCCGAGGACCACCGATATATATCTATATCCGGCTGTCTGATGGATTTCCAGTTCATAGAGGTGGCTCACTCCTCGCTGCAGATACTCCTGGCTGTAAGTACTTGAGCTAAACAAGTACTTTCTAGTATGCACCTGCACTTTCCCCGCATGAAGAATACACGCTGTTACATACTCTTTGTTTGCTTACTTTCTGACATGAGACAGTAACCTCATGGCAACCTCATGTCTGTGCCTTAAGTTGAGTGTCAACTAGCCCCTAGCTTGGCTGGCCCCTATTGGAGGACAGGGTGTCCGTGGGGTTTTAAAAAGTATTAAAAGGTAGTAAATCAAATTGGTAAAAATGAAGGCCATTAAAAGGTATTAATCGCCATTTTACGAGGTATTCATTTTTTAGATATTTTTTTTTGCAAACTATGAGTTGTCCATTTGTTTTATTATGTCTATTTAAGTTGATCTTGTAAAGTTTGTGTGATTATCCTGCATCGGGTTATAGCCTATCCCCCACATCAAGATGTTGGGTCTGGGAACACACCATTGGCAGGGCTCAATCTGAGGGGCGGGATAAACGGTTGTCTTTCAAATTCCCTCTGCACGCTACAACCAAGCAGAGCAACGAAGAAGATAGCGGAGCTAGTTGATAGATTAAACTTTTGCCGTATCCAGTCGGCAAAACTCCGAACACATCTTCCTTTTTTAAGAATGACTTCAGTGCTGTTCTTTGTTCTTTTCTCAAAGAAAAACTTAACTCCAAGTCTTCCTGAGTTGCGGCTTAAGCCAATTCCAAAGACCGCTGTTAGCCAGGAGCAGCTCTTCTTTGTTTAAAATTTGTTTATATCCTACAAAGATGAACAGAGATCCTGAGTGGTGCATCACACAGATGAAGAGTATAGTGCAAACATTCCTCCAGGGCAAGTAGTTGACAGGTGGCATCTCAGCTGGTAAGAAAATATTGTATAGGGACAGTAGAAGTGGATAGGTTATTCAGATTGATTAAGGACATGTGTTAGCGGTCTCAGTGTGCAAGGTGGTTTTGTGCATTCTCTTAACAGTGTGGAAGTGTCATTGCTTTTACCTAAATCATTTATTTGAACAAGTTCTGAAAAAATATACTATGTACTCCTAGCTCTCGATGTAGATGTTGTGATGGTTGACAGTGTTTCCTCTAGAATTGTTTTCAGCAGCGGGGGTGGGGCTGTTGAACGTCAAAAAGTTACCTGAAAACAGCGTGTCGATTCTTTTTAGCATATCACATCACACTTTCAGTCACTATGACCACTACTACTACGGTCAGAAACATTTATTGTGCCAAAATATGAACAATAACGGCGCTGTCAATGGGCTTATCTGCTAATGTTAGCTGCCAACCGTTACCTTAAAACCATCCAGCAAATAGACTGCGCCGTTACCTGAAACCGGTGATTTAACGTCACCGCACATTTTACACACAGTTTAACAACAAAACAAAACGCGGAGTGAACATGACTAGCTACGTTTTTCATGTTGGTTTTGAGCGGTATGCACCCTCATGGGGAAGAAAAAGCAATTCAATAGAAGCACTTACCATGAGAGCTGGGGGTGGTACGGTTCATGAAAAAACATCCGAAGTGCTCGGTTCGCTAGTCTCGGTTCGGAGCGTGTGTGTGCCACACAGTTCGTCAGTACACTGTTAATGTGCACTAACCACTTACTGCCGTAGTGCCCACTTTCGACACCTATGTTAAAACACTTACTGGAAATGAAGAGTAGGATGAGTTTGACAAACGGCAAACCCATGGCAACTGATTGGACGATCGCGTCACATGGGTCTTGCTGCTCCCGAATTTCAAAACAGACTTTAATGGCGGCTCGTTCAGAATACGATCTCGTATTTTACGAAAATAGTTCACCGAAACGTTTTTCTGAAAACATTTTAAGCAAGAAATAGGCCATGCAGTTGCTGAATCTGTCTTCATTTCAGATCGACAAAGGTCAGTTTAAAAGATTTTCGTCAGATTTTGAGAGACACCGAGCCGACCGCTCCTCAAGTGGGGTGGGGTGCTGCTGCTGCTGTAGGTCACGTCACCTGCAGAAATGTCAAGTGGGAGAGAGGCTGCATGGAGCTGGAGGATGCGCCAGCGTCGTTTATAGTCGGGTGTGTGGGAACATTTTGGATTTCACGTTACCTATGATGAAATAAAACAATATATAGAACTGCCACTGTGTGCATGTATTGTGCAACATGCATTCAATATGCTAATTGTAGCTATATATCATATGCTGAAGTATATTCTGGAGTGGTAAAGATTAAAAGAAAAAATAACAAGAACCGTACAGAACCGAAAACCGTGACCCTAAAACCATGATATGAACCAAACCGTGGGTTTTGTGAACCGTACCACCCCTAATGAGATCACAGGTTCACTTAGTTTCAAATGGTTATAATGGCATCATAAGTTCAAACGGTGAATGCTTGTTTGCTTATATGTATGTCTGTTTTCTTGTATGTCTCTTGCCTCATGGAATATTTGTCATGTGTACTCATTTGGGTGTCTGTACATACAGAAGAAGGTTCACTTAGTTTTAAGTGGTTATAATGGCAGCAGTGAATGCTTGTTTCTTTGAACTGGTTTAATTTATCATTTTATTTCATCTATTAATTTTATTATGAAGGTGAAATAAATGCAAGATGGGTTAGGGTTGCAAGATGTTTCCAAAGTCAGTGAGTCTCAATCTATTCTGTTGACTTTCCCTATCTGTATCATTCTATTGGCCTAGAGGGTGTAGTTTTATAAATCTCAAACTCCGTTTAATGGTTAAAAAACGTGTTGCTGTATAAACCTGCAACTCAATGGCGTGTTGGTTTTAAAAAATATTGAGAAGGTATTACAAATGGTATTAAAAGGTATTGAATTTACCTACAGGATTTCTGTATATACCCTGGAGGAGGAAACTGCAGGAGGAAACAGCTAGCTTGGCTTTGTCCAGTGGTGGTTGGTGAGCACAGGTAAAGAGCATTAGCGAATTAGCATTTAGAGAAAGATGACTGGATTCAAAAGGCGTACCGTTTTGAGCATTTGTTACTACAGTATTGTACAGCCATGTACTGTAGGTTTACTGGGGCTTTTTTTGGGGGAAGAAAACAGCTGCTTGTTGTTCAGCAGTGAGACTGAACCAAAAGCTGGGATCCATGAAACCAAAACAAGGAGCTAGAAGACGCTAAAACGCTCCGCAGAGCTGATGGAAACTGCAAAATCGGGTGATTATTGGGTTTGATATCATGAGGGATTTTATCCATAGAGAATAATATGGATATTTTCGTGTGTGGGAGGGAGAGAGAGAGGGAGAGAGAGAGAGAGAGAGAGAGAGAGAGAGAGAGAGAGAGAGCTTTGAAATAATGCAATTGATGTTCTCTACAGTTACACTCACTGATACATTTAGTTTAATGTTTTCTAAAGTGTATTACAACCATGCCAACTCCTTTGTCTGTTGCAATGGGTTAGGGAATTTTGGGTGATTGTGCAACTTTGTGGTAAAATAAAGCATCCAGGCTCCATTAAGTTAATAACTTCATACCCTCATTAACATAGAATGGGCTGGATAAGCTGCTTTAGAGACTCTATCTCAGTTTTTTTTGGGTCTTTCTTGCTCACTCTGTTTTACTTCATTGTTACGAAAAAAAGAAAAAAAACGATTTCCTTCTCTCTGTTTCCCTCTGCCTGTCGCTTACCCTCGCCCTCTGTAATTCTTCCTCTACCGCACTGTCAAACTGCGATAATTAGCAGGATCAGAAGAGACAGCAGAGAGAGAAATAAAGAGTGGGAATGAGGGAGGCCTGTCACTTTTTATACAAGTCTCCTCTGTACTTTTTTTCGGAGCACACACACGCATATGAAAACAGACACACACGCAATAAACAAACTGACGCTTCAATGTGACTGCATGAATAATTACACCAACAGAAAGAGAGAAGGAGTTTGGGAGTTTCAGCATCTTTTTCATTCTGAGGCTCCCTCCCTCACTTATCATGACTGTCGCCCACTCTCACCCGCTGTCCTCGTGCCCTCTCTGTCAATCGATAGTGTTACTTATAGTATGGCTGAGTGCCAAGCCACCACATAGCTGCACCACTGTCTCGCTGTAATTGGTGTGTGGAAACACTGTCATGCTCCATGAGCACACATTCAACAGTTTGACTGGTTCACTGGCTGACTGGCTGGCTGGTTTACTGTAATTGGTGGAAACACTGTCAGGGTCCTTAATAGCATACGTTCAACCAGTCGACTGGCTGACTCAGCGCGGGGTAATGGTTGGGTTGGGTCGGATTCAAAGCTGACTGGTTGTTTGCATCTGGTAAGCTGGTATACTGGCTGGTTAACTCATGCTGGTAATTGTGTCTGGTGAGGCCAATGTTTTCCAGAAATCATGGTGCTTTTTGATGGACAGGGTAAAAAATCTGAAATGAACATACAGTACAGGCCAAAAGTTTGGACACACCTTCTCATTCAATGCGTTTCCTTTTTATTTTCATGACTATTTACATTGTAGATTCTCACTGAAGGCATCAAAACTATGAATGAACATATATGGAATTATGTACTTAACAAAAAAGTGTGAAATAACTGAAAACATGTCTTATATTTTAGATTCTTCAAAGTAGCCAGCCTTTGCTTTTTTATTAATAAGGGAACAAATTCCACTAATTAACCCTGACAAGGCACACCTGTGAAGTGAAAACCATTTCAGGTGACTACCTCATGAAGCTCATTGAGAGAACACCAAGGGTTTGCAGAGTTATCAAAAAAAGCAAAGGGTGGTTACTTTGAGGAATCTAAAATATAAGACATGTTTTCAGTTATTTCACACTTTTTTGTTAAGTACATAATTCCATATATGTTCATTCATAGCTTTGATGCCTTCAGTGAGAATCTACAATGTAAATTAGTAGGTGTGTCCAAACTTTTGGCCTGTACTGTATGTCAGGACAGTGTGGAAAAGTCAGAAAAGCCACTGAGGCAATTCAGCTGTCAAGGTCTTCAACAGAGCATGTCTTTGTTTGTCTGGGTGGTCAATTGGGTATGTGATGGACTCACTGATTTTGTCTCGTGTTTACAGTTACAGCTACATCTCTTGTAGAATGTTTCACACCCAGCTTCTTCAGGCTCTGTAATGTAACGAGCGGATTGTTTTGCTCCCTGACTGTTACAGCAAATTACTGTATTATTTTTGAAGAGTTAACTAACTGATTAGTTCTCCAAACTACAAAACACAAAGGTTTTTCTTTACAATGTGCACAGTGTGAAGCTCTGAGCTGAAGCTCTGAGTCCTGACGCCATCACTGCCAGACTGCAGCACAGTAGGGGAATACGTAGGACTTCTGTGATTACAGTTGTTTTTTTCCCTCTCAACTTTATTTTACCTGCTAATAGCAGAGTGATGTTGAAATGACATTTCACAACAAAAAACATAGCTGAGGCTTCCTGCGGGCTCAGTGGTCTAGAATGCATGCTTGCAAGTCATTTTAGTGATTAGCATTACTTCAACCAGAGTGGAGCAACTAATCAGTGATATCACCTATTGTTGTTTTTGGTTGGGAAGAAAACCTCCACACACCCCTTCGCTGCACACAGTTGAATAGCCTTAACTATGAAATGTTTATGGGTTCAAGTAAATAAAACGATGATGCTTGTTTACACCTATTAGCAACACTGAAACAGGTAACTGAGAGGAAGTGCACTAATTACAACCACTTTAGAGTAAATATACTGAACAGTATTAACACCCACAGTCAAGTATGTTTTGCTCCAAATTATTTCATGTCCTTACATTTTTCTGATGTAAAATCCAAGATGTTGAAATTGTTCTGTCAAAATGGCTCTTAATATCCAACAGACAATATAAACTTTTAAAACAGTCATGACCCTATGCTCACAATGCACACTCTTTTCCAAGTAAACTTTTCAGTTATTTTGTGTACACCAAATATATGAACGATGCAAACAGAGAACCAACAAGTGGCACTGCCGACACAGGACGCTGTTATTTGGTCACTTAAAAGATAGTCTGGATCAACGGAAGTATATTTCCATGTCCCTCACCTTCCGCTCTCTCTGTGTTGCCATTCCCAAACTCTGTTTGCTTCGGGAAACAACAACAAACTTCAAGCGAGTAAGCTAGACGCTGAAAATGGCAAGTTTTGAAAGATTTGGATGGTGCAATAAGTCAGGCCTGCTTGGTCCTTTCGGGGAACGATTGTAAAGATTTACAAAGAATGTGTTTACAGCATTTACTCTCTAACTGGGACATTTTGGAACCAATTGGCGGGATTGCTATAGAAGAAGTACACACAGTGATACACTGGTAAGAGCAAATAACGTTTAACCATGTATCCAGCTAATTTAAATAGCTCATGTTACTGTATTGTCTGAACAGTTCATTTCATTTCATTTAAAATTGTATGTGGCGTTTTTTTTTTTTTTTGTGGGGTGCAAATGATCCACCAAAACAAGTTACTTCCCAGACCATTTTACAGAACCACCGTCACTGCGTCCAAAGCTTAGCGCCGGCCAAGACAATTGTGATTGGTTTAAAGAAATACAAACGACCCAAGGCGTTTTTTTTCTCCTATCCTAGAATGTATCTCTGGTGTAGCCAGACCTTACTCCACAGCGCTGTGGAGATGGGTCTGGCAGTGCGAGACTCCTGCCTACTACTTAGCGCAAGAACTCTCAGGGAATCACCAAAGTCATCAGGATGCATCATCTGGGGCCATGGCTTAAACCTATGGAAATGTTTAACACTTAATGATGTGCGAGATAATACTTACAAAATGTAATGATGTAAAAAAAAAATAAACAGGACAATTAAACCACCAGAAGGTGACACCCAAGAGTTTATAGACATTCAGCAGACGCTCCTTGGTCCGTCCTCTCATAATGATCAGTAAGATGGCCGTGTTTTTTAATGACCACAACCAAAGGACAAACTGTACTTCGGGTTCTGTTAATTCAGTCATTGAAATATTGTAATATAGGGCAGAAATAACTGAAATGCTTTCAAGGTTTACTTGTTCATCATGTGGGGGGAATAAATTGAGTCAGTAGCATACAGTATGTAGTGTTGGTTTAGGGTCGAATTGTATTCATGGAAGCAGCACTGGGACCAGATTGCTTTTCATAGTTATTGTTATTCAAAGATCAGGGAAGAGAAAGAACAATGCATAAGAATTGAATGTCAGTCAACCAAGGCAACCGCTGTGCTCTACAGCACTAATCCCATATTTGCTGAATATGTTAAACCTCCCATTTTTTTTTTTATTCTGATTAAGAC
The DNA here is from genome assembly GCF_004354835.1 of Perca flavescens. Lineage (NCBI taxonomy): Eukaryota > Metazoa > Chordata > Actinopteri > Perciformes > Percidae > Perca > Perca flavescens. The sequence goes on from NC_041348.1 coordinate 15,044,636, forward strand.
AGGTAAGAACTTCCTGAATCAATTAAAGAAAAGCTTGCAACAAGGGATTGTGTATGGCAGATGCAAAATTCGAGGGTGAGCCAGGTTGATACTTGATTTTACTTAATTTGATTTACTTGTTGCTGTAAATTGTGTGTAGTTTTACACAAGCATTAAATAGCACGAACAAATTAAGTTGAAAGTGATTGGACGTAAATATTGATTGTAGCAAGTGATTTTTCAGTGCAGCTTTGACTGGCTGACGAAATATTTTCCTCACAAATAATTCACAGAGAGCAAAACATTAGTTTGAGTGTAAATGGTCATCTTCAGCACATAACAGATTGAATCTAATGAATGTGATACCTTCATCATTGCACAGTTTAGCTGGCGTAAAATGATGCAGCTGTATTGGATTCACTTATTTGGCGATGAATACATTTTCCTAATGGAGTAATGCATCCAACTTAAATGAGATTATCACACACGCAGACAAACAACTCTACAATTACGATTCCTCAAAAAGTTGTGGGTGTAAAGACGCAGGGGAAGGGGAAAAATCATTATGGATCTAAATTACATCATGATCTTCTGAAATGTTGGTCGTACATCAACCTGTGAGCTGATTCAGTTTTTACAAACCTTGAGGGCGATGATGCAGTGGTGTCAGCACTTTCCATTGCGATCGTTTTGGCAAAATACAACCTACTCTTCTGCCTTAGTGGAGGACAAACTGCGTCACCTTTAACTGCCTTCCCCATGGCATCTGTCCTTGCTTTTTTAAAAGGTCTCCTCCCACGACGCTTCCCCTGAATTTTTATGGTCTCAGGCTATGCAGAACTCACACTGTACGTTTCCCCTTCCTTATCAACCACCAGCTGTTTGACATTCTACTTTCTCCCTGAGCTCCTTTCAAAACTTCCAGGTGTTATCAGAATCTCTGCTAAGGGAGCATTTAGGACTTGATAATTGTAGGAGCGAATGATGATTCAGTTATCTTTTTTTTGGGTTAATAACATTTCTTTGCCATGTGGCAAATGTTGCCCTACACTATTATGGGATTCTTGATAATTTTTGGGGCACTAATGATAAAGCATTCGCTGTAATAAACCCAATGATGTCCAAATATCTTGATACTGTATGCTACCTCATTACTCTGGTAAAAACAAAACAAAACAGAAATGCCCAATTTAAATCCCAATGTAATTATTACATTGATTTATTCACTATTAAATGTGTACAAATACCCATGTATATTAGGACTCATTCCAGTGCCCGAAGGATTCAGTTATCTACAAAAAGTGCAATTTTTACCTTGTTGTTTGGCTCTAGGGACAGCAATATCTAACTGTGATTGACTGGTGAGTCCAACACTTTGGTCCAGACTGAAATATCTCAACAGCTATTGGGCAGATTCATGGTCCCTAGATGATGTTTCCGGATGACTTTGGTGATCCTCTGACTGTTCCAGCGCCACCATGAGGTTCACACTTGTGGTCTTGAGCGAAACGCCTCAACAACTTTTGAATGGATTGCCATTCAATTTGGTACACACATTCATGTCCACCTCAGGATGTATTGTAATGTCTTTAGTGATGGCTTAACTTTCCATTTAGTGCCATCATCAGGTCAAAAATACCTGCAAATGTTTGCATGCTTACATGCTAAATCAAGATTGTAAAAAGAATATAATATATATATATTCTTTTTAGAGGGTATAGAGGGTGCATCTGCAGTGCAGGAAGCCCACTTTGGAGTCATTATCATCACAAACATTTGTTCAGAACATTCTGTTCAAGCTCTGAAAGGAAAAATGTTATCGTCAACTATTGAGGAGTGGCAAGAACATTAAATTTGACAGTCTATCACCCATTACTCTTCCCTGCCTTAAGTATGTGCCACTAGGTTTACTCACTTTTGCTCAACTAACTACAGTGTTTATCATGGCTTAGACATGAAAGGAGAGAGAGACAGGGAATGACTTGCAATGGGCCTCAGGTCAGAATCGAACCTGCGGCCACTGCGTTGAGGACTGAGTTTCTGTATATGGGCGCGCGCTCTAGCAGGTGAGCTACCCAGTCACCCTGCTGCACAGTCTTTTAAAGAAATGTGATATGGGTCTTCCTGCTTTCTGGGATAGTGTGTGTCACCGTGCACGTAAAAGCCAATTAAAATGGTTTCTGCTCTGAATGAGGTACATGGCTCTGTGAGGTGAAGTGGTGAACTTGTTCAAGTTCTTGCTTGTCAGGCTGATCGGGGCAGTGATCCCGTCCATGCTGAAGTGGTGCTATTTCTATTTTCACTCGTCAGACTGAACACCCTTCAGTATTGCCGCGGTAACTAGGTAACCCTAATCCACAGACAAAATGAAAAAAGGAACCGGTGTCTGTCTGAGAAACCTGAGGGAACAGCTCACTTTAATTCGGTTCATCCAAATGCTGACAAAAGCTGCAAACCAGGGTAAGAAATATGTATAACAACAAAGAGGTACAGGGGAGAAGCTAAAATATTTCTTCTTGTTAGTTTATTCTAACACACACACACACACACACACACACACACACACACACACACACACACACACACACACATTTGCAACCCATTGCAACAGACAAAGGAGTTGGCATGGTTGTAATACATTTTAGAAAACATTAAACTAAATGTATCAGTGAGTGTAACTGTAGAGAACATCAATTGCATTATTTCAAAGCGCTGCATCTCTCTCTCTCTCTCACACACACACACTCACACACACACACTGTGATCGCTCACCATTATTAATTGTTAATAATTCCTTAGCTCTTTAAAGTTTTTGAAATAGATTAGACTAAACATTTTTTTTTTTTTGCATAATAAAAATTGTTTACGTATAGCACTGACTAAAGTTAAAGTGTTAATTTAATTTTAAGTGTTGACTGAAGTGCTGAAAGGATTCATTGGAGGGACTGAGAGGAACTGAAAGCATGTGTGAGTGTGATACATTTTGGCTGGAGGTGTCAGCTGAAGTGTAAGCACTGAAAGCGGATGAATTTTCAGTTAAACAATAAGAGATGAAAGCAGTGGAAGTGTCCGTTGAGGAACAATTTTTCTGTTAATGATTAAAAATGTAAAAAAAAAAAAATGAATGCAATTGGAATGAATTAATTAACACTGATAGTATGGTATTATATTTAATATATATAATAATAAATAAATAAGATAAGATACAGTAAGATAAGACTTTATAGTCCACCTTGGTGGAAATATGTCTTTGGCATTCCCAAAACATTAAAGGTCCCATGGCATGAAAATGTCACTTTATGATGTTTTTTAACATTAATATACGTTCCCGCGGCCTGCCTATGGTCCCCCAGTGGCTAGAAATGGTGATATGTATAAACCGAGCCCTGGGTATCCTGCTCTGCCTCTGAGAAAATGAAAGCTCAGATGGGCCGATCTGGAATCTTGCTCCTTATGAGGTCATAAGGAGCAAGGTTACCTCCCCTTTCTCTGCTTTGCCCGCCCAGAGAATTTGGCCCACCCATCAGAGAGAAACATCATGGCTTTCAAACGAGCAAAGTGGCAGTTGGTCAAGGCCACACCCCCACCTTCCCCCTTGCCCCACCCTCACTCCTCCTTAATAGCTACAGACACAGAAATTGCACATACTAAGGAAAGCTCATTGTGGGACTGGCTCTAGTGGCTGTAATTTTGCACCAAGGCTGAATTTTGGGAAAGAGACTTCAGATACAGTATTAGGGGACCACTAAGGTCTATATAAAAGCATCTAAAGAGCACCATGTCATGGGACCTTTAAAACTCAACATGACATTGGATGTTATCAACATTAAACATACAGCACACTAAAGGCCCAGACACAACGACCAGACGGCCGATCAGTCTCCCCGAGTTGGTCAAAAAAGTGCCTTGGAACACACCAAAGTGACGAGGCGTAATATGTCTCCATAACAGCAGGCGGCGGTAATCTGTATTTTCGCCCAAAAATTAAAACCGGCAGCTGATTGGACAAACTCGTCACGTGGGTCTGCTTTCTCTGGAAATTTAAAGACTGTCATGGCGGCTCGTTGAGAATATGATCTCATATTCTACTAAAATAGTTCACCGAAACGTGTTTCTGAAAACATTTTAAGCGAGAAATAGGCCATGCAGTTGCTGAATCTGTCTTCATGTCAGATCGACAAAGGTCAGTTTAAAAGATTTTCGTCAGATTTTGAGAGACTCTAGTCACGCTCATTCCGCTCCCCGTTTCCGGGTTAGCACTCTACCAATCAGATGGGTCATTTGAGTCCGACTGCCGGCAGTGCCCGCCCTGCCGATTATATATGTCAAATCGGCCAAAATGAAGGCCGTCGGCCCCTCGGACGGACGACGGCACGGAACACACCGAACAGACTCGAGTCGCTGACCTCGCCAGACTGTCCGACGGCCGATTATCGGCTCGGAGTGTCTGGACCTTTATACTACACGCCATTAAACATAAAACAACAACTGTGCAATGGGCAGAAACAACAGCAGGTGGAGAGGAGGTAGGATACAGCCTACAAGAGAACATATTTAAAAATACCTTGTCTTTTTATAGTGTAGTCATTTTGCATTCAGTGCCTCTACAGCATGGGGAACTCTTATAAATATTCCAGCTCGCCCTCGGGACCCTGAATGGACGGCCAGACGGGAGCAGCTCAAACTCAGAGTTTAGTGGGTGAGAGGCATCCACAGATATCTGTCTGGCCTTCCTGAGTACGGCACTGTCAAATAGATCATTAAGCTGCTTTTGTGGCCTGCCAATCACCTTCCCTGCTTTTTGGAAAGCTTCTTTTTGTCTTTTACGTTTAAGTTGCCATACCAGGTGGTTATATTAAACAATATAATAATCCTTTCATTCCCAGATTTTTTTCCCCCAAAACATAACCCTTGGTAGAAGTTTAATTTCCCCATAGTTACTTTCTCATTTCACTTGGTGGCAATATTAGAATTGGAATGCTTTAAGCTTCAATGCATGAAAAAATATTGTAGATTAAAAAAAATACATAAATAAAGTTACCTTCAAGATCAGTGTACAGCGCTGTGGGCAAAGAGATCTAGATGGTTGTTTGGATGTTTTTAATAATCTTGTTCATATCAACATTTGTTAAAGATTTTGTTATGATATAAATTATTTTATGGAGAACTTTTTAGCACCACAAAACTCAAAATGATAGATACTTAAGTGTTCAGGCTTCACAAACAACGAGTAGTGCAAATATAGCTGCAGGCACCAAACCTACTCAGACCCACAACTCCAACATTAAACAAGATAAGGCGCACACACGTCACAACCCCATAGCTGATATTGGTGCACCGACGGCTATTTTATTTGGCTTCCTTCACATCGGGAGAAGATAAAGCTTATTGTAAACAGGATATTATGTTTACATGCAGCAACACCAAAACGGAATATGTGAGTGTCCAGAATATTAACAGGATATTGATGTGCAGAGAAACGCACTCTTGTCACAGCTGATCAAATGTTCTCTATTGCAGGGCGGCACGGCTCTCTGCACTCTGTTCAGTGGTACTAACAAAACTGCACCCAAAAGTCATTTTCAGAGGCAATGAGCCTGCAGAAGACAGAACAGGCTCCGGTTCAGTGTTTACTGCTTGTGACAGGAAAACTCCGCAAACTCCTGAAAGTCTTTTAAACATTTTGACTTTGTGACAGTAAAAGTGTCCTCTAAAGTGCTCATATGTGTGGCCGGGTTAGCGCAGTTGGTAGAGCAGGCGCACATGTATAGAGGCGTATGCCTTGATGCAGAAGGTCCTCGGTTCGAGTCTGATTTCCTGCATGTCTTGCCCCTCTCTCTCCCCTTTCATATCTGGCTGTCCTTTCCATTAAAGGCTGAAATGCCCCAAAAAAATCATATTATGCTTTTCCCTTTCCTTTATTGTGTTATATATCTTTTTGTGCACATTATAGGTTTACAAAGTGAAAAGGCCCAAAGTCCACCCCAAAGGGACTTACCATCTCCAACAGAAAACACTGTTCACAAACTGCTCCAAAGAGCTCTGTCGTAGTCCAGCCTTTACTTCTGTGACAAACTATCGTCACTTTGTAACACACGTTATAATGCTCGCCTAGCTGCTAGCGTGGTGCGCCCCCATATTCTGCTTCTGATTGGCTAGCAGTGCTGACCTACTTACTGCGCATGTGTGACTCCCAACAAAGATGGAACAGAAGTGAGATGCCTCACTCTGTAGCTAAAACAGAGAGTTCAACACACTGGGTGAAAAGAGGAGCTGCAGTAATGTGCAGTACAAAAATATAGTGTTTTTTATTTATTTTTTATTAAACAGCCTATTCAGGTACAACCTCTAAATACAATTATGAACCTGAAAATGAGCATAATATGAGCACTTTAAGTGAAAACTAATAGTGAATCATTCTAGCCGGAGTGACAATGACTGTCTGTGGCCTGAGGTCATCTTAATCTTTTAAAATAAAGATATTCCACTAAACCGCTGTCAGTGGCAGTAAATTTTGCCTTTTAACAGTGGCAATTTCTTCTGAGGCATTTCTGATACATAAAGCCTCCTGTGTTATCCAAATAGATTTTCTCATCACCGTCGATCCCCATGCTGATACTGGTAGCATTGTCTACTTCCAGTCTTTGGCTCAGCTTTAAGTAAATGCATCCCCCGCTGAGAAAAACACTATATTTCTATAACTCGTATATTTGTCAGAGACAGGTAGAGAAAAAAGGGGGGAGAGAGGAGAAATAAAGAAACAGAACAAAATAGAGGAAGGGAGAAATGAACAGAAGCAGGAAGGAAATAGCAAGAGTATGAGAACAGGAGGGAGGAGAGAGGTGCTTTGGGAGCTGAACATTATTTAGACTAAATGAGGTCAGGACCTTGAGATATACTCTGAATCTCAAATGTAGTTGCTCACATTTGCAGCTCACTGTGTATTTACATGTATGTGTATGGCTGTGTGTGTCCATGTAATACCAACCAGGTCATTTTTGGTTACACTTAAATCCTCCTTTGGCCCCTTTAGTCCGGTTAATGTGTTCTAAATCTTCGTCTCTTACCTCATTTCTTTCTATCTCTCTTTCCTCCTCTATCATCGCTGGGGTAAGAAAGTCACTAGAAATCCGACCTCACATTGGCTGTACCGTCCTACTGCATCTTCGCTCCAATCAGCCACCTCCCACAGGTCGCCTTGGAAACAGACAGCCAATGGGAGATCAGATCAGAGAGCAAAGGTGTTCTGCTAGTGTGGATTGCTTTATCACTGTCAAAACACACACACACACACACACACACACACACACACACACACACACACACACACACACACACACACACACACACACACACACACACACACACAAAGGATCTACTTCCAAGGAGCAGCACTGTAGGCCCTTTATTGTTCAATCTGCAGCCGTTATTGTTTTCAGGTTTATGAACGGCTTCAAGCGGAGGTGAGACCATAAGAGAGAACAATGTGGGATACGCCTCTGCGTTTAGTTACAAGCCCGGCACAACAAAGCCCTGTCAGAGCGGGCGGCGGTGGTGGTGAGGTTTTCATTTTGACAATAGCAACAAAGACGTAACTATCTACCTTGACATCATAACACCAAAGCAATACAGGGAGCTGGAAATTCAATTTCAGCGATCACAATCTCAATAATGTTGACACAGCGCCATAATAGAGACATCTTTTTTTTTCTTCATTTTTTATAGTTGTATATGTTTTAACGACGACGTGTCTTCTCTGTGATATGCAGACACTGTACGCATTTGTGTATTTGTTTAACGAGATAACATAATAAAAATATTTGAATGAAAACTGTGTCAGTACAGCTGGGAAACCATGAAAGTTTAGGCTAACCTTGAGGTTGTCATTGAAGATACAAGAGTGTGTGTGTGTGTGTGTGTGTGTGTGTGTGTGTGTGTGTGTGTGTGTGTGTGTGTGTGTGTGTGTGTGTGTGTGTGTGTGTGTGTGTGTTTGTTTGTCCATTGAGTCAAGTGCTCTATTTTGGAGCAATATACCACAGAGCTGTTCTGCTCCACTTACACCAACACCTGTTTACCCTGTCCGTTCCAACAATTTGTTTAATATCCATGCTCTATCTATCTATCTATTAGGGGTGTGCAAAAAAATCGATTCACATTCGTATTGCGATTCAAGATCTACTGATTTTTTTTTTTTTTTTTTTTTTTTTGTAATGGCGTTTATACTATTGTCCTGAAATGAGTTTAGATCGCCATTCCCATAGATGGCGCTGCGTCGAATTCACACTGACGCCTGGGCACTCTTGTTAGAGAAGAACAAGGGCAGCAGAAGTAGTTTAGTCGGTGCAAACAGTGGCAAACCTCACAGAAATAATTATTCAACCTGCTCCATCCTCATTGAAGGCAAGAGTTTGGGCACATTTTGGCTTTTATAACCTCGAGGGGAAGACCACAAACTTGAGAACTCACATGGTACGCCATCACCCAGAGATTAACATTAATGCAACACTATGTAACTTTTCCCGCTTCGGCCCCCCTACAGGTTGTCTCATTGGAACTACAGCTGCAGCTAAAAGTTACATAGTGTTGCTTTAAAGACGTGGACGAACAACAACCTAAAGTACCTAACATGCCAGTCAACCAACGCACTCTCTTTGAATGCTCTAAACTCCCACCGAACTCTGAACGAAAAGCTCTTTTTATTTAACAGTTTTATTTTGTACTTGAATTAAATGTATTTGAAAGCTGGCCAAAGCTTGGCACTTTGCAGTTTTTAGTTGCAAAAGTTTATATTTTTGTATGAAGTGTGTGTTTCTTTTCTTTTAAATTGTATGTCTACTGCAATCACATGGAAAAAGTAACATTTACATAGTGTGAATCGTTTTTTGAATCGAGAATCATTTTTGAATCAAATCTTCAGCCTAAAAATCAATATTGAATCAAATGGTGACATTTTCTGAATCATGCACCCCTACTATTTATCTATCTATCTGTCTGTCTGTCTGTCTGTCTGTCACACAAACGAATAATCCCTCCTCTGTTTTCTGCTGCTCTCTTTGTCTCTAGTTGATGGGGTTTATCTACGCCTGCTATGTTGTCAAGCTCATTTCAGAAGAAGAGGATAGCTGTAAGTACACATTCTCACACATGCACTCACATGTACACACATTTTACAGCAGACCCCAAAAGCCTAAAAAAAAGTGATGTCTACAGTATATTCATCCTGTGTTAAAAGTCACTGTTTTCGTTAAGCTGCGCCATTGTTGCTACGCCTGTTACATTAAGCTTACTATTCTATCCAGGCACATTTGCAGTTTAACAGTGATAATGGAGGGAGCTTTACCATCTAAATTTAGTTTTTTTTTTTTTTTTAAAACAATGCCTCCTTAATTTTAGACTGAGGTAGAAAAAAGCTGGTGTCCCATTTCCAAGGCAACTGTGGATTTTGTGACAACTGTTGCTAGCAGATTTGATCAGCTGTACTAGTTAACTAATTAAGCTATACATTAGCTCAAAGAGTAGGTTGAAAACTCGTCACCTGACTTTTGTAATGTTTCCAGCTCGTTTTAAAACGAGAACTCCTTAAATATGCACTTGATGGCTACATAAAGTACATAACATTGTGCTAATAGGCCAAGGCTTAAAAGCTGCATGTCTCAGCCTCCTCACCAGTTGATGATCCATGCAGAAGACATGGAAGTAACAACACAATATTGTTCTTTTATGTGTAGAGTTAGCTAGTGCTAGTACTGTGAGTTTAAAAAGCTTCTAACATAACTTCTAACATAACCCTTAGATAGGCTATAGACCGAATCACAGTGATGTTGCACTTACACAAAAATCCCCTCCGGGTAGAAAACTGGCCGTTGATTTGATTTGCAGAGATATGTGAAATCGGCAAACTTGTTTGTTTCTGTTGTCATTTTCAGCAATAGACCTAACCATAACGTTTAAAGATATACTGTATAGTTAAACACAGTGGTCCGACCTATCTGGCGTTTCTGCTGTGCTTATTTTTGTACAGTTACTTTGCTAGCGTCTTTTGCTAACGTGTGCAGCTCACATAGAGCAGACAAACATGCTGTTTAAAAGGTCAAAGAAATTCACCACCCTCCAAACTCTTTAAATATCAGGTATCGCTCAACGGCCCCATGCACCCTGCTTCACTATGTGGAGAAATTCAAAGCTTGACAGACCTGCAGGGCTTAGTTACGGTTGCTAAGCTAAGATTGGACAATCACTGTTCAGGGGGAGGGGGTTTAGCTACCTGTCAATTTTGAATATATTTGGTAAAGTAGGTACAGGTGGTTTAGGTTTATGTGTCTGGTGCTCCTGAATTCAGGAATCAAGTCAAACTCGTGAAGTAAATTCCTCTGTTTTCTCTTCATCGCTATTTCCTGGCGTGTCCTCTCGTTCAATCTTGGACTGAGGGCCTTCACTGACATTTAGACCGAATTCAAAGTGAAACCTGTAGCCTCCAGCTTTTGCAGCCAGGCTCATTCATTTACAGTGACACGCAGAGAAGGAGACAAGAGAGAGAGAGAGAGAGTGTGAAGGATGAGGAGTGCTAGGTAGATTCATGCTCCATCAAAATTGTCTTTCATTCATACGTCTCTCCCACATACTCACCACTTTCAACAATCATCACCAAGCAACAGACCAACAAAACATGTTCACCCATCCATACATCATTTATCATTTATTCAGTCTTTTATAAATGCATCAGTTCATCAATTCAACCATGTTGATTGAGAAGTGTGTCATTGACTACCATTTAGGATGTCTAAATGGATTGCATTTGAAGTTGCAGTTACAGACGAAGAAAATGGGGCAAATCATGTGTTAATCAATGTTAATTCTGCGATTGTAGTATTTTGAATGCAGTGTGTGCCTGTGAGCATTAACATGAATGAGCTCATTTACCTGAGGCCATGAGTTTAGTTTTTCCATTAAAGTAGACGCAGCCGTTCTGTGGGAGGATCAATACGCAAGCATGTCTTATTCAACACTGAATTCAGGGTGGTGTTTGCCAACACATAAATATTGATAGGTGATAAATGCAGACTGGATCAGTGGAAAAAGTTTGAAGTGCTGACAGGAGACTAGTTTTCCTGCGTTCCTTCTTGTCCAAAGCAGATTGGAGATTTCAATATTTTCCATTTGTTATAAAACTGTGGCTCAGCGCGCTGCATACAAGACCTGCGTCTCTTCATGTGACAAAAATGTGTCATGTGTTCAATGAGGTCACAGATAAATATTATAAATCATCACATTGTTAGACTTAAAGAACAGTTAAGAGTGATCTAACACTGCATTTATCCCACGTTTAATGTGGTATAAATTAAGTTTTGGGGGTTATTTTGAGAGGAGAATTTTTCAACACTGCATTTTAATGAGCTTTGTGATGACAGGAAACCTAAAATGCCACTTGTTCCATGTCTAAATAATTAATGTCAAACAGTTATTATTTGGCCTGTGCTTAACTGTTGTATTTTGGCCCCTGGCTCTCAATGCTGCACATCCCTGCTTGTTTTGCAGCCTGAGAGAGAGCTTGTTGTAGCAAAACAACAATTTTAGATGCGATAAAGCTTGAGGAGTATGCTGTATATCCACGTGAGAGTTCATGTGCTTAGTGACATGTAAACTGCTGCTTTTTAAATCACTCTGACCTTCACTGTAACAACTGAATTCAAAGGCAGAATCTTCACAGTAGAACCTTTATCAATTAGTTTCTTGTTTGAAGGCCTTGAAAACCTATTTTCCCAGTAAGCTCCGAACGATGAGTCCGACAAAAAACACTTATTGTTTTTGCCAAAGTTAGAACACTTTTGGGTATTTCATATGACAGATTTTGGCGTTCATGTTTTTGACCTTGCGTTTCTCACTGGATTGGAAAATATGATGCCACAATGTACAGTATTTCCATGCACCAATCGGAGTTTAGCAACATCTCAATAAAAGCATAATGACAGTTGTGTGGTTGTTTGCTCATGTTGCCGGCACTGTCCAACAAATCTGATCAAACCACATCAATCCCATCGGCAACACCTGTCTGCTCTGAGCGCATCCACCTTCACTCTCTCTCTCGCTCGTCCACACACGCTAAGCCCGCGCTACGCACTGAGTGGTACTTGTGCTATTCTTACAAATAGCCATGTTTCCATCCAAACATTTTTATGTGAATTATCTAATTAGAAAAGCTGAATGGAAGCGACCACTCCAGCATTATTTTCCCCAGAGCTGTCAAACACACTGCTGCATTCGTAAAGGAGACTCCCCGCTATAAAAAGAGAGTACTGATTTGGCACCTCTCGGTCATCATCTACAACAAATATGGTCTCATATGAGCTGAAACGGAAGAACCTGCCCAACAGCAGTAAGATTGAGACAGCAAAGCTCTCTTTTCCCATGTTGTTTTCCTGACATTTAAACCTTGTGCCCAGTTAGACACTTTATTTACCCAGCAGATGGAAACGCACCTAATTTACCTTCTATTAGTTGCCACATTTGTAACATTGGATTTAAATTCCCTTGATTGTGGAATCCAACGATTATGCAAAATGATCTTTGGTCAGCTCAAATGATCACGATCAGGTCATCAAGTATTAATTGTTAGGCCTACCCCTGAATGTTCTTCCATTAACTTTCGTATATAGTCATGAATATTAAATGTAAAGAAACACTTAGGGCCCTATTTTAACGATCTGAAACGCAAGTATCAAACGTGAAACGCAAGTAGCTTTGTGGGCGGATCTCGGGTGCTGTTGCTATTATACCGGCGGGATAAATGACCTTGCGCCCGACGCAAATCTAAAATGGGTTGGTCTGAAGTAGCTAGGTGTGGTTTGGACGTAACGTGCAATAAACCAATCAGAGCGTCATCTCACATTCCCTTTAAGAGCAGGCGCGCTTGTTCTATGGCGGATTGCTATTATAACGGCGGGTGTTACAGTGGCGCACGCCAGTGGGGGTTGTCCGGGATGTGGCAAAGTAATAAATGCCCGTCTTAGCGAGGTGGCGATGTTGCTGCGGCGTCTCAGGGGCATCTCCTCATGTCTGGAGAGGATTGGTGCAACCATGGAGCGTGGGCCTCCAAACGCACCACCTGCACCTGTTGTGCCGCTTCCTCCTCCCCCCACTCCATCTCCGTCCACCTGCTCCACCAGGAGCGCATCGAGTGTCCAATCCCGCCGTAGTTCAACATCACGTCTCCTTAAGTCCTCTAATATTTCCTCATTTATGTCATCAACACATCCATGATTCATGGAAATGTTGTGTAAAACAAAAAGAAAACAAAGAATACTGTAAAGTGTCTCCTGATCTATCCAAACACCTAAAGCGCATTTTCAGTAATATTTTTCTTTTTCACACTACATTATGGCCAAGCATGCGCCCCTAAAATAGCATCTGAATAACGCCTTACTGACTTTAGACTAGCGCCACTGACTTTAGACCAGGTTTTTCCTGGTCAGTGGTCAATTGTTTTCTGAAACTGCAAAATAGCACCAGGGAACTTTTGCGCCTGAACACGCCTCCTCTTTTCGCTGAACCGCCCCCGGGAACGCAAATACATTCCCTAATTTACCAACGTGCGTCTGTGGAGGGAAAAGTCCACTGTGCGTCGGGTGCAAAGTAGGAATGATACATGCATCGGTGTACAAAGGCAATTGCACTGAGTGCAAGATAGGGCCCTTAAAGTGTTTAGGGCCAGGGCTTTAACACATTCTGATTTCAGCCCCATGCATCATCAGCTTCTTCTATTCGTCCACTTTGTGAGCCACTTGTGATGCTGTTAAAAGTGGTTTGGAAGCTGGAGCCTGGCATGCATTGGGCAAGAGGCAGGGTACACCCTGGACAGGTTGCCAGTCTATCACAGTCTGTCACAGGGCTAACACATGTAGACAAACACATTCACACCTGTGGGCTATTTAGAGCTTCCAATTCACCTACATTTTATATCTTTGGACAGCAGAAGGATACACAGAGAAATGAGAAAGCATGCAAACTGCACACAAATGGGCAATAATACTGTAAGCAACACAAGTAATTTTCACACGTTTTTCTCAAGGGACAAATGTTGTCAGAAGGAATCAGTTCAATTGGGGATTTCAGGCCACTTTTAAGCCTTAATGAAATATGTACGCAATGGCAGCATCATTTCACATGCATCAATTTCATGTGACAAGAAAATAATTTTGGGATTCATTGTAATCTTCATGTTGCCGAGCCTTAAGTCCCAAATGTGGCTGTGGGAAAGCGCTGTGTAATAATGCAGTCTGGGAGACTAAATAATAATCAGGGAGCTTTGTAGGGAAATGTGCCTTGGGTGAAAAAGCTAATACTCACTGAGGACCAATGAAGAGTTTGACTTGCTGAGAAAGCTAATTACTCTGATAATTATGCTGGGCGTGTGTGTGTGTGTGTGTTTGTTTAGGTGTGTGTAGGAGATTAATCATCATAGTGAGTGTTACTGTATCTGTCTCACAGCTCCTTGAATGTGTCAGACAGATTCTTATCAAACATACACACATGGACAACACATATACAGATGCACACACAAATCCTAACACTGCAATCTTTGTATGATCAGTCTTTGTGTTTAAACGGAAGCTTTTTTTAGTCAACACTCACAACTGGCAAAATAAACAAATATCACAATAGTTTAAAATAATTTGACCATAAAAAATCAGAACATCTGTTTTTTTTTGTTTTTGTTTTTTACAGATCAAAGTGCAGTTTCTGTCTTCTGGTGAGAATTGTTCTTACGTGCTAATTGGACAAGCCTGCGCCTTATAATTAACATATCTGAGTTTTTAAATTGAGCTGCTACAGCTTGATAGGCAGCGCAGTGACAAGGTTAGAGGCTCCATTTCCTCTTGCGTTCAAAGGGTCGAGAGTGGCAGAAACTCAGCTGAGACGGTTTGACTGCAGCATGAATCAGCAGGAAACCCTTACCATTCACACCGGGCCATTCCTCCCCAAAAGGATCCACATAAAGAAGGAGCACATCAAGAGCACAGGCAGTGTCTCCGCATCGTCTGACTGAACAACCATAATGAGCCGAATGATCATAAAATATCACAGTATTGCAGCAGTCCAGGAAAACTGCTGACAGACAAAGAAGATCATATGTTGTCCCGTTGTGTAGCGTTATGACAATTTCACACGAATGAAGTAAGAGGATTAAGGGAGACGTGTTAAAACTCACAGCCAAGACAAGGTGGCTTATAAGGAATTTTTACACAACTTCAACACAATTAATAAGAAACAAGAAAGGTATGCGAGGACAGAAACATTGAACCAGCACTGTGATTTAAAAATAAGACAAATACTTTTAATGCAACATTTCTACATTCCACTGATAAAATGGTTCTTCAATCCAATGGTTCTTTGGAAATCAATAAAAGTCGTAGTTGTGCATTTTATTAAGAGAACCGATCAACATTTGGGGTATTATGCTTATTTGCTTTCATGCAGAGAGTTAGATGAGAAGATACCACTCTGATTTCTGTTCATTGACACTTGAGCTAGCAGCTGGTTAGCTTAGCATAAAGACAGGAAACGGGAAAACAGCTAGCCTGGCTCTGTTTGAAGTTAAAATTTGCCTACTAGCGCCTCTAAATTTAAGTTCTGTACAAGGGTGGAAGTTGTATCTAAGGTTCGATCTATTCCCTGGAGCAGTGACCAGCGTTTACATTGCATAAGAACCTTATGGGATGGGAGTGATTGTTCCAGGTATTAGTCAAACCCTCAGGGGTAACCAGGAAAACATTGTTTGGAAAAACTTTAGATTTTGATTATAAAACATATTAAAATATGAATGAATGTTTAAAAAAAAAAAGTGACAAGTTTTGGCAAGTGACCAAGGTATAAGCGCGTTGGACGGTTCAGGACTCGCCTTTGTCCATTAATACCTGACAATGGACACCTCGTTGGGCATTAACCTTTACTTAATCAGTGAGCTTTAGAGGTATAGGTAGGCAACATAAAAAAACATAATGTTTGCATAGAGCCAGTCTTGCTGTTTCCACCTGTTTCCAGTCTTTGTGCTAAGCTAACCCAGTAGCTGGTAGGCTGTAGATTTATATTATGTGTACAGACCAACGATTCCTCTAAAAGGAAAGTTACAGCATTATATTCACTATACTTATCATCATGAGGTGTAGCAATGTAAATACACAACAGTTTCATACATATTCATGGGTGTTATTTATGGTTAGTTGGCAGAAGCAAATTAATTAGTGTAACTGCCCATTTGTGTTTGGCTCCCATATCATGTTTGGACTTGCATCCCTGCTTCATGCAGGCTTAAGGTATACTTAAAGCCACTTTCATCTCTGCAGTGACAGCCAAATTCCACATTGTACTTGATGTTATAAAAACCTCAGTCAATAAATAAGAGTACGCTGCTGATCAAGGCAAGGAAGTACCCTTTTATGAGCTCTACAACATCAAAGTGAAAAAAATATCATGGCTTCTTCTCTTCAAAGGTCCAGGCTCTCTGCTTCAGTCTGAGGAAAGCAACCACCTGCTGGCAGCTCCTCGGCCTGGGAATCTGTGGAGCCATCCTAGATAATTTAGGAGTTAGGAGTATTCTCGAGGCATAAATATATCGCTGCTTAAGTCTTAGTCTTCCTCCTAAAAATAGAATTAGATTTGCATCATGATTCTCATGCAGTTGAGGCCAGGTTTTTGCTCGAAGCCGTTTCATTGCCTACAACCCTGATGAGCGCTCAGAGCAGCAGCGATTGAGGTGGTTGTTCTGGTACAAAATGTTCTGCTGATACCTCCGTAGGTGTCGAAAGGCTTAATGCAATGAATCATCTGTGGTGGGATGTTCCCAATTAATAACCACAGAGGCATACGCTTTCTCTAATTGGTGTTTGTTTGTGTACAGTTGATTTTATAGGAGGGTTTGACTCGTACGGTTACCAGGGGCCTCAGAAGACCTCCCACCTTCAGCTACAGCCCATGTACATGTAAGTATGGTTATATTCCGTCTATGTATACACATATTTCTACAAATATTTTTTTTTTTATCACATACCCATAATATTAGTCTTAAAGATGACCATAAGATTGCATATATTGTGCGAAATGTTTGCCAGAAATCCAGTTTTCATTCCTCAAATACTCTCCATACACTTAAATCCCACCCAATATCAACAGCAAACAGTGTTTAGGGACAAATTTATTATCTGTGTTAGAAATCTAGAGTTCTGCAGCGAGGATGATATAAGCACATTCTCGCTGTATCAGCATAAGGGCTTATCATTTATTAGCCCAAGGTCTCATCAGTTATCACTGTCGTAGCACTTTTTATCACTCTCCTCACACTTGGCAAATAAATGTGGGGTATGTGGTGAAAGTCTTGAAGTCGTTATTGCTGAAGCTGTGTTTCATAATAAGCTGTTTTACCCACATTGACTGAACAGGGCACCCTTCTGAGCATCGTTTTTGTGTGATTAAATGGATTTAAATATTGCTTTGGATGCTTTTATTTTGTATCGTCGCATGCTACATTAGATTATATGGTGATTTCCAGAGACTCAAACCACAGAGTCCTGTTTCGTTGAGATCTTCAGCTATTCTTAGGCCCCCGAAGAGCCAATATAGGATAACACAAAATGAGTCTGAGTCCAGGCTTAGACAGCCCTGCATCAATCTCGCTGTCTCACTTCGTCCTGTGGAAAGCGGCAAGCAATACAGCAAAAGCTTACACTCCTGCAACAAAACAACAATACAAAATAACGGTGATTCCACTGATGTGCAGCAGACAGGTGATCAATAACTGTTTTTATTAGAGAAAAGAGCAGGAGCGAATTAGAGCGAGCTGCAGAAGGGAAGGAAGAGAGAGATGGAGAAATTGAGATCAAGATTGGGGAGAGACTAGTAGATAGAGAGAAAAAGAGGGGTGGGGAGGAGAAAAGAAACAGAGTGATGGATGAAACGTAGGACTAAACAAAGAAGAAAGGCAATAAAGGGCCATTCTGTAGTTTTATATGTCCCTTGTGGAAGTCATAACACAGATCATAAATCATCGACCCCCAAGATAATGGCTGCAAACACAAACACACACACTCCTGCACATCAATACACATCAATACACCCTGGACCATCAATACACATATCTGTGCACACACAGATGCAGGCACTAACACACACACACAAACCCAAATACTGCATACATACAAACAAACAAACATCTAGACACACAGTAAATGTGCTGACATACATCTTTTGCTTGTACATTAATGCACACACACATATAGACACACACATATATGCACACACACTCGCACAAACATTATCAATATGCTATCATTGTTCCCCAGCTGTTGTCCCTTCACTTTGGTGTTTATTGGCTCTGGCCAGAAGGACCAATAAAAAAAGCATCAGCTGTATCGTCCCAATGGAACCCCCACCACCACCACACCACACACACACACACACACCACACACAAAATAACTTCACAACAATTACCGCCTCCAGAATATTGTTGAAATTAGCACTTCTTTACATAGAAAAAAAAAAAAAGAGATCAATTTATTGTTGACCTTCAAAAGCATGTTTCGCCATGTGTATTCAACTGGGAGTATAGTTAAGCATGATCCCAAACACATCATAACATCTCAAAATAAAACTACAAACAGAAATATTAAGTTCTGACCGTGAAGGTCTTATTCTTCTTTTTCCCCAACAAAACAATATATGTGTAACACCCCAACCCCCATATAATGCCTAAACTGCAATAACTGACTTTAGACGGGAATGATGAGGTGTTTGGGTTCGTTTCCTCAAAGTAGCTACCATGAAGGTTTACCTATTTTGGGTTAGTATATACGCCTGTTACCCATGCAGTTTATTTCATTTTGCACTATATTAAAATAACTGACCCCAGGCAACTCTTTACAAAAAAAAAAAAAAACTATTATATATTACTGGACGACAACTTAAGAGTACAAATAATAGTCAGCAGTCATATTAAATAATAAACACAAAATATATCTAACACAAATCACACCCTTACAGTAGTGTCAAGGTCTGGCTAACTTACTCAAATCCTACTAGCTAAGGTGGTACCACACTCGCACACATACACGCACACACAGAGGGAGAGAAAAACAACACGTGGCAGGCCTGATAGTAGCTCGCTTGAGTGGCGTCCGACAGAACGTTATCTTCGGTGAAACAAGCACACAGAAATCCAACTTACAGTCAGCGTCCAGTCCAAAAAACACAGTTCCAAAACGAGAATGAAAAAACATCCACCAGCGGCAGCAGAGTCCTCCTCAGCAGAAACACGCAGTCCTCCTCTGAATCAGCACTCCCCGCCGTTAGCTCCAGCGTTAGCCGTGAACACTCGAACAAAGTTTGCTTCACAAACGGCTGCCAAACAAGTGCAGTGCCGTAGTGTCCAGCTCTCCGTCCTCGCCACTCTTGTGTCTCTCAATGGTTCTCAATGTCTCTCCGTCTTTTCTTTTTACTCCTCTGGACTTTTTCCGTTCTCTCTCCGTCAGCTACTTCCTCTCGTCTGCCCTTTTTCGTATTCCTCTTCCCAGAAAAACAAAAAACAAAAAAACAAAAAACCCCTCCCTCACACATTCACTTCCTCACTTTCAACCATTCACCACACACGACACTGACTGACAACTAAACTGACTAATCAATAAAACACTTCAAAATAAAGGCCCAATACGTGTAAATATTATTCAGTTCTTCTTCTTCTTCAGTTGCTTGTTTAACGGCGGATGCGGACTATATTATTCAGTTTACACCACGGTTAAACTTTGAAACCATTTAGAACGTGTATATTAACTTCAAATTTTTTTAAATCTTACTAAGTAATGTATAATTCAAAACTAAAGTGTTTAAGCTCTCAGTTAACACCTTTTTATTTCTCTTTTAAAACTAAAATGCTTTCAGTTAAATTGCGTTAATAACATTTTTCTTTCTTAAACATAATTTATACATAAAGTAACCGGTTTAAATCCCTCAGATTTACGCCAGGGCTACATATGCAATTCTATCAAATGTTTTATTTCTGCATGTGTTGTTCTGCTCTCATGATTAAGCTGTTGGTTGAACATGTAGCCAGTTAGTTTTGTTTAGAGCTCAAAAGATATTATATTATTAAATGTCAATGGAGAAAATGAATCCAAACATATCTGAAATTCGGGGTAAATTGGTATCAGTGCTGGAACATCTATCCAGGAAGTGTATTTGGTAAAGGTATGTTAGAACTGTGCTAATAGTTCCCTTAAAGAGACTCACTTACTCAAGTGACAGTTAGGGGCAATGCTAAATGCTGAACAACAACTCTCTTTAGCATTTAGCTAAAATGCTATGGTATTGTAACAGTGTCACAAGTAGAGAAGAGTTATAAAGTCTGTTATCCATCAATATTTACCCGAACGTTTGCTACCATTAGCCACCAGAAGCTACCGGTCATACGGCTGCAGCAAAACGCCTGAGTGTTCGAATTAAGCAAAGGTGCATTTAATGAATCATAAATTTTATTTGGAAAAAGGAAGATGTGCTATTTCTTATCGTAAATGTTACATAGTCTCATTTTAAAGCACTGTTATTTACATTGTGTCAATGATTATATTGATTTCGTTGGCAAGCAATCAAACAGCATTTTATCTTGCTTTTCCAGTTTTTGTCCTTCCTGTAATAGTTTGGGGGAAAGTATCAGTCTGTCTCTGGCAGTATTATCTTTTATAAAATACAAAGGACAAGTGCTTTTGATGTCCTCGTTAAACATTATGTTGTTCAACTTATTTGCCAGAGTGAATTACTTTATCAGGAACGATACCACACAAATGCATCGCCAAGCATTTAATCAGAAACCTCTTAATCTTTACTGTCCCCAATTATACTGTACCTCACACAGTTGCAGTTTAAGAGGTTCGCGTAAACATTTACCTTCAAATCTATACTTAAGCAACACAGTGAAATGGATTCAGTCACTCTTTTGTGTAACCCTCTGCTCTACCCTTCTCTTCATTCAGGTCAAAGTAAACCCAGGAGCTACTCGAGAAGCACTGCCTTACCAATCGCCACTGCTTAACCTCCTGTTTTTACTACTCCAACTGTCTTTTAATAAACAACAACCAAGACAAAGACAAGTAGACAGGATACAGAAGACACTAAGATATTCTGCATTTCAACCTACAAATCCCCCTCCGCCCCCCCGCTGCCGCCTCCCCCTTCCAGTCCTTGGTCAGATTGCTTCCCTGGTCTGCCTGTCTGCTGTTTTTAATGGAGTTAGGTCTGTTCCTGATTAAACACTGGCCTTGTGTGGTTGAACACTGTAACTGCAGGACACATGTGCAACACCAGTACAGGCAGCTTCAACAGCAACTGCATTTTTTGTTACGCGATCAAGAGCCAATGATTTGCATCCTCTTGTGATGTTGGGTATCTGCGTTGTGAAAGAAACCAAAGGGATCTAGAGAGGCCCATTGGTGAATTACAGACGTGTTTCTTCAGGCTTCCAAGGAGAACTCATGGTGTTCTGCTGTCAGAGTGATGTTAACATGCAGCCCTCAAGCTGCTGCAGACAAGAGCACATATGCCTGACCAAAGAGTTGAAGAAAAAACAACCCAGAGAAACATCCTCCACGTATACTGTTTCACCATCTCTGGAACTTTTTGCTCTTTGTGCCTGACACATCAGACACTGGACTTCCAACCAGACTGACCAAGCATCTACTAACAAGACTACCGATATAGGAATGTCACACATCTTCTTCTTTTTTCTAAGGTTACTTTTTGGTGCATTTGGTTTCTTGTTGCTCCAAAGATGGGAGCTCGATACAAGTCATCATAACATGCTGCACATTTTCTTCTGTTGTTTCATCAGAAACGTTGAATGTCAAGCAACAGTGCGATGTGTAGAGTTATACACTTTTATTCCATATGTGCATGTGTATAGGAAACACACACATTCAAATACGAAGGCATTAAGCAGTGCATACACACATACACACAACAGATGTATTAACGTTTTTACTACTAATGTGAATCTTAATGTTTACAATAGAAACTCAGACAGGCAGACTGGGAAACAGACAGGAGACTTAACGTATAGCTGCAGCATCCCAAAGGCCATGGGGTTTTTCTGCCATATTACCGGTAATACCAACAGGACAGTTGTTCCAGATGTGTCTTTTGGTCTCTTGCTGTCTAAATATTTTGTCTTCCATCCAAGACAGGCCGGTAGAGGTAGATAGAGACAGAACATGACAAAGAAAACAACCCCAGAAGAGGGATTGAGGTCAGGCAACAGTTTCCCTTCCACCTCAGTCCTTTTGTAGCTCTCCATGCCAAGCTCCGTCGACACTCACCCATCTCTTTCGGCAGGCAAGTTTTTTCCCCCTTTTTTTTGTCTGAATAATAATTAAAAAAAAGGCTGTTGGCTCAATTAAGTGCCCAATCAGCCTAATCTGCAGTACCTCTTCCTCATACCAGAAATAGTTCCAAATCTTCCACAGGCAATGCTTACATAAAAAGAAAACACACACCTTTTACAGAAATGACAATCACAGTCAGAGTGGCCTAAACCTCCTCATGTATTGGCATTTCTTTTGTATCATAAACAATGTGACAAAAAGATGAAAAATGCCTGTCATCATGTGGGAACAGAGACACATCTAAGTTAAATTATTTGATTAATTATTCATGGTTTTGATTGATATATTGCATTTCTAAACTAACTGGTGGATGACAAAGATTGGTGAAAGAAGGAGAAACAAAACGACAGAGGCTGAATCTCCGAAGACACTGCACGTGTTCATCCTCGCCTGCAGACTAACGAGGACAAAGAATTGTACCAGAGGGATGCCAGAGTCGTAGCAGCTCCCTCTCTTCACCTCACCACTCACATTTTAATGTTGAAAGTGCCAACTGTATCACCACATGGACATCTGTAGAGCCTGGTTTCTGAAAGCCACAGACTGGGACCAAAACTAATGGGTCTCAGGTTCACTTTTCTTGGGTTCCCATGTCAAAAGAAATAGCGAGGATATCACAAATCAAAACCTTCACATTTGCATTCCATGCGGCTAGCAGGTTTTCTCTTTTATTCCGCTGAGAAAAATCAACTGATTCCTTCTGGAAATGTAACTAAACATGTTGCATTTGTGTTGCAATCACTGGACCAAAACTTTGATGCCTTCTCCGTCAACCAAGGAACATTTCTGGGTGGAAACATTGACGTAAGGATGGACTATTCCACTCTACAAACTACAAAGTCCACCCCCCTCTGCTCAGCACTTCATGTTTTGTAACAAAACTCTGTGGGTTACGTTCAGAGTCGCTGCCCCGTGCCGTGAGGCTCCACCGACTCTGGAGGACAGAAACAACAGTTTATGTGTTTGCATGAGGTGTTTCCAAACTGTTGCGTATTTATTCTCATGCTGCGTGTGACTAACTAGCTACTTAAAATGGGAACTGTTTGGTCTGTTGAATATCCCTCAACTCTCATCAAAGAGTCCTAAATGTGAACTTTGTGATTTTTCTATAAATAACACTAAAATGTCTGCAGAGTAAAGGAGATAAAATAGCTACTACAATGTAAACGATGAAATGTAACTTTGAACTTCTAGACGTTTTTTAATCCCGTGGCCGTGTTTACTGTTTTTTCTAGTTGACTACTAATGTATTATGTTGTGTACAAGTGGGACTACTATGTTTTATTTCTTCTAATTGTACAGTGTATTTTGAAATGAGAGCGTAAGAGGAGAAATGGAGGAAAGGGAATTAGTTGCACAATAGTCTGTCATTAACCATTCTGTCAGGGCTGAAAATTCACTTTCACTTCAGCACATAATTAACTTTACAATATTAATTTATATTTGAATTGTCAACCAACACCACCCGTTGCTTTTTAATAAATGAAATGACTGTTGATGAAGTGTCTTGTTGCAAAATTCAAATCAGGAACTAATGCTGTGAAAAGGGTCACATAAACAGTATTTAGAAGCTTAATTGAAAAAGATAGTTGCTTGTGTCATTAGTTTTGAATTTGAACTGAAAGTGAATTAATTCATTAATTTGTTTATTGTTTATTTGTTGTCTTTAATGGATTTGATCAAGTCACTATCACCTGGCACTGTGGAACCAATACCAACCTAAACGCCTACCTGGCAGATATAAGAGAGGATTTCAGCTATATAATGTGTGTGTGTGTGTGTGTGTGTGTGTGTGTGTGTGTGTGTGTGTGTGTGTGTGTGTGTGTTCCACATGTGGAACTTTGTACTGCATTACATTGTACTTTTCTGTGTCATGGTGAACTGAACACTTAACCCAGAACCTGAAAAGCCATGACTTCAACACAAATGAAACTGAAGAAAATTGAAGAACTCATCACAAATTGATTATCAACAGTAATAATAATATATGTTTAAATAATTCACAGTTGCTTTATCACATGTAGACATTGGAACAGTCAATAGAGCTTTTTGTCTGTAGATCTAAGATCTGTACATAAAGAGTTGAACATTTGCAGAAGAAGCAGGAGGCGAGCCATTTGTTAAATGGCATCAATAAACAGTCAGTCAAGCTATTGTAAAGTTCTGAATCTGTATTAAGAGTTACAAAGCTCTCCTTAAATGTAACTTCTCCATTTTGAAGCTTTAAAGTTGTGGCAAGCGTAAAAAGTTATAGTTATTACTGTAACATGGTGCTGAGTAAATGTATGAATAATAGGGAAAGACATATATCCTGTGTTTGGTTACATTTTGATTTGATAAGCAAAATGCAGCATTTTAGCTTTGTTTCATTCTGGTAAATATGTTGAAGGGTTCAACATTTTAAAGCCCCTGAAAACTTGGTTTCAAATTTAATTATTTCTCTATGTTCTTAAATATGTGTGTCTAAATAAGCAACATTCAAAGTTAAGGTTTGAAAAGAAAAACACATATCTTTAGCCATTATTTATTGTGTTTAACTTTTGACGAACTTACACTAGTTTATTCGCTCCACATGGAAACATGCCTAATTCGCATTTCTTTTTTGTGACATTTCAAAAGTTTGCTTAAAATTCACTTGACAATTGAATGGAAACATTAGACTGGGTAAACCCAGCCCGATCTGCCGGCGATTTGATTTCGCGCTGCAGCTGAGGCTGGAAACCTGTACATTTATTTATCCTCCTTCCGTTACAATTTTGCAGGGACCAATCACAAACCGGCTTATCCACCTGGTGCGCTATTGGTGGGTTTAGCACGATGACGATAGAGAAACGACCAAGCAGTTTTTTGTTTACATTCAACATAGCGGCCACCGTAGTGCAGCAACCCATTGATGCAGCTGTCGGTGCTACGTCATCCAGATCGTTGATCTGATTGGTTGAAGGACTATCCCATTGCGTACAGAGTCATTTGAACTATGCCCGTTGATCATGCCTTGTGTGCAGTAGAAAATACAGACTCCCCAGACTAATGTTCAATCTTAAAAGATTGAGCTTGGTCTGGTGATAGCCAGACTATGGAAACATGGCTAGTGGCCTGGAAACAAGCAGCCAACCTAACTGTCATCATGTTTTGATTCAAATGTTGCTAAATTCTGATTGGAATGACAGGAATCAGCACAGAGAGAAATCT
Organism: Perca flavescens; assembly: GCF_004354835.1. NCBI lineage: Eukaryota > Metazoa > Chordata > Actinopteri > Perciformes > Percidae > Perca > Perca flavescens. The sequence goes on from NC_041348.1 coordinate 15,070,223, forward strand.
CTCAGTTGAAACAAACACAATGGTGCTATATTTGGCAGAATATTTTGTGTTCATGTAGGATCCCATCACTTATTTAATTATTTAATTTGAGAAAATAAGTTTTCTGCGTCATCAAGTATTGTCATTGGTGCTTGCACAATTAGTTTAATAAGGAAATACAGCTGTAAAGGGCAAAAAAGTAAAGGGTTAGGAATATCATGCAAGAGAAATGTGTAGGACCCAGGACAGAACCCTGAGGTACTTCACAGATTAGATCAGTTTATTTATAAGTAGTAGACAACTGCTTATCATAGAGAATAAACTAAAATGTATTTTGTTCCTACAATTTATCTTATTCCTACAAATTGTGTAAAACTTTATTTCCCTTAATTGTAACGTTAAATTAAGGGACATTGGACTGTCACAGCAGAAACAATTATGCTAGAGGAGAAATCATAATAAATTAAGTAACTATTCACTGTCAGTACATCAATGCAGGAACATGTCACTAACTGCCAGTGGAAATATCCAAACTTCTCTGTGGCTCTGGGTTGATTTGTTAATGTTCACCACTGACTAGAATCATCTATGTTGGTTTAACTCCTCTTTTTATGGTAGTTTTCACACAGGTGACTGACTGTACATAAACTAGACAGTTGGGAATAAAGTAGACAATGGAGAAAGAAAGTCTTTATTGTGTCCTCTCTTCTCTGACACCTTTCAGTCATTTCTTTGTACTTTCTGTGACCTCAACTAATTTACATTTGCTACATTATGCATGTGAATGACACCGTATTCACAGACTGAGTTATTTTTTTTTAGGTTTTGGGTTTGTCTTTGTTGTCCAAGTGCTTTGTTGTGTTTGCCAAGTGTTTTCCAGCATCTTAAGTTCTGAAGTAAAGAAAGAAAATGCATGTCCTAAAGTGACTGAAAAGCTAAACCTGTTGAAACAGGATCCAAAAAGACAGCTGAGGGCAACATCATTGCACATCCTGACCAGTCATGATATAGTACATCTCCATCTCCTTATTTTACACACACACAAACACACACACACACACACACACACACACAGAGAGTTGTTGCCAGAAAGCCCTATTGTTCCTTTGCCGAGGAAGGAGGGGTATGGTGGGTGGTATTCTCATCTAGCGCTCAAAGGTAAATGCAGTGTTTAAATCCCTGAGAATAACGTTGTTAAAGTAAATCAGGAAACATCTACCCAATTAAGAATAAAAACCTCTTGAGTGAAAGGGATTTTGATGCATTGGGCTGAGTTTAAGATGGAGTTAATGCTCAAGATTGGAAGCACTTTAAATATTTATTTTTAGCCTGCAGAGCGTCCCCACTTTTTGACCTGTTAAATGTGGAACAGCACATTCAGAAAATTGGGTTTCTGGCTTTATGTAATCAGCAGATGACTCACACTTGTAAAGGCTTTTTAACACTGTTGGTATTCTCCACTACAACCACTTGGGTACAGCCAGGACAAGCAAACTAATTACCGTGTGGCTTGCACCCTATGGCATTAATGAGGAATTGTTATGGAGCTAACAACCCATTTTACAGGCGCCCCAGTTAGGTTTATTTGAAAGTTGTGCCAACAGCGCTGAACTAAAAATGTGTCCGTCCAAATGACTTTCATTCTTATTTGTTCAAGTGTCACCTTTCCTGTCGGAATTGAAATTAAATACTCTATGGGCAATTTAGAATTGTGTGGTGTGTGTGTGTGTGTGTGTATTGAAAAGTAATAGGTCTACAACTTTTCAAAAAACTATATGTAGCCTTGAAGTACCATATGACTACCACTAATAATGTCAAGTAGTCTTCAAGATTACTTTATTTGTTCCTAGGGAAATATGTCTTGGACATAAAGTCTGCCACATTAAAATACACACACCTATAGAGCAGTAATGGATGTAAATGCAGACATAAAGTGCATTCAAACTTCTGACTGAAAGGTTTTGCTCCTGTCAAGTATACCACCATATACAACATAATAACAAGGATGGTTTTGTTGATGTGAAGCCGCCACAATCAGGCCCTGGCTGTGACACCAGTCAGAGCTGCCGTTCTAAAACTGGCACTGCTCACTGTCATGGCTTACTGGGAAACATGATGGAACTGAGCCATTGTTAATGAAGTTTGTTTCACCTGTGCATTTCATGCTATGACAAGTCAAAATATCTGCTGTGAGAAAATATATTGGCAAGAAAAGCAAAAGCAGCAACATTTGAGAATTGTATCTAGACATGAGATTTGCACAATCTACACTTGATGATGAGTGTTATAATTGCGACTTGTTTTTTGTTTTAAAGTTAGGTGTGTGTATGTGAAATGTTCTACTTGAGCATGGAGGTTCACTCTTGACCTCGGAAATAGTAGTTTGACAAAACAATCCTAATCAAAATCCACTTACTAGCTTTCTCCACAGCTTTCAACCGCATCCTCACGGTCTTCGTCAGGAGATAAAGTTTGTTCAGTTGTCATAGAGATGTCATGGCTCTATTCATGTTAGGTCACGTGATGACAGCTGAGCCATCTCGATGATAACTGTTAGTGAGTGGACGTTGGCTTAGTGTTTTGACAAATTTGTACACTTTTAACCTGCAAAATAAAATGTAAAAGTTTATTTAGGCTAGTGTAATCTTAATGGAGGCATTATATCAGCACAATATACTTAAATTGACTTAATGTCTGTTCAAGGTGGAGCTTTTAACTCTTATTATAATTCTAGATAGTTTAATGAATAATAATGTATTATATTTTATTTGCGATATTTTGTGAGTCAAATTTTAATTTCAAATGTAACCAGTGGAATTTCATTGTTAGGTAAACGTAGTAGTACAATGTTTTTTATGAAGTAGAAGTACACAGTTGAGTTGCATTGGAGGCCTTCGGTCAGTTATTTAGGAGTGCAGTAGTTCTGGAGAAAGCTACAAGCAGCAATACTGGAGGCCAAGTGTTTTGAACAGGCACTGCACTAGTTTGTCCACAGAGATTAAAGGTAAGTAATTAAACCAAAGTTGGATTGTATTTTGATTCAGTCGTGTCCTTGCTTCTGAATATTTGAGTACACCTGGACCTGTAATTGAAATAATTTATAAAGCTGCTCTTACGGTAGGCCTAGGTTGTAAAACGACTAGTGAGCTCCAAACAGCAGACAGTAGACTACTGTACAGCCTTGGACACGTATCTCACCCTTGATAACAGATAATATGAACATTTTGCTACCAGCATGACCAGGCTATTATACATGGGCAAAAATGAGGTGCCACCCCTGTTCTTTATACTCTCAGGGCAGGATGCACAGTTTTCTATGCTGGTTGTGATAATATGATTAACACTTTAACGTAGGGATATGCAACATATTTAAACAAAACTGAAACAATTCAGGTCTTAAAAGTATAGATGTTTTAGACACAGGGGCTCTAACACGAGGACTTCAAGATTAGGTGATAACGCATGATCCATTTTACATTTTCAGTCGATATTGCCAAAAATATTTTTAATAAAACTCTTCACAGTGAAGCTGGAAGATCTGGGGGGCCTGTAGTTCTGGTAGCCCGGTGTAATTGTCCGCTTTGGCCAGCCTTAGGCCGGTTACACACTGGACGCGTAACACGAGCGTGTCAGCCGCGTGGCGTGTCCCTTTATATTTCGGCTCCCATGTTAACAGGTTAGAGCTTACACACTGCCGGCGTGAGACGCGCGTCTGCTAGAAATAGAACCGACGCCTATTTTTCACGCGAGACGCGAGCGTGTTGGAAGCGTTTCCAGGCAAAATAGAATAGAATATGTTTATATGTCATTTAGACACAAATACATATTAACAAATGACATGTTGATGTTTGAATGCCTCTAGGTTTTGATATAAATGCAGATAGGCCTATATGAATGTAATTTATTTTAATCGATTTTCTAATATTGCACCTGTCAATACAAAACGAAATATTCTGTATCCTATTTTGCCGTCAATACTGCGGACGTTGTCTTTGCTGAAATCAAATCAGTATATATTTATGTTTAACATGGTATTTCATTTTATCAATGGGAAACATCCATGTGTCCAGACAAGGCTAGCAGCAGCAGCGCCGCGTCAGACACGTTTCTGGTGTGTAAAGACAGACAAAATCCACGCAGCTGACACGCAACAGAAACGCCACGCTCCCGCCACCCCTGCAGTGTGTAACCGGCCTTATTTGCTCTGATATTTGCTTGCGCCAATCTGCCCATCTGCCAGGGCTGCTCTTCGCCACTAGGCTTTCCCATCGGCCTATCGCTGCTCTCCTACATGCTGACGACGAGACCCCGGAAGCACCGAGCAAGCTGCCTGCTTTGTTTTGTTTTGGTAGTGGAGTTGCAGAAGAGGTAGACAGGCCGAGGTCCGTCCGGGAGAGAACCGCTCACTAAATGGGGAGAGCCATATCGGGGATGGAAGATGACAGACCGATAGCCGACGCCTGTAAAATGCCGAGTTTTATCAGCGGTTTCGAGGAGGAGAGGGTGAAGTTGTCCCGTAACCTGCCGGAAGAAACTTCCTTCACGGACAGCAAAGTTGAGCACTCGGTCAGAGATTTGAGCCGTCGTGTCACCAGATCAAACTCGCGGTTATCCCTGGACGGAGGTGAGCGGGACTCGGAGGACAGGAGCAGCGAGGAGGAGAAGGATGCGAAGGGCAACAACAATAACAACTGCAACGGCGGAGGAGGAGAGAGGAGGAGGAGGGCGAGCGCTGTCGAGATTTTGAGGAGGAATTTCGGGGTTTCAAAATCTTCCTCTCTGTGTCTTAATACAAACAGCCGGATGCAGCGCGGCGCGGAGCACGAACAACATCGCGATGGAAATGTTAATAACCACGTTTATAACGGTTATGGAACTGAACGTGGCGAATGTAAAAAGTCGGAGCCTGAAACGGGCGAAGCGGGTACTAAAAACGAACCAACTTTGAACGACTTGACTTCGGTTGTACAAAGAGTTGAATTTGTAACCGTTAACGTTGCTGGTCAGCGCCATCGTAAACGAGACAGTGACAGCAACACAGTCGCTTTAGACGAGTCTTTGAACACTAAAGAACACGTCTACTGCACTGTGTACTGCATCGCTAACGACAGAAAAGACGTTGTAATCACAGACGATGAAACGGTCACATCTGACGCATCAAAAATGGACTTGGAGACAGAACAGGAAGCAGGCTCGAGTCCCGAACCGGCTCTGTACACATTGGACGACCTGGTGGATCCTTTCTGGGACATGACCCACCCGTTGTCCATGGAACAGGCCGGTGCAGGGACTACGATGCAGAGTTGCCGGGTGTGCCTGGAAGAGAAAACCATCGCACCCCTGCCCTGCTGCAGGAAGGCCGTGTGCGATGAGTGTCTGAAACTCTACGTCAGCTCTCAGGTTAGTAGGAGGGAGGGTGAGCAAAAGAAAAAAAATGGTTTAGTGCAGCAGGGTGTCACAGAGCCTGTCCCAGAACCAGGCATTGCTGGGCCAGTCAACACACACACACACACACACACACACACACACACACACACACACACACACACACACACACACAAGATCAATCCTTTCTGTCACACTTTTTAATTCTTATGTTTACTTATTTACTCCAAGAAAATATCTGCAGCTGGCATTGAACAATATGTCCCCCCATGTTTTGATTAAGGGCCTAAATGGACTCTCTGTTGTAATTTAAGAACATTTCATGAAATTGTTACTAAAAGGTCACAGGCCAGCATCTGCAGGTCTCTGTGTTTTGTGAATCTGGGTCACTGACACATTTTGCACACAAAATCTTACATTGTGCGCCTTTGGGCTTATTCTGCAGAATTCCCTTCTTTCATACTCATCTATTGAAGGAGGATTTCGCCATCAGATAAACTACTTATATTATGTTGCGCATTATTAGTTTAGTTACACTCGAACAAAGCAAACGTGTGTGCTTCAACTTATCTCATCGTTCTTCTACATTGTTTCCTTCACTTCCCAAATGCCTTTTGTTGATGCCAGAAAATATGTTGAGCATCCCGGCAGTGTGTTTTAGTATACACAGAGGAGCAGCATCATAATAAAGTCATTCTTTAACTCAGCCAAAATAGGTCACAATAGGGGCACAACATTATCTTGTGGCTACAATGCATGTTTAGTAAGAGATTCCTGTTCATTGATTCTTATGACAATTTACATTTATAAATCAAAGAACTGAATATTAGATGGATACAAGATTTACCTCCTTTAATTCAGTGTAGCTTCCATGAAAATAAGGACTCAGCAATGAAAGGCACATTGCCAATCGCTGCTCCCTAACAGAGCTCTAGTGTTTCAGGAATGGATTTGTCTTTAAGTGCCTTGTTCATTAAATTGTACCCTCCTCTGATCATATCCCAGTTTTTAATATTCACATATGCTGTCCCTGTTACTAATTTTATGAGTTGGGAAGAAGTTACAATCTCAGGTTTTTGCTACTGTTACTACAATCTGCTTTAATCTGTTTAGGTAAAACAGTTTTTATCAGTCATCTAGACTACTTTTTATCTGCAGTTATCTTGCTTTGATAACAAGACATGAGTAATCACACAAACACAGAGTCAAGCAGACTCTCTGATAAGCACACTGAGAATGAGATCAGGGTCATGTAAACTATCCTGTGTAGGTGGAATTTCTTTCTGTCAATGTACTGCAAACCTTTTTTAACAAACAATGCCTACTGTTATTTGTTATCAGTAGGTACACTAAGCATTATGTCAGAGATATCTGAGTATGTGGTCAAAGATAAGGGGTCGGTACCTTGCCCCTGGGCACTTGGTTAGAAATTGCAGGCATCTGGGCTGCGAAAAAAAAATCTAAAATCGTATGTATTGTGATGTTTTTTTTGTGTGGCAATTTTTAAAATGGATTTCTTTCCCCTAGAATCAATATGGCTAAATATTTTCTGTTTAAAGGGTACAGCCGATGGCGAAGTTCTACATCCTATCAATTTTCAGCAAAACCGCCCGAAAGCAGAAAATGCAGAAAATACATGTTATGTACTTCTTTACAAAGGAAATAAATGTCTCATGATATATTGTCTCTAGAAGTGTAGTGTTCCACTTTTGATTTTGTTAAAAGGAAAAGAAAATCGCAATACTCCAATACTATAGAATCGCAATACTTCTAGAATCGCAATAAATGAAAATCGCAATACAAATCAAATTGGTACCCATGTATCATGAAAGAATCGAATAGGGACAAAAGCATTGTGTCCCAGCCCTACTAACCATGTTGTTGTGCCAGGGATTTAACCAGTAATTTATGAACTTGCCTCCTCAAATTAAGGCAATAGTGTTGGGCTTATTTTAAAAAGTTATAAATAGGAATATATAGCTGACAATCTAGAATTTGTTGTGCCTTAACACATCATGTGTTTAGATTCTCTGGAAAAATGAGCTTTTCTACATCATAGGCCTATCAGATGAGCTCAAGTACCCCTTCACTGGCACCACCCTTCATGTTCCAAATATGGTTTTATGCATGCATTATAAATCGGATGTTATTTAACACTATTTATTTTATGAGTTTGCATTTGGAGTGAAAGAGGCTGTTTGTCTATTACGTTTAGCTAATTATTTCAACTCTGCTCACTTGCTAACTGTTTTTAAAACACTCTCAATTGCAACATGTGGTGTTTAGGTGTTACAACGGACTCGGGTTGATGAGCAGCTTACTGGATATGTAGTAAAAGCCTGCATCATATTGATTTATCATCCTATTTCCTATCCTACCTATCTTATTTTTCTGTTGCTTTTTTGTCCTTATCATAAATATGACGATATATTTTAAATCAAGTCATTGTTTCTATTTTTAGCTGAGTTTAGCGGATGGACACCTCAGGGCACACATACTCCTAGTTAGGAGTCACTGCTGAAGAGAACACCACAATGTGCACAAACCTTACACAAGGCTAACTATATTGTCACTGCATACTGCCACTACATAGTACTAATTTTAGCTTTGACTGAGCTTACAGTCACCACTGTCCTGGGACGCCAATATACCCATTGTAAGCTTACTTGATCATGCATGCTTTATTTTGGTTTATGTTTCGCCCCCACATTTCAAAACACCAAACACGGTGACACATGTATCTGAGAGACCGATAGAGTGGCAACAGTCTTAACCTGTACATCCTGTCTGGAAGTGGTCACCACAGTGTTAGCGTTGTGGCAACAATACTACACACACACATCAGCTCTAATGCCCTTCAGAAATACATATTTATGATTTTGTGTGTGTGTGTGTGTGTGTGTTTTCGTGGTGTAAGGGATGTTGGGTGCAACACTATCTTTTCTTTGCTTTCTGTCTTTTCACACACAGTCTCTCTCACAAAATGCTGTATCGGGTGTCAGTACATCTGGTCTCACTGGCATGTGGGGAGAAACAGACAGAACTTGAATATGAAATGAAGAACAGAGAGAGAGAGAAGGAACCAGAGAAGCCCTGTGATGAAAAAGACAAAAAAAGAGAGCTAGATAGTGAAAAATAAACTATGATACTTACCGTATCCAAGGTCAGATTAGATGAGATCTAAACACACACACATGTATTGCTTTGGTTTGTATGAAACCAGGTGTAAGCTTAATGACGGAAAATGTGTGTTCTTTTGTAACCGAGTAGTAAAATTATGAAATAGTGCACCCTAAAGTAAGAGCATCAATTCAATCCTGTGTGCAGATTAAAAAAAAATCCTGAGGGGGGTGAATTATTGTGTCAGGCTTTAAAATGTTATGTTTATTTTGACTTCTTTGAAAGTTTTCAGATGACTCAGAAATGATGTTGGGAGACCTCAAAGATGACGACCAGTCCGATAAATACAAATCAAATGCAGCTTTATTTACACAATGAACAAACTTTCATGACACTGGGACAACCATGAGCATACAGACATGTCTGCTCAAGGGTGACCAACATGTACATCAAAATGAATACCTTTTAAACTCTGTTTGTGCTTACACAGCTTAAGATATCTATTTCAGTTGGAACAGTTTACTCTTAACCTGTACCTTTTTATGGCACGCGCTCCTAATAGATTCCCACATTCCTGGCTCCAATAGATTCTACACATTCCTGTGGGTGAAGGTTGTCCCCAAACTAAACTTTTTGTGTAGTACACTACATACAAGATATAAAATACATTTGAAACATGTAGGCTGAAATATCCAACCTATCAATCCTCCCTTTTTTATCCTAGTTGAGATACAGTACTACAATGTGATATGTAACAGATGAGTAGGTTTAAATTTTATATATATAATATAATAATATATTTTTTTAAAAGTGTCCGTTTCCCCTGTGGCTCTGTAAATGTCTGTGATGTTAAGGTTAGTTAGTGTTTGACTCCGTGGCCAGACTGTATAGACTAACTCGTATGGAAAAGGTCCACTCAGTATAAAGGCGCGGACACACCAACCAATAATCGTCCGTCGGACAGTCTGGCGAGGTCAGTTACTCGAGTCTGTTCGGTGTGTTCCGTGCCGTCGTCAGTCGGAGGAGCCGTCGACCTTCATTTGGGCCGATTTGACTTGACTTGAATCGGCCAGCGTGAGCGTGACTAACGCCTCCTCAAAATCTGACAAAAATCTTTTAAACTGACCTTTGTTAATCTGAAATGAAGACAGATTCAGCAACTGCATGGCCTATTTCTCACTTAAAATGTTTTCAGAAACACGTTTCGGTGAACTATTTTCGTAAAATACAAGATTGTATTCCGAACGAGCCGCCATTATAGTCTGGCTTTGAAATTCGGGAGAAGCCATTTTTTGGACGGCAATACAGATTAGCGCCACCTGCTGTTATGGAGACGTATTACGTCTCATGCAGGCGCAGAACATACGCTCAAGTCGGCGTCGCTTCAGTGTGTTCTGAGGCACTTTTTTGACCAACTCGATCCGCCTTTTCTGCCACGGTCGGCCGTCGGGTTGGTGTGTCAGAGCCTTAACTGACTGCCGAGCATTTGGTCTGGACTAACTAATGTGTGTCTGTGTGTCCTTCGATACATATTAACTTCCGTTCTCTCCACAGCCTCCTTCAGCCTTCCATTCATATACCTTTTAGTCCCTCTATCCCTGGGTAAATTATTAACCATTTCCCATCAGTGGTGTGAATACATCTACATGTAGATTTAGTACTGATAGTCCAGCACAATAACAGAGAAACCCACCATAGACAGATCCACGTTGTGGAGCAGGTGATGTTACAAGATATGTTCAGTATTAACATTTTAGTGTTACTTTCACATACTTGAACATATATTCTTTGTCTTCAATGTGCTTGAATCCATTTGCAATCAGATTTCTGTAATGTTTCCCAGGTGCGAGTAGCCAAATCTTACATCAGCTGTCCAATCCCAGAGTGCAGTGGCTTCCTGGAGGAGGGAGTGGTAATTTCCCATTTAGCCAATGAAGACGTAGCAAAATACCGTTACTTTTTGGAGCTGAGTCAGCTAGACTCGAGCACCAAACCATGCCCCCAGTGCAGTCAGTTCAGCTCTCTGAAGGGGAACCACTCCAACCACTCCGAGCACAAGTACAAGGTAAGATGACCGTTCCAATACACACCTCCAACTGCATACTGTATAACACTTACAAAACATAAGGAAATTTAGAGAAAATTAAATTCCACATACAGCTGATATATATAAGTTTAAAAGTAACGTAAGAATGTCTTCTGTCCCTACTGTAGATCCAGTGTAGCAATTGCCAGTTTGTGTGGTGCTTTAAATGCCACGCACCATGGCACAATGGGGTCAAATGTCGCGAATACAGGAAAGGAGACAAGTTGCTTCGAAGCTGGGCTAGTGTCATAGAGCACGGGCAAAGAAACGCCCAGAAATGTCCACAGTGTAAGGTAAGGATACAAGTTAGTATGATACCGTATTTTTTTTTTTTTTTTTTTTTTTTTTGCTGTAGAACAACACGGCCAGAGGACTGCTGTTGGGTGTGGGTTAATGGAAAGAGAGTTGACTGATGGAGGATCGAATCAAGGTAGATGAATAAATCAATGAAGGCTAAGAAGCATGAGAGCAAGAACAGATGACGGATGGGGAGCTGTAGAGAAGTAGACGGACGCTCCGATTTAAAGTGAATGTGGAACAGCAGGACAGAGATGCATAAATAGTGAACATATTAAAAAAGTAATGATGTCTTTCTGCTGCACAAAACCAAATATGGTAGACTCACTGGCATCTCTCTCACAGTCATAAAACAAGCCCGGTCTCATAGGAGCAAGTTAGTCTACACAATATCTAATTTGACTGTCAGAAGATGACTATAGGAAGACATAGATTAAGCTAATTACCGGTTTGTGGGAACTGTTTGCTCGCAGCAGCAAACACTTTCCATCTGTTTTCATCGCACTGATGCCTCTGAATTTTTGCTCTGGAAGCAGGGAAAGAGGATCGTGTTTGACTGTGACACCAGCAAATTGGTGTCATGCCGTGTTTCGCTGGAAAAGAGGCTGAGAGCAGCTGAACTTAATGCACAGTTTATAGTAAGACTACTTACTGCTACAGCAGCCAAATAGCAAAGATCCATTAAGTTTACCGCTGCATGCATATTGCAGTGCAGTTCAATAGATGCTGAACCAGATGCTTCTGGTTTCCATTTTAAATTGAGAGTGTTGCATTTTAGTGCTGCTAAGACTGGGAAATTGTACCCTTTTTACAATAAACGGAGCTGATCTTGAGTCTGAAAGGAGAATGTAATGATGTATTCAAATTGGGCCCCAAGCAGAAAGAGTGAAACTTCTGATAATGCATGTAGCATACTGTAAAGATCTCCCTTTTCACCCCTCCCATCTTGCTCTTGCCTCATCTACTTCTGTAGATCCATATTCAGCGTACAGAGGGATGTGACCATATGACATGTACGCAGTGTAACACTAACTTCTGTTACCGCTGTGGAGAGCGCTACCGACACCTAAGGTTGGAATCTTTGATTTCTTTTCTTTTTTATCTGACTGCCTTTTCCACCTTTTCGATGTTATTATCTGATTTAATCTTAAACTTCCTGTCGTCAGGTTTTTCGGGGACCATACATCCAACCTCAGTGTGTTTGGATGCAAGTTTCGCTATCTACCTGATAAACCTCATCTGAGACGGCTAATTAGAGGGTCTGTCTGTGGTAAGTGTTTGTTTGTTTGTTTGTTTGTTTGTTTGTTTGTTTGTGTGTGTGTGTGTGTGTGTGTGTGTGTGTGTGTGTGTGTGTGTGTGTGTGTGTGTGTGTGTGTGTGTGTGTGTGTGTGTGTGTGTGTGTGTGTGTGTGTGTGTGTGTGTGTGTGTGTGTGTGGCAATTATGCTCAGTTGGTTCACCATTTCGGTCCAAACTGACGTCTCATATTGATTGTGCCGAGACGATGAATCCTTTGATATCTTTGGTGATCCTCTGACTTTTACTCTAGTGCCAGTCCACTATCGGATCAAATTTTGAATTGGTCCAATACTTTGGTTTATGACCAAATACCTGCAAAACTAATGATATTCCCATGAGCCTCAGCTGTACTCTGTGTTTATTGCTATTTAGTAAATGTTAGTATGTGAACACGCTAAACTAAGCTGGTGAATAAAAATTGTAAACATTATACCTGCTAAACATCAGCGTGTTAGCATTGTCTCTGTGAGCATTGTAGAATGCTGACGTTAGCATTTAGCTTAAAGAACCACTATGCCTAAGTACAGCCTCTCAAAGAGATGCTAGCATGGCCGTACACTTGTTTTTCCAAGCACATAGTCAGGAATATTGGGTTTTACATTAATACAGCTGCATATTCGCAAAATGACATGTCATATTCACACTTTGAAGCTACCCAGTTTGACAGCTACGTATTTGGGATTCTATGAGTTATTTGGCAATAAACTGTTAAACTTTCTGCTGTACCCACATTCCCCCACCCTGCTTTATTTTCTGTAATTCTACTTTGGTAAGTGAATTCCTGACCCAAAATACATCAGAGCTACCATGTTGCACTCTGCTGTGGATTATCATCGTAGATTAGAGAAAGTAATGGAAATAGCAGTGGAATAGTTTTTTCTTGTCATCCAATGGATAAAAACCTTAAGTCAAAATGCATTGTTGCTGCCTTGCATGATTGCCGGCCAGCCCAACTTCTCTGTGACAGACAATAATTTCCTCCTTGTGACAACAGCAATGAACACTTCCATATTTAACTCTGTACTTGCGAGACACCAATGAGGAACGCTTTATGATGAAGTGTGAAAGCATCAAATATCAGAGTTTGTTAGTTGTAATCCTCATTCCCAGTTATTAAATGTATGTACCAGCAGCAAGCTTCCAGGAAGCTGAACTCTGATAGATTTGTTTGACTCTGCTCTCCATGACAGCTACAGCTAGTTTACATCAGCAGGGTGCCTGTTGAACTGAGAGCTAATTTGTCCCTTAACAAGAACCACTTAGCCATTACAGCTCTCGCCGCTGTCTTCATGCCATGGATTGTTAGTGGCACAGATTTTGCACGTAATAAGCGGCGCCTTAATGTGGATGGGAGAATTTTCCCTAAAACCTGCTCAGCATTCAGCATCCTCCTCAGTTAGATTGTTGCACTTGTGGCCAAACATCTAGTAAGTAAGTAAGTAAAGTTTATTTCTATAGCACATTTAAAAACAGCTTGCGCTGACCAAAGTGCTGTACATAGCGCATTAGCCACAGGGTAATAAAATAAAATAAGAAAAATAAAATAAAACACGTACAAATCAGTGATTTAGGCTAAAAAGTACATCGAAAGACAAACACTTAATTACAAACGTAGCAGGATAAGACAATTAAGATACCGGGAAGGCCTAAAGGAATGTAAAAAGATGAGTTTTGAGCCTGGCTTTGAATATCACAATTGAAGGGGCATTTCTGATGTCTGATCTACAATTTTCTTGCAGCAATTCATTAAAATTTAAACAAAATTTAAACAAAACAACACGTTCATTTTGAATCATGCATTTTCTATTCCATCTGAAAGAAACATTTATTCATTATGAATGATTATTATTCTGCTCTCTCTCTCTGTCTTTCCCTTTTTGTTTCTTTGTTTTTCTCTGCAGCCACTAAGGTGCTGATAGCTCCAGTGGTCATTTTGTTGGTCATGGTGCTCGGAGCTTTCGCACTGGTGATAGGTAACACAATTATACACATGAACACACACATGCACAAACAAATCAGGGTGAAGCTCCAGCGAGAGCGGCAACCTGAAATCAGCTAAATGGTTTGACTATATTACAGATATTTTCTTCCACACAGCAAAGCAGGTCCACTCTGTATGCAAAAATGACAAACATAATCATGCCACAAACTTTATATTAGCATGCATGTCAGTCATTCTCAGTTTTATAAAGAGAAGTAAACTGCCAAAGCTTTAGATCCAAATTATCACTCTCTGGGTGACTAACTTTTATTTCCTGAAACTACATTTACTAGTAAAATCATCCAGCTGCACTCTGTGAGCACTCCTTCAGACAGGGATGTGAACTATTGATGCCTCGGCTGAACTGTAATTAGTGTTAATCTCTTTCCCATGTCTGTGCGTCTGACAGATGATCCGCTGCGGGCTAACATGCCATAATGGAAGAATCACATTTATTGTCATCGTTATTAGAATCAGTGCTGTGCTGCTGCTGTCTTTTTCAGCCTAATTAACATACACATACAGTATGCCAAATATGTAGGCAGTTTGCTATCAGATAGAATAATCAAATCCATATAGAAAACTCATCAGACCTCGACATTAACAGATAATTCAAAGATTTACATTGTACATTAATTAATAGTTAATTCAAATTAGTATCAATTGAAACAAGGTTTAAATCCATCTTTCTCCTCTCTTCCACTTCATCTCTACAACCACCTTCCCTGTCTGCAGGTTTGGTAGTTTTCCCGGTCTACTATGTGTGTAAGAGGAGGAAGAAGCAGCGCACACAGGGCTCCGGACGGTGGATCTGACTGCAACCTGCACTGCATCTAGACCACACACACACACACACACACACACACACACACACACACACACACACACACACACACACACACACACACACACACACACACACACACACACACACTGCTTAAAAGACAAAGCCTGCATCTCCTCAGGGATGAACACGCCAGCCTGAGTCATTGCAAAAGTCTGAGAGGAACATCACACAATTAACAATGGTGAATGGACTTTTTAAGATGGAAGGAAGTATATAAACATATGAAGTAAGGCCTGGATAATCATACTTCATCACGCAGAATATTTGTATTTCAGTGGACCGCTACTGCAAAAGAAATGCTGGATATTCAAGTAAGAAAGGAAAGGAAAAGAAAATGCTAATTTAAACTGAGTTCTCTTAAGATGATGGTCAACATGTGTTGCAATCCCCTTAAATCTCCACTAAATTTAACAGCATTGAACTTTCTTGCTGGCCACCTTTTGTCCCGGGCACAATACAGGAAGTTTCAGCAGTGTACATTTGACAAACATTAGCTTGGAGCCCGTCCGTTAGCCTGATATGACATACTGTTGAATATTGTGGATGAAAGCTTTTTTTCTAAAGGTTTGACAGTGGTGGATACAACTCGACTTGATAAACGCTGACTGCTGGAAAAGGGGAGGAGGACCTCACAGACGAATAATAGAGAAATGTGAGGAAATTTAATCTTCTTGTTGAACTTTTGCAATCGCTTCTTCAGTCAATTGTCAAAAGTGCAAGATGGAAACTGAATTCAGGACCAAGCCATGATGGAAAAAATGAGTTCTCACGGATGCAACAAAGCTATCATTGGATTTGTGCAATCTTCATAAAAAATGTGGACATTTGGAGTCTTTGACAAGCACACACTATTCAAAATAATATGAAAGGACTTAATTTGGACGGATGGAAGGATGACACGTTACTATTCTTGGCTTTCCTGAATAACCTTGACTCTGCCTCAAGCTTTTGCTAGACAGAGTGAAAATTGGGTCCTGTGTCCCCACCCTAAGAGTGACACCTAGTTTCAAATGCCACACCAACCTTAGCTTAAAAAAAAAAAAAGGTGTCCTGTTTGCAACAAATATTAAGCCCACTGACCGCTTAAAGGTCCCATGACATGGTGCTCTTTGGATGCTTTTATATAGACCTTAGTGGTCCCCTAATACTGTATCTGAAGTCTCTTTCCCGAAATTCAGCCTTGGTGCAGAATTACAGCCACTAGAGCCAGTCCCACAATGAGCTTTCCTTAGTATGTGCCATTTCTGTGTCTGTAGCTATTGAGGAGGAGAGAGGGGGCCAAAATCTCTGGGCGGGCAAAGCCGAGAAAGGGGAGGTAACCTTGCTCCTTATGACCTCATAAGGAGCAAGATTCCAGATCGGCCCATCTGAGCTTTCATTTTCTTAAAGGCAGAGCAGGATACCCAGGGCTCGGTTTACACCTATCACCATTTCTAGACACTGGGGGACCATAGGCAGGCTGGGGGAACAAATATTAATGTTAAAAAAACCTCATAAAGGGAAATTTTCATGCCATGGGACCTTTTAAAGAAATATTGGAAAGCGGAATTTTAGCAAGCCACCATTGTTTTCTGTTGTGGTTCTCCATCAACTCCTCCTCCCATCTTTTCCTTTCTCCCGCACTTTCCTTGGGTCTCTGCCCTGGCTGGACGGTGGCTCACATACCCTCGTCTCTGCCTTGCCCATTACTGTACGCCAGTATCTGCATCATCAAAAAAATAAAATAATTGCTGCTGCTGTGGCAATTGTGCCAAAACAAAACGCTGAATGTGGCAGGACAGACAGTTGACCCCGTCCTCCTTTGTTAGAGTTTTTTGGGGTTGCTTGTTGCAGCAGTGTTGGGAGGTGATGCTGCCAGTGTGTAGTGGAGTCTGCATAAAGAAATAGATTTAGAGGCTCTGTAGGATTATAGGAATATGCATTAGATAGTTGAAAGCTGCTTAGAATTAAAAATGACTGAACTTATTATTGCAACTGGGTGGCGGTTTGCGTAAGTTGCGTTTGCTTTTTTTTTTTTAAAGAAAATTAGTTCAGAAGTTATCGTCAGGCTGCTGTGCACTGAATGTGGTAGATTACATTTGGATGTTAATTATTAGGTGATCAGGTTTTCAAGGTGTTTAAGAATTGATGCAGTTTGGATTTGTGCAGTGATAAGAGGACGTCTGTCTGCTCGAGACTTTGGATAGTGACATAGTGGCTTTCGACGCACACATACTTAACTCATCCACACTGGCGCATGTTGCAAGAAAGCAGACACGCGGAGTGCTGCCAGGAAACGGGAGATTTTCGAGAGCTTTAAAGTTCATCACCTGGCAGCAGTCAGCTTGCTGTCCTTCACTTATCCCTCGATCCTCCCCTCCCTGCTGTCAGTCCTTAGTTTCCAACACGGGTGCACATCCACTGGAACTGTGGCTGCTCTTCAGCCACAAAAAAAAAAAAAATCATCCAAGCTGGATGCTTTTGAGCCTCTGATATGTGAGAATTACACAGGGCTAACTGCGATGCACGCTGCGGTCAAGTACATACAAGTGGTTTCCACATCACTTGCAGATGTTTCTTTTGTATGTATTTTTTATCCCATCACTTCATGGAGCAATCTTTTCTTTTCTTTTTTTGCTCCATCATGAGACATTTATGAGGACGTTTTAAAGAAAGTACAAAAAGACGAGGAGAAGCACAATATATCTGCACATAAAAGATGCTACGGCAAGAAAAAGATGTGAAATGATAGAATGATACAAATTTGAGGGGAAATGATCTTGCACAGTGAAGATCACTGCATCTTCAAATCTGTTGTGGTTACCAGTGGAGTAAATTCTGAGTGCGTCAACACATTTCATCACTGAATCTTCACTGAAACCAGGATTTAAGGCATGAAAGCAGGGTTGATGTTCCTACATATTGAACATCATTAGCTTCACTTTTATCCCAGGTTTCTGGCACCTTTTCTACATCTGGGAGTCAATAAATACCAACTGTCAAGTACAGTTTAACTGTACATACAAGGTTCCTAAAGGACACCAATAATTTATTGTTACACACTGCTTTCGATAGGTCCTGACTCTGGGTTTGAATCCACTCTCAGGGAGTTTGTTTTCTGGTCACTTTACCCAGGGCCCTCCATCCACATGAGCTGTGACACCGAAATGGCTGAGCAGCACCGCACAGTCAAAATGTTTCCTTGTGTGTTTCCCCAGAGCTGCTTAGCACCCATATTTAATTTCAAGGAAGTTAAAACACTGTAGTGTCAAAAGAGATCCAAATATCTCGGTGATGCAAATACCATGTGTGTTTCCCAGCATGACTCAGCAGTTTTGCGAACGCTGCTTGGGGGTCAGGGGACTAAAAAGTGGTACAAGAAAATGTATTCGTAATACAGCACTGGGAAACTACATTTGTAATGTTTGCGCCAAACAAAAACATTGAAACTATCTACTTAACAATTGTTCACTTGCATCATATGCATTCATGTTTTATCTAACTGCTCAGCTAGTACTACACTGACATGTTCCATTGCTGCATTTTTTTGTTTGTTTGAATGAAATATGACTGTCAGTGTGTGATGGGCATTTGTACTGTCTTCAGCACAAAGAAATTGTTTTAATGTACTGTGGACACATACGTAAATATTTTATTATTTCCATGGCATTTTACCAAAAAACGTTGCCCAGCAGTTTACACTGTACCAATGCTGAACCGATTTGATTAGCTCATTGCCTTAAAATTAACAAATAGGATATTTAATAATTGATTAATCATTAACATAATTTATCAAGTAACAATACATAACATTTGGCCAAACAAAGTAAGCAACTTCCTAGGAGCATGAGTTTACAGTCAAATTTATTTGGCAGTTTTACTGTGAGACAGTAATTGCAAATATGAATTTGTTTGACCTGGTCAGCTACAGGACAAATGTAAATGAATAATAACATGATAATATTTGTCCTGGTTAGCCGCTCATATATGATTTCTTTCACTTTTATACATGTACAAGTGTGTTAATTCTTCTCATGTTAAGAGGCCATGTGGAAATGCCATCATTGCTTTGTTTTGTTGTCGTATTCTTACATATAACTGATGTTTAGGTTAAAGTTAACATGCAAAAAAAAGAAAAAGTTGCTCTATATAAATTCATCCAGTGATGTGAACATTAATTTGGCCAATGAGATTTCCTTTGCTGGGTTTGTATTGGCTGGCTGATACCCCTGGCCTTTTTGTTTGTTACATTCCCAGCGATATTGGCATAAATATGCAATAGTGCCTTCACAGCCATTATAGATCAGGGTTTGCCAACCTGTGGTTCAGGGCCCCTGCATGACTCCAAACATTACAAATGGGTGTAAAAATCTGTCAAACTCTCACCAAGTTATGTGTGTTAGAACAGCTAAAGCAAAGCATAACATATACTAATATGGGGCTCCTAATGTATGGAACCACTGTTAAATATATCTATGGATCTGTTACCCCAACACACCGGGCAATGTGCAGTGCAATCAGCCCCTCGATTAAGAAGGTGTGTTTTAAATAGCTAAAGATTTAACCAAACCTCTAAAATAATACAGGTAACCACAATACATGGTGTCAGCTACATCCCAAATACTATAGTTTTGCACTTTGGACTCTGAAGATTAAAAGGAGGAAGCAGTAGCAGAGCGAGCATTGTTTCCAACATTGGATGAACGTCATAAGGCTGGTATGGACAAAAATGCTCAGTGAAGGAAGTGATTATATTAAAAAGATGTGCAATTTAGGGACAATATATCATAGGTTCATTTCAACTCAGGAGGCCTGTGAATATTGGTTTTGCATAAATGGTGTATCGTCAGTAACTTCAGGATGGGTTTTCACTATCTAGACATGCAAACTTGTTGGAAAACGGCCACATTTTATGTCTATACACCATTTGGTTTTCAAGGGTATTTCTTTTCAAAGAAATGTCTTAAACTTGATTACTGTGTTCCTTGTTTGCACTAAGATTCTTCCACCTGCTGCCATCGTTAAAAATGTCTGCTGATATTATTGCTCACTTAGCCAGGCACATTGTTTTCATCTGAGGATCTGATGAAGAATAAACAAACCTGGGTCAAACGCCAAAATGTTCTGGTTTGACTCTTTCATTTGATATTGACGTATTATACTTATACTATATATATATATATATATATATATATATATATATATATATATATATATATATATATATATATATATATACTTTTTGAGACAGCCTACTTTAGAAACTGTATGAATGTCTGTCTGTTGGTCTGTGGAGCAGTCGGTTACATCAACCTCTTTTTGTTTACAACCACCGTTGTGACTACAGTTTTATGTCAGCAGGGGTCAGAAGTGCACTGCAGGAGGCAAATCCCTAGAACCTTGATTTTAATTTTGTAGGAGCAATGCAAATGCAAAATGACATGCAGTCAGAGTAGCAAAGAATATGACAGTATTAAGATTACTAATATGAAATTTTGTAAATAAATAATACAAATTGTAATACAAATTGAATTCCTTTAGCATCCTTTATTAGTGAATCCCTCTATAATTATTGTTATTATTATTATTAGTAGTAGTTGATATTGTTTTTGTTAAGAGCTGCACACAACAATACAAATAAAGACATTGTGTAATAGGTTAAAAGGGAAACCTTTTACAAAAACACCAGTGGTGGAAACAGACTATGGAAAGTACATTCACCCAAGTACTGTGCTTGAGTAAAATTATGAGATACTTTACTTGAGTATTTGGATTTCGTGCTACTTTATACTTAATTAAGAGGGAACTTACTCTGCTGCATTTAGAACTTACGTTTACTTTTGGCGATAATAATTTGTACTTTCATTGTAAGTTTTGTTTAAATTCAGGACATTTGCTTGTAATGGGGTTTTTATACACTGATGTAGCCTACTGCTACTTTTACTTAGGCTCTGAATACTTCCTTAATGTCTTCAGTTATATACAGTATGTTGTTGTGTCCAATATGTCCGGTGATTGAATTAAGCAAATTACAAAAGCGCGAGCCCATTGGCTCGCGCTCCAAGCTCCGCCTGAAAGAGCTGGCCCAGCTCGTGACAGCCAAGGAAACCCGAGTGAAAACACACTGACCTAACGGCCGCTGCTGCGCGTGCTGCAGTGTCTTGTTTCAGAAGATTATTTGGGAAGTTCACCTGGCTGTCGCTGATGGAGACCAGACAACAAGGTGAGTCGGTGTCGCTGCATGCTGAAGACAACTCTTTATATTTTTTTCAGACAGAACTTAAAAACCGCTGCTGTTGATCTGATAGTGAGGCTGCACTGACTGCACACGTCACTGTTTTGACGATGAAGCAGTGGAAAGCAAAGTAGCATATAAATCCAAAAATACGGAGAAAGTCAAAATTGTACAGCGACAATTTTGGAGCGATAATTTATAGCCCGACTCTGCATGTGCTCAAATTATAGCCGACTGCTTAAACTGGCATCTTGTTCAGTAGCCTACAATTTTTGTTTCTATGGGCCATTCATAAATTAGCTTTCTTGGCCAGCGCTTTCTGAAGACTTTTCTGAGGCCATAAGAGCTGGTTCAGGAAGCAAATATCCAGAAATGAAGCTTCAGGCATCCACAGCTACACAGTTGGTCAGTGTGCTGTACGTTTGTGTCACTGTTCATTCAAGACATCATGGAAACTCCAGATCACATTTAAGTCTTGTGGCTGGATACTGTTTCCTGTCTCAGAGGCTATCCGGTGGTCTAATGCACCGGTTTTCATCAGCAGTTATGTCAATTTTCTATTGATCACTGAAATCAATTTAATTGTCCTGTTATCCACACCTGCATCATCCCTTGCTTTAAACCATGCAAACCCTAAGCTACTGTATGTGGGAGGTGTTTACAGTAATAGGAGTGCCAAATATGTATGTCCTTTTGTCTCATCTGGCTTTAAGGAACCCTTTCATGTTGCTGAATGTTGTTCTACCATTTGTGGCATTGATAGTATAGGCCTACTAGGTGCTGTGTTGCTGCTGACAGTGATACACATTGATTCTAATGTGTACTCTTAAATAATTTTCGTTCAGAGTCATTCACACATGTAATCGTTTGGTACAGGTGGTAATGTAAGATTGTTTGGTTTATGCATATTGCTGTTTGATTCAGCCAAAGTTTTACTGAGGAATGGGAATTTTGAATGTGAAAACTGAGACGTGAACTAATCAAGTCAGGCAATGACTCCCACATCCGTGAAAGTAGAAAAGGTACTGTTTGTTTATGCAGGTAGTTAATTGCATTTCTTTTGCAGGTTTATATGTGTAGCCTACCTATGGCTAACTGGAAGTCAGCCGAGCTTTGTGTTCAGAGTTAGAGGCTGGAGCAGTGCAAATGGCTTTAAATTGTCAATGAAACTTGATTAACATGAAGGTTTTGCATTTATAATTCTGTCCTAAAACATCCCAAATGTTCATAATCCACATATGGTTTTTTTAAATGATATGGTATAAAAAAAATGGACTGAAAAAGGTTTATATACAGTAGTACAGTATTGTTGCTGTTTGGCCATACTGCAGGCAATTTAGCTTCAATTGATTTAGCAGCCATATGACTTTCTCTAGGCCTCTGATTTAGCATAGCCACATGACCATCGGACCAAACAGGAGTCTTGTGACTAAAGGTATTCCACCCCGGACAAGGGGGGAGAGAAACTGAGAAAAAAAGAGTAAAGAAGGGGTGTGTTGAAAAGTTTCAGATATTTTTCATTAACTTGATGAAATAGATCAGTCTGGCCTAATGAGTGCGATCAAAGTGATCACCTTCTTTGATCTGCTAAAATTATGCTTTATGATCAGAAGAGTTTCACTAACTGTGGCCCGTTGAAATAAGCCTTCATTAACTTAGGGAAGGACAGTTCTTTGGAAACAAAGCAGTGTAAGCTGATATGTCATATGATATGCCACTTCATGTTTAGGTTTTACACTGAAATCTGTGACCTCTTCTCCTTTTTTGAAAGAGTGGTTTATCAGCCTCAATGCAGTAGTTAAAGTTAAGTCATTGTTGGTGAAACAACACTGTCCTTTTCGGTCTTCTTCCACCTGTAGTGCTGGAGTAATGTGTAGTAATAATAATAATAATAATAATAATAATAATAATAATAATAATAATAATAATAATAATTAATAAATAAATGGAATTTGTATAGTGCTTTTCAAGAACTCAAAGTCGTTCGTAATGAGATTTCATCAGCAACCAGAGAACTTGGATCGCTCAATAACCTTGGTACTTCTTGCATAATTATTACAAACAATCTTGTTGTTATCACAGATTTAACAGATTTGCTCCACTGAATACTTTTTGAATAGCAAGAATCAGATATATCCTGTTTTAACAACTCCAAGAAGTTGAGATCTGTGCCACAAAGTGTCAAAATTCAGACTTCCTGTTCCTGTACAAATGCAGACTCCGATAAAGTGCATATACCAAAACAGACCTCAGTGTTATCAAGGTGTGTGTAACAAGGTTTTTTTTGTCTCCTGCTGCCTTGCTCTGCCGCAGAGTTGTACTCTGGTGTTCTGAGTGAAGCTGTGGTGGACTGGGGCAGCATGGGTCCTGGAGAGGAATGGGTTAATTCAGCCACACACAAGGGAGAGCAGGGTAAGACTCAACGCCCCCCACACCCAAAAAAAACAAACAAACCTGAATCCACACTGAATCACAGGGTGTTAATCTGCTGCTGCACACAGATCACGTCACAGGAAGTGATGTCTAAAGCATGTTTGTTTTGTCTGTGACGTCAGCTGTTAAACAGAAAGTGGCATCACGGACTGGGGTTTTGGAACAAGTGTGGCGTGTTTAGTTTTTTACATTCAGGTCAGTGCAACAGCAGTTTTCTTCCTTATGTGATTCAATGTTGATTTAACTGCTAGAAGTCAGGTGAGTGGGTGAGTGTGGTCTTCAAATATTACACATAAATATTTTAAATTTGAGTCACTAACATGAGGATGGTTAAAATAAGAATAACTGACCCTTCAGGAGTGACTTAATGCAGGGTCTAAGTTGGACTTACTCGGAAGCAGGGCTGCAGCAAGTATAATTGTATTATTGTTTAATCTGCCCATTTTCTCTATTAATAATTTTGTCTACAAAAATACAAAAAATTAAAGAAAATGTTCATTACAATTTCCCGAAGCCCAGGAGACCTATTCAAAACATAAGAGAAAAGAGAGAGACATAAGCATTTTAGCTTGACTCATCGATTATCAAAATAGATTGCTTCAGCTTTACTCTGAAAAACGTTCAGGGTTGGCCTTGACCAAAATACAGTCAATCTAAACAGATTGGTATTTGATGCCCCTTTAATAGCACATCCATTAACTGTTTAGGGATTTTAAATAATAATTTACATGTACGATGCAGTAGGTGTCTGAACATGCAAAAATTCAATCAGATGAATAACAGATATAAATGTGGCCAGTCTTCCATTGTGCAAAAATGTGCTGTAGGGCCCTACTGACATCCTCTATGCAATGTGTAGGTACTTCTCTTTAAAAAATGAAACTTCCTGGATTTTTTTTGTCAGTTAAGCTAAAACATCATTAAAAGAGGACTCATTACTTGCGAAATAAGATGAATCAAGCACTTCCTGTTTTGTCTAAGATACTGAAAGTGTATTCAACTGTAACTTTGCTCAGGTTTGAATCAGGACATGTTTTACCCTTCTGGCGAGGAATCGGTTAAAAGGAGCTCGCATGGTGACGACTTGGCTCCAGAGGCTCAAAATGGGGAAAACCTGACAGAATGGGGTAAAACTTCATCATCAGGGGACGATCAGTGGTGTCGGACATCAGCGTCGCACTCTGACAACTGGGCCATGTCCACCACTTGGGATATGCAACTGGACAGCACAGGTGAAGAGGGATGTAGACTAGAGCCCGTAGAATAGACCGATCCTTCATTTTGGTTAAACATTTACTTGTCAACATAACATGACCTCTGTAGGAACCTGTATCCACACAAGGGCTATAGCTGACACTGAGGCCAAGTCCTTTGAGTTTTATCTAGTAATTTTTAGCAGCCTAGAGAAATGAAATGCGTTTGTATATATGGGGATATTATACGCAGATTCAGGTAGTGTTAGACTCAATATTTTAAATTTTCACTACTTTTAGGTTAACCAATCAAAAGCTTTAGTATTTCCCCTCCAGAATTGTATTCATAGCAGTGTGTTTAAACTTACACAACATGTTGGGCCTAAATAAAAACAAAAATAAAAATACGCAACACATACAGTCAACTTAAAAAAATAAAAATTCACAAACCCAAATAATTTAAGCAAGAGACTTTATTTTTGCCGTCTGGTTAAAAAGGTGTGGTAGGTAATTCTGGCATATCCCTGTCCTAGAACATGATTAGCTACTACAGAAAGTGTGTGAGCATGTTTTGAAGTTAGATGGCAAATTCAGTGAAGAATAATAAACATACTTGTAAAATGTAAAATAAACAAAAGCACAAGATAATCATTTAGCAGCGTCTGGCAATGTTGCCTGTGTAACATGGCCTGAAAATGTATCCACCCCTCAGTTTAGTAGAGAGCTTAGGATCTGACCTTACTTTGTATCTAACTGATTTTATGCAGTGATCCGTGACTGGGATCATTAACTTGTTTCAGCATTCTTCACATTCCTGACAATTGGTAATGCTACGGCATAGTATAAATGGGACAATCTTTCAAAACCAACAGCTAATCTTTCTGTTATTTTTAATTTCACCGTAGATCTTTGAATTGTGTTTTTACTACTAAGTTACACGTTTGATAGAAAATAGCACTGCACCATTCATTGGTGTTGATAATATAAGTAGCAGCTTAGACACTGTGCCTTTTTGTTTCCATAGTGACAAACTGTGATACACGTGACTCTCACAAACCATTCTTATATTATGTTATATCTTTCACAACGTTGATAGAATCACACAGACACAGCCTGTTCTAAATTGTAATGGCAAAAATGCCTTTGGTCAAGTGCACTTATCTACAGTTTTAAATTTTCCTTTTAACTTTATTAAATGCTGCATTAGCTAAAAATGAACCTGCGTTAGCTAAAAATAACAATAAGGTCCAGCTGCGGCCTGTAGCCGCTCACGCCACGCCCAGTAGCCGCTCACGCAACACCCATGGCATTAGCGGAAAAGAAACCTGTGTTAGCTTAAAATAAACCAGCCTTAGCTAAAGAAACCAGTGTTAACAAAAGAAAATCAACCAACGTTCACTAAAAAATTAACAAGCTTTAGCTAAAAATAAACGAGTATTAGCTAAAAACAAATCTGCGTTACCTAAAAATAAACCAGCGTTGGCCACAGAAACCTGCGTTAGCTAAAAATAAACCTGTGTTAGCTAAAAGGAAACCTGCCTCACCTAAAAAAAAAAAAAAAAAAAAAAAAAAAAAAAAAAAAACATTTGCAACATGCTACTTTAATACCAGTATACTAAATTTTGCACTAATTTGTTCATAAAATCACTAGCAGTTTGGAAAAACCCTAATAGTGTGTGAACGTTACTTTAGAAAAAACAAATTTAAGTCGAGATGGTTATTGTGGATGTGTGAGTTTTTAGTTCTTAGCATGTCGTGTTTTATGTTCAATTAAATTAATGAAACAATTCATGTTTCATTGTAATTTCATTCCTACAATTAATTCTGATTGAATCTTACTGGCATTTTAAAGGTCTTCTCATGGCTACGTGAACATGAAAATAGACTCTTCGGAGTTATCCGTGCACTTTAACAGCTTCCATCTTAGCCACAGGGGGTTTAAAAAATCTGATTGTCCTGCTGCTGTGTGGTGTTTGCAGAATAGCTCCCTACTATAGAAAGACCTTGTATTAGTGTGTAGTTCTGCTACACTTGTGTGAAATGTGCATGTGTTTGCTGCATGTGGTGCTGACCCCTTTAGATTTCTAAAGTATTAAAGTAATTGTTAGCAGTTTACTTATACAATAGTAAGTACTTTAGTCAGTGGACAGCATCGCTAGTTTTTATCAGTCTTCACTAACCTTACGCTGTCCTCACCTGTCTTATAATGCTGCCACATCAAGAGAGAGGACACCTCACAGCAGGTACAGTTATCCTTTTCCATTCTGTCCAAACTGTGGGTTTTAGATACAGTTTTTTGCAAAACATTCACAGGTCCACTACAAACATAGTGACATAATTACCTACATGTATTTGCATTTATGGTGTTGTGTGGACACGGTCATCCTGCTGTTGCTTGATGCTGTGTGGTACCGGTCTGTCCTGATTTGCCTTCCACAAATATCCTGCAACAATACAAGGCTAACCAGATGGAGCAGTTATAATGTGAAAATCTCTCGCTCTTGAATATTGCAAGGTATAGAGAAATAAATCCCTATTCTGAAACTCCATATACTTCTGCTGCATCATTTATCCTGATGCCAGTCAGCTGACAGTATGAATCAGCTTCCTTGCTCTGCATGAAAGCAAATACTAATTCATAGAGATATTTGAATTTTCTATATCTTGATTGTGCATGAAGTGGTTTAGTTTAGTATCAGAATCTAAAGAGTGTGTGGGTAATTGTGTGTTTGAGTGTGGTTTCCAGAAGTAAGTATTAGTAACGTGCAATTAGTATAATAAGGTGATTTTGTGAGTGGCAGAAAGAGAGAATATTTTCTAAAGACTAAATCTGTGAAAGATGTTTGGGTATAATAAT
Source organism: Perca flavescens (assembly GCF_004354835.1). Lineage (NCBI taxonomy): Eukaryota > Metazoa > Chordata > Actinopteri > Perciformes > Percidae > Perca > Perca flavescens. Next base: position 15,097,912 of record NC_041348.1, read on the forward strand.
GTTTGAGTAGCTATATATATTTATGCCTATGTTTTTTTTTTTTCATTTTATTTGGAACAGCTGCCAAGGCAAAACATAATTTGTTTAATTTTGGTTTCACTAAAATCCAATATTGCAACGTTCAAGTCAGTCTGTCCGCAGAAACAGCATCTTGTTTGTTTGTGTGTAGCAGTCTGTAGTGTCCGTCAGCAAAATAATCCAGGAGTTAATCCAGATTAGAGTTTTACAGCCTGCCACCACGGATTACATAACTGTCAGACAGAGATGGAGACAGACAGACAGACAGACATGTTGACTCAGACTTTATAGAGGCTGTTAGACAGTTTGCAGCACACAGTCAAAACAGGCAAAAGGGCAGAAACATTTTAGAAATATCTTAAATTGATCGTAAACAAGAGAAACAAAACCAATAAGAACTGCATTACTTTCAATTCATACACATTTGTCCAAAGCAATTTACAAAAAGTCCACACTAGGGGTGTGCCATTTCATATCGTTGCATTATCATGATGTGAAAAAATTAGTATTGTGACTTTAGCAATATTCAGACTTGTGGACGTAATTGCCTGTTAATTTGGCATCTGTTTAGATGTGCACTTTGTTTTACTATTAATATTTTTATACAGAATCTAAATCTCACTTTGAATTACTGTTACAACTGAGTGATCATTTTCTTTTAGTTTTTACTTAATATATTTGAAGGCAAACTAAACATTTATGTTGACATATAAAACTATAACACTTTGTATGTTCTTGAAATTATTAAGAAAATATTGTTCCGTATTTTGTCATATCATCAAGAATATCATTATATATCATAAATATACCCTGAAAATAACGTCGCCCAACTCTGGCCATAGGGACAAGAACATGTCAAAACTCATAACGATGCGTTTGATTCCAGAAGCAGATGCAGATTTTTGCTATAACTGATGGGATCCAGAATATTTCAAAACAGCACCACATCAATGAATGTAGTACTTGAGAAGATTCGTTTATTTTTATTTTATTTTTTTGCTGTGCCTATTCTACATTTTCTGTTTTGTCTCCTTCATCTCTGTGTGTGTCTGTGTGTGTGTCTGTGTGTGTGTCTGTTTGTGTGTCTGTGTGTGTGTGTTTCAGGTTTCCTGGACTCTGAGCCATTGAGAGAGGCTGATGAAGATATGGCCTCAGAAGTCAACCTTAACAACTCCATCATGACTGAGGAGGAGAGAGAGGAGATTCAGCAAGAGTTAGCTAAAGTATGTTTACACATGCACATTCTCATGTGCATATTCAGAAACAACAAGAAGGGTTGAAAGTGGTGATATTGTTGATAGTCATAAGATAGTATGACAGTTAAGTAGCTTTTTTTGTGTATGTCCAGCTGGAGGAGGAGATCAGTACGTTGAAGCAGGTTTTGTCGTCCAAAGAGAAGCAGCACGCAGAACTCAAACAGAAGCTGGGCGCGACTTCTCTGTACGAGCTCAGGAACAACCTCAGTAGAGGCTGGCACGACATGCAGACCTCCACGGCGTAAGTTAATGTGTGTATGTGAGTGTGTGAGACAGCTGAAGGAGTTTGCAGGTTGAAGTGTTAGAGTGAAGGGGAGAAAGTGTGTGTTTGTGTACACAACACTCGGACAGCAATATTTGAATTGAATTGAATTGAAAAAACTTTATTAATCCCGATAGGGAAACTGGTTTGCCACCAACCATACAGCAATCGAACACAATACACAACTAAAAAACAAATAAACAAACAAATAATTCTGGACTAGTAGACCAATAGACCGTGATAAGGAGACAATAAATAAATAAATAAATAAATTATAAAAGACAAAAATAATATCCAATGGTTAACAGTGTAGGTTATAAAATCTAACCGCAGCGGGAACAAAAGACCTTCTCATGCGCTCACTAGAGCACCGAGGCATTACCAATTGCTCACTGAAAGAGCTTCGGAGTCCTTTGAACAGAGGGTGTAATGGATGCCCTTCAAAAAGCAGGACAATTTTTGCTGTCATAATAGATGCCTTTTAAAGGTCCCATGACATGGTGCTCTATGGATGCTTTTATATAGACCTTAGTGGTCCCCTAATACAGTATCTGAAGTCTCTTTCCCCGAAATTCAGCCTTGGTGCAGAATTACAGCTACTTATGACCTCATAAGGAGCAAGATTCCAGATCGGCCCATCTGAGCTTTCATTTTCTCAAAGGCAGAGCAGGATACCCAGGGCTCGGTTTACACCTATTACCATTTCTAGCCACTGGGGGACCATAGGCAGGCTGGGGAACGCATATTAATGTTAAAAAACCTCTTAAAATGAAATTTTCATTTCATGGGACCTTTTAGCAAGACATACACACACACACACACACACACACACACACACACACACACACACACACACACACACACACACACACACACACACACACACACACACAAAGTGCAGGTAGTTTTTTTTTTTTTTTAACAGTCAGTAAAACCATACTCCAAACGGAGTGTCTGTTATAAACCACAGATATCAGAAACCCAATTAAAAAGACCTAATCCTCTGCTCCTAGCTGCACAGCATATCTGTCTGTTATCTTTGTTGCGCTCGCTGGAACAGACATCATAAACCTGATTAAAAACACATCAAATGGCTACACAGTGCTAAAGGCTACCGTTGACCTCATGACACAATTAGCTGAACATGTCCCGATGATTTTTACTGTATTATCAGCAGTAAAAAAAAAAACTAAAAACATCTGTAATTATCCTCCAAATCTGGATAGGACTTGTTAGAAGAGTTGATTTTTATTTATTATTTTGCTTTCATGTGCAGATTACCAATTTCCTAATTTGACCATCCACTATGAGCTTTTACTCAGACACCAAGAGACAGAGAAGAGAAAGGGGATAGTCTCTAGAGGCCTCCCTTCTTATCCAGTTACACTTCAACCTGAAGATCACTTTACACACACAGTTGCCGTCCTCATCTATAATGAACCAGTGTGGCCAAAGGAGTGTATGATCCCAGAGAAACTGAGTGTGGATGTGTGGATGGGAGCAATCTACGATGCAAATGTAGACAAAAGTGTCGCTAAACAGTGGAAAAAAGGTTCAAAGGCTGTTGTGTATCTGTGTGTTTATGCGTTTGTGCTTGTCACCTTTATATGCATATGAATATATCTGTGTTTAACAATGTTGTTAGCTTAAGCATAAGTGTGAATTCAGTGCAGTATGTGTAGGAGACATATTTTGAATGGACCCCCTTTATGTCTCAGCTATAAGAAGACATCCGAGACGCTGTCCACAGCAGGACAGAAAACCTCAGCCGCCTTCAGCACACTGGGCAGCGCCATCACCAGGAAGTTCGGGGACATGAGGTACATAATGATGCCATATCGTCATTATTTAGGAAGAATTCTCTGTGTTAAAGAATGATGCAAATAGTGTGGACATAAGTCACCCACTGAATTTGGTTGATCTGTTGACAATTACACCCAGCTGGACACATTGTCCTCTGTGTCCACATGGCATGAGTCCCAGTGTCTTTCAAACATCAGTTGGAAATGTGTCTTTTGCCCGTCAAAAAGCTCCATCATCAACACATTTGCATATCTAAACATATCGTAACCCCAGCCTACCCATTACCACCGATAGAGTTACACCTTCATCTAATTCACAGACACATTTTTATTTGTGCTATCCATTCCCCCATCTCTCAGGGAGCAGAATTTTGACTCTTTGCTCTCTCCAGCTCAGGCGAAATTCAGATTATGTAAGCCCACATTAAGCTGCTTTCTGTGGGAGCTGAAGGGCCTGTGAGTGTGTGAGACAGCTGAAGGAGTTTGCAGGTTGAAGTGTTAGAGTGAAGGGGAGAAAGTGTGTGTTTGTGTACACAACACTCGGACAGCAATATTTGAATTGAATTGAATTGAAAAAACTTTATTAATCCCGATAGGGAAACTGGTTTGCCACCAACCATACAGCAATCGAACACAATACACAACTAAAAAACAAATAAACAAACAAATAATTCTGGACTAGTAGACCAATAGACCGTGATAAGGAGACAATAAATAAATAAATTATAAAAGACAAAAATAATATCCAATGGTTAACAGTGTAGGTTATAAAATCTAACCGCAGCGGGAACAAAAGACCTTCTCATGCGCTCACTAGAGGCCAGAGGCTCGGAAGTCTGTCCGCCTTGAAGTCACTTTCTGTTCTTGTTCTGTCTCTTTTCCTTTATGTCACTCTGTGCTGCTCTGTTTGAGACACTGAAAGTCAACACAACACAAGTGTGCGAGTCAGCCTGCATTGCTCTTTGTGAAATAAATAGAGCATTTGTGTGTATGATGACTAGAGACTGTGGGCCTGTGTGAATAAATGTATGTGCAAGGAAAGTTGTCAAAGGTCAGGGAACAAACAGGTCAACATACAGTATATGATGGTTCATGTAAGCAGAAAGAGTGTTGAATGTAACTCAAGACAGTTACTGTGTAATACCTAATAAATAAAACAAATTTGGATTTTAAAGCTTTAAAATAATCAAGACTGTAGAATTAAAAACCCCTAACATTGTGTGCATACATTTAAGTAACACTTGGAGACGGTTTCATTTGCAACTTTGATACCATTACTGTTCATAACAAAGCAGGAAAAATGTTTTAAAACTGCCATATTTCCTGTGGAGACTGTAATCTGTTGGCAGCGGCTCTACGGTAAAGACAAATGGGGTGTTGTTAATTTCACTGCAGTTTATTATGTATTTGGAATATGAAGTGCAGAAAGGAAACACTGCATTATCTTTTGGTTATTCCAGCCTGGCTGGTCTAGAGTTACTGTTCCCTCGGAGGTATGTCCCTGTGGTTTTTGGCTCATGGTGTGCATAGGTTTTGGTTTGTGTGCAATACACAGTAAGCATGTTTGTATTTAATTTTTTGCTGTGGATGTTTTGAAGTGTTCTTGCATGTCACTTGTCATATCAAATATTTAACCTTCTTCAAACTGATTTTCAAAGTAAAGCCTAATTTTCAATGGATACAGCATATCAAAAGTTGCATACATACTGCATATCAATCCAAATATTTGTAGTCTTTCTGTATTACAACACGTTAATTCTGTCGTGTGTGTGTGTGTGTGTGTGTGTGTGTGTGTGTGTGTGTGTGTGTGTGTGTGTGTGTGTGTGTGTGTGTGTGTGTGTGTGTGTGTGTGTGTGTGTGTGTGTGTGTGTGTGTGTGTGTGTGTGTGTGTGTGTGTGTGTGTGTGTGTGTGTGTGTGTGTGTGTGTGTGTGTGTGTGTGATCATTGACTCGATTTAAAGTTTCTTTTAAGTGCAAGTGTGGATAACCTTGGGTTTTTGTGCGTTTTGCGATGTTTAGCTTTAGTAGAACATTTTTATTTTGTTAGGACATCTGTGTACAAGTGAGATAAAGTATCATGTAGAACTAACTAGTTCCCCAGGTGTCCACGTCGGGTTACTTCCCCTAACTGATAAGAGATGACCGTTTTGTATTTATTATAGTGCCATTGTTTGTATTAATAACATAAATTTTCTAAAGTGAAAGAGTGTGACTGTGAAGTATACAAGGTCTGTCAATGTATCTTCAAAATGTTTTCCCATCTTCCTCCACGCTTCCGAAGGTCCAACTCTATAGGGTAAGAATTGCACAGCTGATTATGTCACATTAGCTGTTCCTCACTCCGAGACCTTAACTCAATAGATCTCAGTCAGGTCAGCCAATAGTACAGTCAGCTGAGTCTGGTTGAGTACATGAAGCTGTCATGCTGGACATACTCAGTCCATTGGTTGTCTCAGATCAGATTAGAATCACATCTAATTGATTTTGGTCTTTGATAAGCAAAAACAAATTGTGTAGGTGAATCATGTGAACAAGTTGTCATGAACTTTCCCAGTTGCAGGAAAGTGCTAAAACTTTAAGCCAATACAGGCTGAGACGGATGTAAGACCATGCAGTCATTGATTTTTTTTTTTTCAATTTGAAAGCAATTTGAAATTGTGTATTGTGTGTGTGTGTGTGTGTGTGTGTGTGTGTGTGTGTGTGTGTGTGTGTGTGTGTGTGTGTGTGTGTGTGTGTGTGTGTGTGTGTGTGTGTGTGTGTGTGTGTGTGTGTGTGTGTGTGTGTGTGTGTGTGTGTGTGTGTGTGTGTGTGTGTGTGTGTGTGTGTGTGTGTGTGTGTGTGTGTGTGTGTCCTGTGCTAATCCTTAACTCCTCTCTCACCATGCTCTCTGGGAAAGCTACTCTATCAGACACTCTATGAGCATGCCCACCATGAGGTAACCAAACTGTGCTTGCTTTTGTGTGTAAGGGAGAGTCAATTGTCAGTTTGTTCTTCTAATCTTTGTATTCCTTATATAGCCTTGTTTAAACACCTGGTACAATGCTAATTCACTGTCTTTTTTTATAGAAGCAAACTGTTTAACTTGTCCCTTACATTGACATTTATTTAGAAATAGTGATACTAAGAAACCTGAAGAAAAAAAGTTGAATACCAGAGATGTTTGTACATGGTATTTACACCTGCTTACACCCCATACTGCTGTTTTTAGTGCCTTTTACTACCTCTAAGCAAGTGTATGCCATTACAGTAAAAACAATTATATAGATAATCTATCATTGTAATACATAATTTTTAGCAGAAACGACATTAGTTAATTTACCCATAATATTGTTTCGGAAAATAGTTCAGCAAATTGTTTTGTGCAGTTAAAAAAGTAGAATGTCTGTCTTTCTTTTCTTTACAGAAATTCTCCCAGCTTCAAGTCTTTTGAGGAGAAAGTCGAGACTACAGTGTCCACCCTCAAGGTAAATAGTGTGCAGAATTAAGTAGTGATGTTAGGTTCTGTGCCGAGGCTTCGGAGTGTGTGTCGAGAAATTTGAAGCTTTCCGTGAAGCGTGTGTGTATATGTATGTGTGTATCTATCGATCGATCGATCGATGCTTGTAACGTTTTAGACAAATTACGTCATTGATGACATCTGAAGCCTCGCTGCCCGTCCTTACCACGTGACAGGTTTATGAAGTGGTTGGAATCTACATGGTCTTATTATACATCTATGATCTACACGTGCACATTCACGGCCCTCAGCCCAGTTAACCATTGCCAGTTTTAAAATAGCCTACTAAAATTGCCCCTCCTGCTATTATATTATGACCAATAGGATTGATTTAGACTCTCAAGGAGATCCATTTATTATAGTTATGTTAATTACATTATACCACCAGAAAATACACACTATGTTGATATAAATGGATTACATGGAAATTGATTTTTTTCTTCGTTATTTCTAAGTCTTTACTCGTGCAATATTCAGTCCAAAACCGTCTCTGATACGGTGTATTGATCATCTGTAATAAAACTGCCTGTTTAACACTCTTTGACCAATAGCTTTTGCTAACCACTTTGTTTCACGAGGCTTCATCTCGCCATCACTAGAATAAAGTGATGATAGACTAAAAACACAATTTTGCTTCTAAATAGTATCACTTATTGTAAGGCATTAGACATGTCATATAGAGTGTATTTTGAAAGCATGAATTTCATATTTCTAAACTACCTAGAATCAAAAAAACACTCATATTTAATATACTGCAACTGAATGTCATCTAACTGACTATTTGTTCGTCCTGGGGCCTCATTTATAAAACTGTGCGGCGAATTTGCGTCAGAAGTGGCGTACCGACGAAACATAGGATGTGGGTACGCACAGAATTTTTCGGATGCATAAAACCATGCGCACGCACGTCCTACGCCGGATTCCCTTTTATAAATCACATTCGACTCTAAATGTGGCGCGGCTTCGTGTCAAGCCCATAATTGCCCTCAAATAGTCAGTTAAACGCCCCAAATTAATATTCATCCGTACTCACATCATGCACACAGAGGAAAACACAGGAAAGGACTTTCACTCCATGTGAAGTTGTAGTTCTTGATAGAGAGGTGGAAAAGAGGAAAATATGTTTGGCGGGCACAGTGTGGGCATTACTAATGCCAAAAAAAAAGCTGTAGAGTGAGAATATGTTGCAGACGCAGTTAATGCCGCAGCCTCACAGGTCGGACGATGGCCAAATTAAAAAGAAATGGTCCGATATTAAAGTTGATGCAAAAAACGTCTAGCACTACACAGAGAAAGTGTTTCTGCCACAGGATGCCGGAGCTGACCCCTCTTGAAGTGGAACAGGTGTCAGCACGACACCGGCAACAGCGTGGTTTCTCTGAGTGCTCCTCTCTGTAACGCTGGGCCCAAAACAGCACAGAGAGCCAACAAGACGGCTCGGGGCAGTCGGAACCGGCTCTTAGGCCACTCGTCCTCGTTTGCCAGCAAGTCTTCTTGCTGTCGGTCTCCATTCTTCGTGGCATTGATTCAACAAGGATTCAACAAGGTGCTGGAAGCATTCTTTAGAAATATTGGCCCATATTGATAGGATAGCATCTTGCAGTTGATGGAGATTTGTGGGATGCACATCCAGGGCACGAATCTCCTACATCCCAAAGATGTTCTATTGGGTTGAGATCTGGTGACTGTGGGGGCCATTTTAGTACAGTGAACTCATTGTCATGTTCAAGAAACCAATTTGAAAGGATTCGAGCTTTGTGACATGATGCATTATCCTGCTGGAAGTAGCCATCAGAGGTAATGGTACATGGTGGTCATAAAAGGATGGTCATGGTCAGAAACAATGCTCAGGTAGGCTGTGGCATTTAAACGATGCCCAATTGGTACTAAGGGGCCTAAAGTGTGCCAAGAAAACATCCCCCACACCATTACACCACCACCACCACCAGCCCAGTGGTAACAAGGCATAATGGATCCATGTTCTCATTCTGTTTACGCCAAATTCTGACTCTACCATCTGAATGTCTCAACAGAAATCTAGACTCTTCAGACCAGGCAACATTTTACAATCTTCACCTGTCCAATTTTGGTGAGCTTGTACAAATTGTAGCCTCATTTTCCTATTTTTAGTGGAGATGAGTGGTACCCGCTGCTGGTGTAGCCCATCCACCTCAAAGTTGTTTGTGTTGTGGCTTCACAAATGCTTTGCTGCATACCTCGGTTGTAACGAGTGGTTATTTGAGTCAAAGTTGATCTTCTATCAGCTGGAATCAGTCGGCCCATTCTCCTCTGACCTCTAGCATCAACAAGGCATTTTTGCCCACGGGACTGCCGCATACGGGATGTTTTTCCTTTTTCAGACTATTCTTTGTAAACCCTAGAAATGGTTGCAGGTGAAAATCCCAGTAACTGAGCAGATTGTGAAATACTCAAACCAGCCCGTCTGGCACCAACAACCATGACACGCTCAAAGTTTCTTAGATCACCTTTTGTTCCCATTCCGTTCCATTCTTTAAGTTTGGATCAAACAGGTGTTTGTATAGGACATTAATTGTAAGAATGGCTTTGTGATTTCTTCATATCCTCAAAGGGAATATTTTGATTTGTTTTACCCAATGGTCTCCGATTCACAGTTTCACGTTTCATCCGTCTGCCGTCGGTGTCACCGTTTCTCATTTCACCCGTTTCTGTGTGTACGCCTGGGTCAGAGTGTCTGTGGAGGACTGCACATTTTTCCCGTCAAGTTTGTTTTTTATAAATCCAAATTTGTGTGTAGAGAGCAGCGTACGTCTTCTTTTGTGCATACGCCATGTTTATAATGAGGCCCCTGGTGACAGAAATGTTGACAGTCCCACTAATCAGTAACATGTCAACCATGCTTTATGATCTAAAGTAGTACGCTGTGAAAGCCACATAGAGAACCACCTCTGAATGTTATAAAATGTCAGTGAAGCAGAGACAACTGAACACTATAATCTGGGTGTAATTGGCAGTTGACACTCTTGACTCTTGCAGTTGGTTATTTATAATCACACTGATCCTGTCTTAGCAGTGGCAGACTTCCATCTTTTGTCTGTACTTTGCAATAGCCCCTGTAAATACCACCATCTGATTTATTTAAATTGCTGCAGACTTCTCTCCTGTTTGGCAACTTTTAAGTTTTAATGCAGTGGGCAGTGGTGGCCTAAAGGTTAGAGAAGCGAGCTTGTGACCGGGAGGTCGTCGGTTCAATCCCCCGACCGACAGGATCAAATCTGGGTGGGGAAAGTGAAAGAGCAGCGCTTGTCCCTCCCTCATTACCACCACTGAGGTGCCCTTGAGCAAGGCCCTTAACCCCAACCGCTCCAGTGGAGCCAGCAGATCAGGCTGTGGTTGTTCTGGGCAGCTTCCAGGTATGAATATAATGAATAATCCTCTATAGAAAACCAAACACTTCTAAAGTTCATATAAAAATCAAAAACACTGGCTAAGCTCAAAGATAGGACTTTAGAGGACAACGTTTCAACAAAAGCTGTTTAAATATCTTTCCTTTACATCCTTTACAAGTTTACATTTGAGCTTAAAATGAAACATCACTCTTCATCCTCTTTTGTACTCATAGTGGAAGTCGTTGTAAAAGTCTGCCACCCTGAGCCTATTCTGCAGCACAACAGCAGTGCTGTGGCTATGTGAAGAGGGAGAAAGGAACTATTCAGTGATGACAGCACATTTTATGTTGATACAATTTCTCTGCATTTTCCATAGACAAAGGTTGGGGGTACAGGGACCGCAGGCAGCTTTGAGGAAGTCCTCTCCTCTGCAGCAAATGCCAGCTCTCAGGACATGCCCACTATCAACTTGGCGGACAGCTCTGAGAGGCCTGCCTGAAATTTTACAGAATACCTTTATTTGATCACACGTGTTAAGATGCTTTTGTAAACCATGTTTGTGATTAAATCTCCTAACACTTGCATGGAATTTCCTGCAAACCCTAAATGCCTAGACTTAATCAAAAAGTTACGCAATTTCTTGTTTGGCCCAAATTTACTCAAAATATTTTAAAGCAGCAGTTGTCTACCTTTTTATTTTGAAAGATCAAGACAGCTGGCGTCAAAAGCACACCTAACTGGTAGAGGGCTGATAAACACAGTGAGCCTCTCAGATTGTTGTTATTGTTGTTGTTGTTATTTATTATTATTATTATTATTATTATTAATAAACTGGGTTTAAAGGAAGAATCTGTCGACAACCTAGATCGTTTTATGAATGTTACCAAGAGATCAGAGCATGTTGGTCTTTTTGTTGGAGTTTTTCTTCAGTGTCGTGGATTTAACCAATGAGACGACAAATGTCACCTGCCTCTGGTGACCTCCACACCATGTTAAACCACAGTGATCGATCACATGGGGTTGAAGCGGAGACGCAGCTAAGCCTTAGTTAAAAAAATGAGAATGCACAGATTCCAGACAAAAGCGAAAACCCTGTATTTCTGCTGTCATTTAAGTTGAGCGCCTCGTGGTTTGGCTCACGTAGTCACCCTCTCAACACGAGTGGAAAAACTGTCGAATCACAGCTGGAATTCCTCAGACACAAAATAAAAGGTTATTGATGCCTTCTTTTGTTGTGTAAATTCGACATAAGCCATGTTGGTACATTATCACAACTCTACATTACTAGAACTTTCATACCAAAAACTACATTTTTAGGTTATTATTAGAAATAGGTGTTTGGTATAAAAATACACATGTTACATTTTACTAAAACATGTAAAGAAAATGTACATAGAACCCATGTTGATGTGATTAACCCAGAAGTCCTGGGGGAAAAGATTATTTGTAGACTTAGTATAAATGGTTTTACACTAAGACAGAAGATCTTAAGATTTTGTTATAGCACCTAAAACAATCTTTTGTGGGCTTTACTTTGCAAATGCAGCCACTCATGATACTTTTTGAAAACCACAGCTGACTGTTGTACACATTTTGTGCTGCTGACAGTTTGGGTCGGGCCTTATTTGAATGCTGGATTAGATTTATGGCACGGATATTTAGTTTGTGCAGTCACACTAAAGGACTAACTAGTCTATAAGAAGAAATGAAACCCTGTATTTGCCACATGCGCAAAATCTGATAAATGACTTGCTGGAAATGACAAAAACAATTGTGTGCACTGTTGTCTGCAAACATCTTGACTCCAGCAGTTTAAACTGGGGATATTTATTTTTGAAAGTTTCAATGTTTTTAACCTTGTGTGAACTGCTATGCCTCAGATACGTGCTGGATCAGCACAGGTTAATGTTACACTAAAATGGTCAAGATAGTGTAAAAGCTGAACTTTTTTCTGAGGCCTATGTAACTGACGCACAGTATAACATTAATACAACATCATACTGCTGCTTGCGTTGGCTTCACAAACGATGTGATTTCTTTCTTTTTTAAACTCTCCTGGTGCAGAACTAACCTGTTAATGCTGAAAGACACTTTTTACTGCTTATGTTATGAAAAGGTTGGTGCCACAAAACATAAAAAAAAATCTCATTTAATTTTTGTGTAAAATCCCTTTATTTCTTTTAATCTTTTCAAGTACGGCCTCTATGGCCACCGTATATCTTTGCCATCAATGTGACCTTCTGTTTTCAATATATGATGTGTTTTGTGGTTCTCCTATTGTCTTTCATGTGTTTTTAAGATTTCTTTTCTTGGCTGTGGTTTCAGAAGACGCCCCAGATCATTTAATGTGTTACGCAGTCTGTCCATGAAATGTATTTTAATAAAATTCATGTCAACATTCAAGTACTGAAAGATCTTGCGTAGCAAGAAAATGTTGTCAGGTCTGATCTTTTACCAAATAACTGAGGTCATGCATGTTATATCATTGGAAAATTAATTACAGTACATGTTTTAGATTTTTACAATGTGTTGGGTTGAAATCAAACTGAACTCAGCAGTTAAGACTTTAACAAAGGTTTCTACTAAAACTCAAAAACATAACCCCCAAGCTGTGACATTCAAATAAAATAATTGTAATGTTTAACATATTCATACAATTAATTACACACCATTACAAAGAGCTGTTTTTATGGCTGATGTGAGGTGACAACATTTTTACAATAAACACTGTGAACTGTGACTGAACCTGTGCAACTGAAGTTCTATGCATCATACTGACTCAAATAACCTCCACATCTGACCACTGTTTTCTCATCCATCAGCAACACTGACTGCCTGCGTATGCTGTTGTTACTAACATTCTGCTGTATAGTTAGACTGCATCAGAAAATGCATTTACACTTTTTTGCTGATGGTTAAACACCATTGTTACACACACAACCCTATTATGTAATATCTGCCAGATTATTTATTTATAATGACATGTCAAAATGTAATCAAATGTATTTGTCAATAGATTGAAAACATACAATAAAGCCTGGTAAAGGAAATACAATGTGGGCCTAGTTTAATGATTTCTCTCTACATTAGCAGTTCAAATAAACAGTTTATAAAGTAACTAACCATAAGAGAGGTCACATTTGCAACTAATGTGATAATGTAACATGATCTGGGAATTTATATAGGGTTTAATACTTTTTAGGACATTTCATTGCATTTTGACATTATCTGGCAGTATTTGCATAAGTAGTCGTCAGAATGTATTTATTATAGATAGTGGTACTGTACTTTCCAGGACAGTATGGATTCTCCTTTAATGGGCCAAAACAGCTGCATGCACATAGAAGATATCCATGTGCCATCGTTCACAGTTGTACTGCAGCAAATGGCTCAGAAATGAGGGGAGATGCAGAAGATGGTTTTCCACAGGGTTGTTTTCCTGTGTTGGGTTTGTGCATCCTCATACACACATATTGTGTTACAGTCTCTCCACTAAGGCGGCGTGTGTGTGTGTTACAGTCAAGTCTTACGTGGCTGGGAAGGTGACGCACCAGTCGTCTGCGAGTTGCCTGAATTTTTTGTTTCATCCGTTTTAGTCAATTTACAACCTCTCTCTTCATTTAGAGAGCTGAGCAGCCGGAGCACGTCTGGGTGGTGGAAACGACCTGAGAGATGAGAAACAACACAAGTAAAGGAAACTTACGTCAAAATGAGTTAAACATACATTTTTCATTTGTTGTTGTTTTTTAAGTTGACAAACATACAATTTATAACAGCTCTGCACAACACGTCAACATGAAAACCATTCAATCAAACCACATTGTTTGCAAACAGTAATCTATGGTTAAAGGGCTTTTCGTTTTGAATGCGAACCACCACTATGGATTATTGACTGTTTTATAAATCAAACAACTGATTCAAATATATAACAATAAGAAAATGCTTAGTTGCACATGTATACATTGAATAAATAACAAAGAAAAGAAAAGAAGCTCCGTGCCACAATGTGAGCAACTTAAATGATGAGTTCTAGTGAAGAAGAGAGAAACAGATGTGAAATGAAGAAGAAGACGTACCGTTGGTGGAGTCAAAGAACTCCTGCAGTCTTCCCGGCGTTCCCTCTAGCTCCTCATACTCGTGAGCCTGCAGGATCATCTCCAGGAGGTCGAACTCTTTCACCAACCTGGCCTCCGGGCTGCTCTGGGTTTCATATTCCTGCAGATAAAACAAATGTGTTTCCACAAAGACATTCTGGTATACATATTATTACCAGGGACATGACAGCCTGCTATTAGATACATTCAAGTATCCTTCATAAGTAGGGTTGGGCATCGTTTGGGTTATAACAATTCTGATTCCAATTCTTCTTTTCGATTCTGGTTCTTATCGATTCTTGATTCCGATTCTTTGAGGGGTGGAGTTGAAACAGGTCACATCTTATTTGCCAAATAAGAGGACAGTTGAATTTTTATTCAGTGGTGGTTTGCAGTTATACAGGGCTTTTTCAACATAAAATAAAGCCACACTAGAGCGCCGCTTGCTGTGCTCCAAGGCTGCAACGCAACAAGTGCCTGGCAGCTACGGAAACCAAAACTTACGCGTGTTAAATTTGGAACCCATGATCAGATTTGAAACCAAATCCTCCAAACGATTCCAATAAAGAAACGATTCCACTGGAATCGTAATTTTTGAAACAATTCCAAGTAGGAATCTGTTGTCGGTGCCCAATCCTATTCATAAGCTACAAACAGACCTGAGGCGTACCTCCCAGAGTCCATAAATCTCCTTTTTGAGTCCCTCCGGCAGTAGAGCTGATAGATGGTTCATCGCCTCCTGAGAGCGTGGCGATGAAGAGAAATTATTTATATATTACAGTATATTGTATAAACCACCATCATTTACTTAGAGAAAACAGAGTCTATTGTGTTTAGATGTAACTGGTCACTTGCCTCTTCTCGCCTGTGTTTCTCTGCTTTACTGATGTTGTCTGATGGAGCAATATCTCCCACAATGCACTCTGCCATGTCGTGAACCAGAGCAAGCTTTATACATCTAAAGACAGTGAGGAAAACCATGTAGGAGTGTGATAAAGTTAGTATTTCAGTACTTTGTTAACCATTTGGCAACGTAAGAAAGCTTTTTTGCACACCTCTTTTGTCGGGCAGGTGCGTAGGATATGATCAAAAGTAGCAGATCAAAAGCTTAGAGAAAGTCATGCACACTGACCATAACGCAAGCAATAATTTATTTAGAAAAATACAACGTTTCGGTCTCAGACCTTCATCACTTAAATTCAAACAAAATATTGCAACAAAATATTTGGACTATGCTGCATAAGCAACATGAAAGTGATGTATGTGATGAATACGTATGCTTTTTGGATGCCATTAAATATATACTAATATAGATTAGTTTGGGAGAAGGCTGAAATTAAAAGAACAGCGGATAAGTTGCTGTGTGTCAGTAGATATTTCTCTTTTTAATCTTGGAAAGTTTCTTCCAGGTGTGGGTGCAAGCTGTGTGAGTGAGGTACCTGTCCTTGTCCACTGTGGGGTCTGTGATGGTCAGAGACATCATGGCCATGCGGTACATGTGGTCTGATACACTCTCTGGTTTCTTCACGTTCCTGTACACCCAGCCCGTCCGTGGGACCCTCTCCAGGTAACACCAACCACAAGGCACAATTCAATCAGTGGCACAGAAGAGGGAGAGGAAAAACCTCAAATATATGCCTCGTGACTTTTTTCACCAGCTTAGTGAGAGAGTTTGTGTTTGCTGATACTGAACTTCACTGCACAAAAAATATTGACATTTTTTGTTTGACTGCACGTTTTATAATGAAATACATTTTTAACCAAACAGTCACTGTAGCTTTGGGAAGTGAATATTTCCTTGTTTCCTTAGTCTTTTATGACAGTAAACTGAATTTCTTTAGGTTCTGCACTGTTGGTCAGATAAACATGCAATTCGTTACTATGTGTGAAACCACTGACAATGATTTAATTTCTTTGACCATATAAGGACACAAATAAGAATATTTGTATTCCCTAGGTATTCCTAATCTTACTCCTTTAAGTTACAGGGGTCAGTTTTCACCTGTTTTGACGCTGCAATAACAAGGTGCTGTTTTTTTCTTTCTTGTTCTCGGTAATAAGATGGTTGTTGTTGTGTGTGTGTGTGTGTGTGTGTGTGTGTGTGTGTGTGTGTGTGTGTGTGTGTGTGTGTGTGTGTGTGTGTGTGTGTGAAAAGCAATGCCTCACTGTATCAACACCAGCTACAGATTGCGCCTTAATACTCTTCAGATAATGTGTTGTTCTTTTTTTGGCCTGGGACCAAATCAGCAGAAAAAAACAGCCGTAGTTTGGGGAGAAGTCTTACTTTGAGCTGTCCGATAAGTTTCATGAATTGCAGCATATTGCTCATGCCGACTGCTGTCTCAATGGTGGCCGCCATTACTGTCCTCTGACCCGGATGCAGAAAGACGGTGTTTTGCTGAGGTAGTTGCCCAACGCAGCCGCTAGATGGAAGCATAAACAACACAGCGAGCCGAAGTGAAAAGACATTACCGTAGAGTAGACTGCATAGAGACATAATATAGATCTATATTATGTCTATGGTAGACTGTACAGTACTAAAACCTCTGCCTGGTTAGTGCTTTTTTTTATTTCCAGCGTTTTAATGTTTGCATCAAATGGAGAAAATCATTGTCCTTGCTTTGAACCTCGATGCACTGAACACGACATTTTAAATGTGTTACTTAGAAACTGTAGATGGCAGTAAAGGCAAAAAAAATAAATAAAAGTGACGATGAAAATGGCACGAAGAAGAGGTTTTACCGGAAGTATGAGAAGCGGGAGATTGGAAGACGTAAACAAACTTTTTGTCTGCGTGAAGTTGAGCTTTTCACTGAACATTTGCCAAAATGTTGAAGAAGGCGACCAAATTGAAATCTATAATTAAAACGAAAACAAAGAGTAACGTAAATGTGAGGCCGACGTCAGAGGCAATGGTAAGTAACGTTAGACATTAATTGTATATTTAGTCCTGAAGTGACGAGCTAACGTTCCTAATGTTCTGGCTTTTCGCTTTGTTTTTGGCTAACGCTAACTAGCTAGCATAACTGACATATGAGCTGATTATATAAATAAAAGAGCTAATTGCTTACCATTTCCTCAGATCGAACTCCTAACGCTGGTGTTTTTAAGCAGCCTGGCTGAGGAGGCGAAGGCTAAAGCTTTTGAAGAGAAATCTGCAACGATCCGAGCTCAACATCTCAGAGCAGTCTCCAAGGTTAGTTCAAAGGGATTGTGCTGTGCTAAGTTGCGTATGTGTCTTACTTGTATTAACCGTTTTCTCAGATGCAATTCAACACTAAACTGCTCTGTTGTCTCAAATGGCCACGCATAAACACACGTAAATTAAAAAAAAAAAAAAAAAAAAAAAAACAGACTGCAAACTGCACCTTATTTAGGCTATGGCAGGTTTGAATAAACTCTGGTTAGAGCTGCAACAATATATATCGATTGATTAACCTGATTAATTGTTTGGTTTATAAAATGTCAAATAATAATGAAAGGTGTATGAGACAAAGATGTGCTGTTGATGTAAAACTGGGGAAGCGTATTTTATAGAGTTTGTTTCAGTCCACAAGATTTTCTGATGGCTCGGTTTGTAATGTGAAATCTAACCAATATACGAAGCTGGGATCTTGAATCAGTATGTTTATTGTCATGGTCTACATAAAAGACAATTAAGAAATGTCTAATTTTCTGTAAATGGCCAACATCTTAATGACTATAAATTGACACCAGTAGCAGCCCACATACTATTGTTCTATTACAAATGAAGTCTAGTGTTTTTAGTTTAGTTGAGTTTAGTTTTGGGGCGGCTTTAGCATAGTGTGTGTGAACTGGTAGCTGGAGAGGAGCCAGTTAACATCCCTCCACTGTGTGTGTTTGTGTAAAATAACAATTGAGTGAAATAATGAAATAAACTTCTTCTTAACCTACAGTAGGTTTATCAATCACCTTTCAGTCAGAGATGTTCTGAGATATTCTTTAATTAGTTTTAGATTATCAAAGATCCTTTGTTGCCAATATCCTTTTTAGGTAAATGTAGATACAAACTATCAAAATCTCTATTAAAGGCTGCAGAAATTGGCAGCTTTCTTAGACCTGAGTCTGAATAAATGTTTGTTTAGAGGCAGGTGCACCAGAAAGGTTAACCAAATAAGCTGTAAAACTGCTAAAAACACATAGAAGGTGCTGGAGTCAATTGAATCAATAAACAGCATGTTGTCTGGTTAGGACTGGGTATCGGTATTCGATACCTTTTTAAAGCATCCACCGAAATAACCCAGTACCTAGTAGTATTGAAACTTCTCCAGTCAAACGATGTCTGCAAAAGAATGGCTATTTGTATTGTTTTGCTCGCAGCCAATCATCACACACATTCTTCACTTTAATGTGATATGTGATTGTCCCACTACTGCAGCAGTGGCGCCTGGTTAAAAACAAAATGCATAAAATGCTGAAGGGTCATTTCAAATGTAGTACTCTGTTGGTATCGGTATCACTTTAAGGGTACTGGTATCATCATTTTTTAAATGATACCCAGCCCTATGTCTTGTAGAGGTGCACAACATAATCAGGATCTCAAATAAAACGTTCTCATGTCACCCATTTCTATTTCAAAACAAAATAATTTTATGTTGAGTGCATTTGAGTTGGGTTTGAATGTAATACAATTTAACCAAACACTAGAGGACTGAAACATGCATTTTTTTTTTTTATTGTATTTATATAATATCTAGAATTGGTGTTGATATTATTGAGAAGATGTAGTAGTGCTTTTTTCTAATACTGATTTTATTTCTTGAACACTATTTGATGTCTCCATTTTGAAGAGGAGATAGACTCACAGAGGTTTTTTTTTCTTTCTTTATAGAAAATGCTGAAAAAAGCAAGGGGGTGAAGACAGCGAAGTGCGACATCGTCATTTTTTTTTTAACATTATCATGAATGACAGTAGCAACATTATTATTATTTTTTTAATATATAGAATTTCTTTTCTTCGGAAACTTCCTTTTTTGAGTTTTTTATTCTATCCCTTGTGTATCTGTTTTCCTGTCATAAGGGTTTCATGTCTTTTTTTATTAAAGTCTTGTGAATCTTGTAATGGCTGATATTGTCGGCCTTTTAGTCCCAAATCGTAGAATGCTAAACACAACAGCTTGCTCATATTATTCATATCATGACTGCTGCGGCCTTTAGGTTAACCATCACAGTAGAACGTGTTCAAATCATACAATAAAGGCATAATGTCCACGCAATAGCATAGTGTATTAAGCTTTGACCTCAAACTTGTGGACAGCTCAGAGTACGTTAGTACTTCCAGACACTTCGGGCCCCGTCTCACTCTCCTATCATCGGTCATGATCAGTGTTTCAAGCTGCATGCTTCACAGCTTCTTCACTGAGCGTGGGGCTCAGCCTCCTCCCAAATTCCTCACTTCTTCACGCTACATAGATTATACGCGTGCTGAGATGCTATCCTGTTTATACCTTATCACTGCAGGGTCCCTTACAGGTCGAAGTTATAAGATTGTACGGTATCTGTTAGATTTTTATTGAAAACTATAGAACTATGTGCATTTTCTGCTCAAGCAGAGCCTTGATTGCAGGTGGTGACCTAAAAGCTGTTTTTGGTTTGTAGTACAGTGGACTGTTTAAGCACCAGTCTTAGTTCAAGATTTATCTTCTTTTAGTGTCTTGGCCAGTATAAAAACGGTAGATCAAGGGATTTTTAATACACAAATGCAAGGTAGTGCATGCATTTGTGTAAATTTGTCACTATTATTATCCACCTGGCTCTTTCACTCCTTTGCTTGCTGTCCTCCATCTTTATAATTTGCTTCCCCCACCCCTCTTTCTGCTTGGCAGTTGAGACATTCCTTTGCCTCCAACAGTTATTTTCTTTAAGAATCTGATCGCGCACCCCCGTGAGAGTAGCCTTGTCATGTTTATGTTCCCAGTCAGTTTGTGGAGGTGTTACTTCGTTTGTGGAGCCCCACCCTTCCGACCTTTAAACCCCTGGCACCTGGCCTGCTGTTCTCTTCTTGATTCTTATATTCTCATGACAGAGCCCTCTAACGTTTGCATACATTTTCTATTGCATGCACATTGATGGATGATGTTTCTCTGTAGCAGCTGGCTGCACATGCAGAGGATCCTCTGAGGTGTTATTATACCGTCCTCCCTGGGTTTGCTTTTGTCCTTGAGTGATTTGAGAAACACTTCTCTTTCCTCTATCAAAATAAAGAAGTAATCGGGTCTCGACTGTTTGCCTGTTTCTTTGTGTTTTAAGCACCTGTTGACAATTTAAGCCAGCCAGCGTAGAACTGTCTGGCTATGTGTAACCTTTAGCTCCGGTGCTCTCAGATAAATCATCTGCAGTGTAAATCCCCACTGCAGAGCTCCTGCTGATTTCTCTTTTGACATTTTTCGAGACAAGCCCAAGAAAGCACGGCAGTCCATTTGGCCCAGATGTTATTATGATAACTTGCTGTTCCTTTTCTTAATAAGGAGCACATGGTTTCAAGTGTGTCACTATTTCTGTTTGTCTTTGCCCCGACTTGGCATACAATTATTTTAGTCTAACAACAATATGACAAAACTATTTTGAAACAAGCAAAAGCAACATATCCAAATTTTGATTCTATAAGATTTGACAGGCTCTGAAAGGATTGTGTGATGAAGCAAAGAATCAGAAATTTCAGAGGGGAACCAATTCCAGGAAGGGGAAAACTGGAGACTTCAAATCTGTTTTGAGAACCACAGAGTTCCCAAAAAAGGCGATAATACACACTGGGACGCCAAACAACAAATCCTCTGGAGTTTACAGCTTTTATCGCCTTCCAGCGTTTTTGTGGGAATCGCAGATCCTCTCTGACACCTCCAGCTTTCTAGTTTTTATTTCTCATTGGAAGGTAGCCAATATACTCTGTATCTGTGGTTTTCATTCCCAGAATCCAGCCTTCATGGAGAACATGAAGTGCCCAATCGGGGAACTACATCTAAAAAGCGTGGGCACATGGCAACTGCAGCTTTTCTGCAGTGGATGCTTTATTTTTCTTCTTTTAATCTATTCCATAAATGTAACTTTGAAAAGCTGGAGTTGATCTCGTGATAACATGCCTAAAGAACATATTTGTGTTTTGTTTTAAATGGAACCAAAAGAGGAGATATTTTGTTGTCATGGTCACAGACTCCCCCTAAGTGCTATTTGGCTGAGCGGATAGTGTATAATTTAAAGATGAGAGTATAAGAGAGGTTTGTGTACATGTTGTGTACTTGCCTCTAAATAAGCTCCACCCTGGTGCAAGATCAAAAGCAGTAATGCTTTGGTACATTGTGTATGGCACCGAAAAGTCATTTGATACAAATCGTATCAATCGGCTCAAATAATGATATATCTGTCAAATGGTTTATTGGTCAAAATGTCAATGGACTTCTTTATGAGAACAATCAGTTACATTGTTAAAAATCTCTAGTTTTTCTTCCTCAATAAAAAAATTGTTTGTTCTAAAAAAATTAACTACTGGACACAACCACTTCTTTGAAAAGTCAATTATTGGTATGTGCACTCAACAAGTTTCTACATCACACTTGTGTTGTGATGTCACAAAGTGGTGCTTGTACATACACGTCTTATACTTAGATTTAAAGTGAGCACAGATAAACTTTCCTCCTTCCGCAGCTGAATCTGAAAACAGCATTTTGGTGTCAAACTCAGCAAAGTGAAGGTCAAAAATCAGAGAAGTAACAATAGGCAGAACACATTTTTCAGTGGAAGGGGACTTTAAAAGACAGAATTGTAAGCTTTAGTTTAAATTTTGAGTAAACCGATGAGGATGAAGGTACCCAATAACTTAATAAGTTATTATTACACCGTTTGATGTGATAATGGCTCAGTAGGAGGGTCGTGAAGGACGGGTAACACAGGAGAGGAGATTGGGAGTGTTGGGGAAACAGCAGAGACAAGCCCACAGCAGCTTACCCAAACTTAAATCTGGGTTGCGACTATTCTATGATGGTTTCTCTTCTGTTTGCATTCTTCATGGCATTCAGCCGGCTTGAGTGATTTCATGGAATGCACATGGGATTTTTCTTCATGAAAACATTAAGCCGAACTCTGCGCTCGACCGCTCTCTCACCCAGACTGGAGTCTCTACGTTGGTCCATTTGAATTAATTTTATCGGATTTTTTTTTATATATATATATATATATTTTATTTTTTAAATGTACATCATGGGATTTTGGATGTGATGCAAGGCGTCTTCGCTGACTGGATTGATGCCGTACTGAAGGTGAAGGACAATGTGGATACCGTTGTTAATTTGGATTCTGCACTTCATGAATCTTACAAAAGGCCTAGAGAACACAAGACGTAAGTACTCCTGCATAATTTGTCATCCCCACCTCTCTTAATACTGTTGCTAGACATGGCTCCTGTGAAATCTTCCTTATCTTTTTCCAGTGGGAGATAGTAAACCGTAGACAGACACTACATATGGAGACAATACGTGTGTGCTTTCAGGGAACAATGTGGTCATAGATTTCCATTTGTTTAACCCACTTGCACACTATGAATTTAAAAGCTTGGCTCAGTGTATCTGTCCTGCTCTAATAAAACCAAGTTGCCTGTAAAGTCTCATACTGTAAATGGAGCAGAGAGTACTTTGTATTTTATTCTATTTCATTTGCACAAGCACAGAAAGAATGTAAAACTCACTTCACGTTTTTGCAGTGGAACCCAATCGGGCTTCCCCTACACACACACACACACACACACACACACACGTCTCGTATCCCTTCATCCACAGGTAGCTCCTCTGTTGGCAGACTCTGTCCGGCAGGTTGTGCGACATGCTCTGCTCTGAATGGCTGTCTCTCCTGTTTCCCTCGCCTGTTCTTCCACCTGGAGCTGGATGGGATGCGGCAGAGGGGCGCCTGTCTCTCCTCCTGTCCCCGGGGTCACTATGGCAGGCGCTCTCCACACATCAGCACCTGCACCAGTAAGTACCATTAGGCACATGTGAGTGACAGAATGATGTTGGCATGAAATGCCCACTGTGTACACTGCAAACTGATTAAAGTCCATGTTGCGAGAATAAGAGGTACCACAGTGTGGCTAAGTTAATGTCCATTGGCCTGCAGGGTGCAAGGGGGACTGCGCTTCCTGTTTTAGTGAAAATTTCTGCACACATTGTCACCCGGGTCACTTCCTGTTCCAGGGCAAATGTGCAAACAGCTGTCCATATGGGCTGACGGAAAACACAGTACTGCGAGAATGCACAGGTGAGGCACTGCCCAGCATGTTACTGAAGGCGGTGTACAGCATGCATGTGTTTTAGTGTAGTTCCTTGATGTCGGGGACTTATGTTTGTGGCCCTCTGTCTCAGTGTGTTCTCCAGGCTGTGAGGTGTGTGTGAGGAGGAACATGTGTGTGAGGTGTAGAGCAGACCTGTACTTTCTCCACGGTCAGTGCCATCTCACCTGCCCGACAGGATTTAAGCCTGATGTGCGGCTTATGCAATGCGTCCCCAAAGGTGAGAGAAATTCACGTTCACCAACTGTTTCCTCATAGATAAGATGTCAAATGCACTGTCTTACGTTTTCATCTCTTGCAACCCGACTCCTCGTAGTGCACTGTGAGGTTGGGGAATGGACAGGTTGGGGTCCATGTGTTCGGAAAAGGAGCATGAGGGGACAGGAGACACGTAACAGACAAATTCTGCGGTCTCCAAGTGACGACGGTGACCCCTGCCCACATGTGTCAGAAATCAGGAAGTGTGTCATCAAAATGAGACCAAAGAGTCCAAGTAGGCTGTAATAAGTTAAAAAGAGAGCCCATTAGATTGAATATTTGTTGATATTGCAGAGATATTCAACTTGCACCTTTTTACATTTGCTGGTTAAACTATTGTAAATTGAAAACTATTGTAAATTGTTAAGATGTATTCATCTGTTTTTATGCAATCCAACAGAAAAAAATAAATAAAAAGGGATTGATGGATATTATGATCTTTTATAAAATTCTTGTGTACCTATAAATTCAACACCTTTTCTGCATCGCTTGGGTTTATCTGGACTTTAGCTGAATCGGAGACATTTCATATGAATAGCAGCCCTATGCTAGATTGATGCCACTTGTGGCAAACCATGCAAAAAATTACTTTGTGATTGCCTAACTCTTTTTGAGGACGTAATGATGGCTGAATTCCATTTAGCTGCTTTGGTTTCAGGGTCCTGGTATTGTGCATGCTGGCTCACTGTCAAACTGTCATGGCTTATCTGGGACACTTATATATATAATAGAACATAACAGAGCCATTGTTAATGTTATTGGTATCAACTGTGCTTTTCCTACTATTACCATACACCAATAAGCATCAGAAGGCAAAGTATGTAGTAAAGAAATGACACCAGACATTTTTATTAGTCTGCAATAAAGTCAAAACCTCCCTGTATAACAGACCTTTAGGCCTATACCCTTGAACATAAGCTTCAAAAAATGTATAAATATGTAAGTATGTAAAAACAAAAATAAAACAATCATGCATTACGATTGTTATTAATATTTTGTATGGATATTTAAAATTAACCACAGACTTTTATACAGTCTGAGATAAATACTAAAGCAAAACATTTTAAGGAAGATCTGCTTCACTTAAAAACGGGGTCCTTTTTCTAAATGAGTGAAACTTACTTCTTTTTTTTCCGTCTGCTCATCTATGATGTTTACATCGTCATAAATGCGTAGACCCGTACGCACGTTACGTTATATACTGTCTATGGTTACGTACTGTGCGCGGCTGTACTAACATTAGATCTGCTGAGCATGTCCAGACGGATGTTAGGCCTATCCAGCCAGGAGCACTGAAGTCAGATGGGCTTGGCCGAACAATAACACAGTCCTTACTTGTTGATCTACTTAACTTTATATCCAAAAATAAATGCAGCTTTATACGTTTCTCCATCTGCGCTTCTGCTGAGGTCGCTTCTACGGTATCTCCGTGTTGAGGTGAGTGTATTAACCAACAGAGAAGTTAAATACCGGTAGCCGGGGAAGCTGACCGCTAACATGCTAACTACACAACGTTATGCTATAGCAGCTGTCAAGTTAACGTTAGCTAGCTAGGTAAACGTTAGCTTGACCTTAACTACAGTGTTGTAGTTATAGCGTTACTTGCACATTAAACGTCACTGCTGGGAATAAACCCTTTTTTAATGTAATGAACTAACAAATTAGCGAGTTGGCTAACGTTAACCCCATAGACTGTACACATCTTAGCAGCAACGTTAAGTTAGTTGCTCCGTTAGACAGCAGGAACGAGACCTTCGATATAACTCGTAATGAAATGTTGGGATGCCTGCCTAAACTAGCATTATTTGGAAACTTTATTTCAATTATGTATATTTGAAGAAACCATAACTTTTTGCTTTGTTTGTATGAGGGCGTTTCCAAAACCAACAGGACCGCGCATGTCAAGTGGGAACCGCACCAAATTGCATGCCTGTTTAAATTACATTTAAGTACAGTTATGTAATATAATGCAAGTGAGCCAGGCAAGATCTGTTGTGATAGGGCTGTGTTTCTCTTTGTAGAATGGCAGGCTGTGGAGAAGTGGACTGTTCAGTGAATGCCCTGGCTCCCTCCAAGCTGATAGAGGAAATAGGAGATACTTGTGCTACAGACCCTTTCAATCCCACCACCACCACCACCCCTGAGTGTGCCATCTGCTTGCAGAGCTGCGTCCACCCTGTACGACTCCCATGCTTCCACGTCTTCTGTTTCCTGTGTGTGAAAGGTGCCTCCTGGCAGAGCAAGCGCTGTGCTCTCTGCCGACAAGAAGTCCCAGAGGACTTCCTGGAGCGGCCGGTTCTCCTCTTGCCTGAAGAACTGAAAGCAGCAGCTGCAGGGGTGAGCCAGAGTGGAGGCACCCGTGGCGGTTCCCGTGGAGACTATGCATGGTACTATGAGGGGCGCAACGGCTGGTGGCAGTATGATGAAAGGACCAGCCGTGAGCTGGAGGAGGCCTTCGCCAAGGGCAGGAAGAGCACAGAGATGCTGATTGCAGGGTTTCTTTATGTGGCCGACATGGAGAACATGGTGCAGTATCGCCGCAATGAGCATGGCCGAAGACGCAAAATAAAGCGGGACATTGTAGATATCCCCAAAAAGGGTGTCGCAGGACTGAGGATAGACCCTGAACCTGTCCCCCTTCCTACTGTACCAGTTGTCACCCCAGCTGCAACCAAACGTGTCAGCTCAGCTGATGGATCGGACACTGATGGCCAATCACAGTCTTCATTCTTTGGGATAATGGCATCTCTTTCCCCTGTTAGACCTCCAACACTCCTGGGACGCCATCTTACAATCCCCCGCCCTCCCTCCCCCTTAAGCGTGGAGGAGTCTTTCTCCCAGCTCCTAATCAGCCAGCCAGAGGGTGAAGAGGTGGAAGGAGAAGAAGAGATACAGACGTATGAGTATGCATCCGGCAGCAGTGAGAGTGAGGAGGAAAGGCAGTGCGAGAGAGGGAGAGCAGAATCGATGCCACAGAGAAGACATAGGCTAAGAGAGAGCCAGCCGGCTAGGATGCCTCCAAGGGGCGGGCCCTCCAGCTCTGCACTCAGCCTCCGCTCACGTAGTCCAGATGGTCAGTGCACTGTGACAGAAGTGTGACTGCGACGGGACAGTGAGATCTGTTCTACAGATGACAGTGCTTGAACTTGTATCAGGTCTGCAAAAAAGTTTAAAAATCATTATGCATCTTTAAAGGTCCCATGAATGAAAAATACATTTGTTATTTGTATCACTGGGTGATTGCCCCATTAACGATTTTATTTTTATAACAAAATGTATTATTATTATTTTTTTTCTTTTTTTTTTCGAAGATCTCATCCAATGGAATGTAATCTTAATTTTGTGTAGGATCCAGAAACTGTTTGTTCAAAACCTGCAGGTCTACAAGGGTAACTAGCAGTAGCTGCAATAACATGGCTCACAGCTATGTAGTTGGATGTTAGTTTGCAAAAAAACACCATTGACTGCTCTCTCCACTGTAAACCTATAATAACTTGACAAATGGGATGAACTCATGCACATCTTTAATGTCCTCCACCCAATATTGTTTTTCATGCAGAAATGCTGAAACCGTTACAACTAGAGATGCAAAATTCTGGGAATATTTAAGTTGAAAACTTGACATGGGAATTAACTCCAGTAATATAATTTAAAGCTTACATGAAACCATGTGACTACAGACAGTGCAGTAGTGTGGGCTGCACGTGTGATGGCAGAATGCCCTGTGCATGCAGAGGGTTTCACCAAATTCCTATTTAATGGGATGCTGGCAAATAAAATGATCTGTACATGGTTGCAATTTCATTAAATGGGCATACTTTCAACCAAAACATGCTAAAAAACTTAGTATTGCTTTTTTTAATGTGCATTTCCCCAAAAAATAAGTTAAATTTTAAAATTTATGGATTTTGTATTCACTATTCCCAAGCTTAACTTCCCTTGGGAAAAAAACCTGGACATTTACCGAGCCTCTACAACCCTAATTACAACGTTAAAGCCATTTCAAGGGACCTCAACACATAAATTAAGGCCTTTTGTTGAAGACTCCAAAAGCTAGTTTCAGCCAGCAATATACTGTATACCAGTCCCTCCAGAAAAATGTGATTATGCGATCGCATAATTCAATGCATAATCAGCCAAACTCCGCATATTTATTCGTGGGCCGCATTCTTTTCAAATACGCCGCACTTTCGCCACATAAATTGCTGATTTCCGCGCAAAAATATGCGAGGCTTGCATAATTTCATAATCCCCACATTTTCGTTGCAAAAAAGTCACATATATCTTAGCAGAAAGTTGAAAAATTTTGCGTTTACTTCACACAAGGCTTTGAACAAGAGCAGCCATTTTCCCTTTTCCCCTGTTGCCATGGGAATGTTATGAAGTGAGGTAATTACGCGACGTGAATATTATCGAAAAGCAGGGTGTTGGAATCACTTTTTTTTTTCTTCTCTTTTTCATCAAACCGCAGTTCCCGCAATTTTTGCAAGTTCCCTCAATTTCATCGCATAAAATTTCATAAATATCCCGCATATTTCATTGCATTTTTTAAGAAAACATGCTGCATAATCAAGGATTTTTGCCCGCAACAATCACAAAAAACTCTTTTCTGGAAGGACTGGTATACAATAGTAGTTATGCATCACTCTAAGCCACAGGTTACGTAGTGAAGCTTAACAGTCTTGTCAGGCCAATAAAAGGGTGCCGAACTATGCCAACATCTTAGTCAATGTACAAAAACTCACATCTGTCACTGCCTTTACATCAGTTTGTGACATGGCAATACAACCTGTTTTGAATTTAAACTACACCCTCTCTGTTCTCTAATCTTTTGAGCTCATGGTTAACGTGATGTTTTTTTTGTTTTTTTTTCTCCTCTCTTTTAGAATGACATTGTAAAAAATCAAGCTTAAATGTAGCAGCTTATGTACCAGTTACAGAGCATTCAAAATGCTCACCTGTTCCTACCTTGGTGATTAGGTTGTTTAAAGTTGAGAAGTTTTCATGACCTAGTCTAATTAATAATATTTTACCTGGTGTTTGTGTGTGCAACTGGTGTTTGTGTGTGCATATTTGTAAGCGTACGAGGGGAGGAGAGACTGTATTCCCTCTGTATTGCGTGAAAGTCTTGTTTTAATAATGGTTTCTGTTGGGTGCTGAAAAGCTACTGGCAGAACCACTGGAAAGTGTTGGCTATATATGTAGAGAGACACATTTGGTTTTCTATTTATTGTCCTAGTACTCTTGATAGGGCTACTATAAGAGCACTGACACATACTTGGACCGTCTCGATCTGTCCTCACACTCTTTTTATTTTTTTCCCTCCATTTTGCCTCAGCTGCTATTACTATCAACTTTTCACTGTTAGTGTCTTACCATCTGATTTACCTAAAACAAACTTCTGTCTGTGTGATGTTGCACCTGTGGTGGTTTGTCAAGTTATTAAATATCTACAATTTAAAATCATATGTTGGATGATTTATCTTTGTTATAAATAGTGGAATACATTACAGAAATATGGGATAGACTGGAAACAAAAGTGGCACTGATCCCTAGCTAGGCCTGTTTGCAGTGTGTGTCCTGCCTCCTGTTTGAGTCTACGTGCAGTGTGCTTTAAGAGTCCACATGATGGAGCTGTTACACAAATTTCCCTTTACCCACCTGTTGTTTGAGAGCCTTTCACAGGCTCCAAATAAGCTGGGTGGTTAAAAACCTGCCAATGAGAGCAATGACATGTTTTCCTTAATCCTCTTCCTTCATAAAACCGTGGTTATTTTTTTATATCCTTGTGATTTTGGTCTTATACTACTGTCAATAGGGGCTGTGGGACAAGGATAATTTGTTACACAGTTACTGGTGCGGAGTTTGCTGACTCAAGTATGGGCTTCTGAATGCACATGTTTGTTTCAGGTTTGTGGGAAGATAAGACTTTGCCAAAAAAACAACACCATTGCCACCAATGCAGCTGAGCTGCAGCATTTGCCAAGTGGAAAAAAAAACAGGCTCAGTGTGTGCAGACTGTGACTTGAATAAAAAAACTGCTTAATGAGCCAGTGCCTTTTTCGAGCTTCTATATAACTGAGTAACTTTAATGATAAGGATGGTGAAAGGTTGACTGGCAAAAGGTGTGTTTCTGCTTTTGGATACTTTTGGACATCATTTACATCTGCAGTCTTTAAAATAAGCTTAGCCCCCTCCATAAACATCACAAAGGTCATTGCTATATATTTAAATTAATGTCTTGTCCTCATGGCGGGGCTTGAGAAATCAGACATTCAATGTAAGTTTAATGTTCAGTGTGTATGTGTATGTGTGTGTATATATATAAATAAATAAAACTTTACTTAAGTGAAAACTAGGGATTCGCAGACACCAAAATAATAAGTTAATGGGACTGGTGCAAAAAGAGGAAATATGCCCAATGTTGATTTAAGAGTTAAATTTGCACACTAGCCTACATAGCAAGTTAATATTAGATATTTAATATTAGACTAGGCAACCTACATTTAACCCATACAGTAACCAGTAATCCTGCTTTGGGAACATCTGCTACATCATTAGAGAACATCTGCACCATTAGAGAACTTCAGACTTTGCCATCCATTGAACCACACTGCTACTGTGGCTAAAAAGCTACACACTACACCTACACACTCCATAGTAGAAATATTACACTCTACGCAATGCATACACACTATACACTTGTATTCAATGGTCAAAGAGACACAGGATGGAGATGATGCAACTGTTACATATTTCCCCCCTAATATGTAGAAACTCCAATGGAGCATGTGTAGCTGGTTGAAAAATGCTCTGAACTATTTGGTGGTGAGTGATGTCTCTGACTGAAGATCCTTTGCTTTGTTTACTATGGCGATTCAAGGTGCCAATGCTGATAAGATTAATAATAATGAAATTGCTTTGCCCCACTTATCATAGAAGCAGTCCATCACACATCCACGCTACATGTGGTTGTCATTTAAAACCTACATGACGATATGATATATTTTTACAATATAGGACTCTGCATGCTTTACTGTATCCAGGTACATTAAGAATATGTCCTATATTATGTAGGGCATAACATTAGCTGGGATGCTATGAGACACTGACAGATTTATTTATCATGGAAACAGACTGTATTTAGATTGAACATGTATAGAGCAGCATCTGTCAAGGACAATTACATTGCGTCTGAGTTAAAAGAAGACAGTAACTGAGTGCGTGTCTCTTAGCATGCGTGGTAAGAGGTCAGTGACTGCTCTATATGATGGGGCCAGACATAGCCAAACATACAGACACACAGGCGGGCAGACAGGAGACAACACTGCTATATGTTTTCAGACACATGGTTGCCCTTTAACTCCCTCATATGTGATCTCATATCCTGGTCAAATACCTTTTCTAGCCTCCCTCTTCACACTACAGAAAATACACTGTTGCTGTCTTCAATTCCTCCACAAATAGTCCCGTCATACCAACGTCTTTCGCCACCCCGAGGCCCGCGGTAGAGCATTGTTGTTTCATGGGTTATTTATGACCTTGTTTTTGTTGAACAAGGTAGACTAGCCATGTTTATTGTGTATGTTTATGAAGAAAATGTGCATGCGTATTGATATCCGTTCTCTCTAGTGTAACATATTCAGTATCTGTGTCAGAATAACAGTTAGAACTTTGCGTATTTGGATGTACATTTACGTACATTATGTCATCAGTATTTCTAAGCATCAGAATCAGGTTTATTGCCAAGTAAGTACTTGCAAGGAATCTGCCTTGGTGGTTGGTGCATATATAAACAGACATATTGAACATTAAATAAACAATAAATACAGTATGCTGTATTACATACATAATACATAATGCTGAGATTCACAGACAGGGTATCTCACTCCTGCAGGAGCCAGGAATGACCTCACTACTGTAACCATCATCGACCTAACACCATTAGAGCCTATCAAGTGACACGCCTCGTTAAGCCGGGTGCTACTGAACCATTTATAACAGCGACGCGTCATTACTATGATGACTTCTTGAATCATAAAATGTATATTATGGCTATTTTCTATTTCTAAATACATTGCCATTAGACTGCAGTGTCCAAATTTGGTTTGTATTCTATGGTTTCTGCTATCTAAAGAAGACTGTGACAGGTGAGATATAAAAATGGAAAAGGAGGAGTACACTTTATTGGACACTTTATTATATAGGCTGAACTAGAAGTTTAAAATAAGATGTTATGCGTAGACAAAAATGAATCTCTGTATAAAAAAAGGCCTACTAATGTCAGACTTTTTAATGGCACATTCATGCTACTTAATTAGCTTAGTTTAGTATAAAGACCAAAAGCAGGAGGAAATGTTAGCCTGTCTGTGCCCAAAGTTTTAAAAACAATCTGCGTACGAGCACCTCTACATTTTTCGTATCAAACACTTTATATCTCATTTGTTTAATCTGTCTTTTAGTGTAAAAACAAGTTGTGAATTTACAGGGAGTCACGTGCTGAAACTGTCTTGGTGGGGCACAGTGACTTCCTGGAGTCTCTGTTCGTTGCCCGGAAACGGCATGACGAGAAGACTACAAGACATTAAAATGTTGAGGTGCCCGGTAGACATTAAGTCTTTATGCTACGCTAAGCTAATCGGCTGCTGGCTCTAGCTTCATGATTAGCAAAAAGCTATCTTCTAAAAAGAGAAGAAACTAAACAAACCTATTTACCAAAATGTCAAACTATGACTTCAAAAGAGCATGAATATAACGGCAAGTGAATGGTACATCTATAGAAAGTGAAAAAAAGTAACAGCAAAGTGAGTTTGAGTTATTTTGTTTTCGAGGCCCCTGTGGTCTCTCTTTCCCTTTCAGTCAAAGTAGTCAAGTACGTATGCCTCCAACACTTTCACCCTCTATTGTAGACAAACGACATTATGTATCCCTATCTCAATATCGCAGCTCCAGATTTTATAAGTCAAAGGCTGCACTGCAACTGAGTGTAGATGCGTAATGGACTGCTTTAATGATAAGTGGGCTTATCGGGGTAATTAGCATGCTCATTGTCACCTTGAATCACCACAGTAAAAATAACAAAGGCCCTTAGTGGGATACATTACCACTTAATATTTCAGAGCATGTGTCAACCACTCACACAAAGATATGCTACACTATGCTCCGTTGGAGTTTCTACATATTAGCGGGGAAAGATTTGACAGTTGCACCTTCTCCATTACGGTCTCATGTCAGCCTGTCAGCCCGGCCTGCAGGGAAAAAAATCACTCAAGAAACATCTGTCTGTTGTTTCCTGTTTGTGCGTGCGTGACTGCTCCACTGAAACCAAATTAAAATTGGTCACACGATAAATAGACCACTATAGTCACCTCTGCCGGGCAACACCAGCTAATCCTACGAGAGCACTTGTTTTGAAAGGCGAGCCTCACGGGTTGTCTTTCAAAGAGGAGATATTTGGGCTCCATTCTATTTTAATGGAGAGGTCTGAAATTCTCAAGAAGCCCTTTAGGGTCCTCCCGACTGTCCTTGATGGTCACTCTTGTACTGCTACACTCATCATCTGGCATTTGAGATGTCCATTTCAATGGACGGACGCAAACACACTGACAGTTCGGACATGTGGACGAAGATGGAGCGAGCAGGGCTGTGACTCGAGCTACAGTCCAACTGACAGGATGTGTTGTACTTTGTAGATAAAGTGGGTGAAAAATGGAAGTGTAGAGTGGTGGGATTTAAAGTACACCTATGGTCTAACAGGGTTGACCCCTAAATTAATAATTTAAGCCGTCAACACTCCCAGTAAAGGAACAAGATCTCAGAAATCCATGTTCCACCTCTATGGTATCTAGGTGTTCAAGAGGAATAGGCTCAACAACTATTGCATCCATGTGAGTTTGACAGAAGATTGATCTAATTTAATATCGTATATCTTTGAGATACAAAAAGAGGGCACTCCTTGTGTCTGAGGCACACTAAATTGTTATTTGATGTCAGGTCTGCATGAAAGTTGTGTCCTAAGCCTGTGGAAGAACACCAAAAGATCATGACGTGGCTGCAAAACAGGTGTCCGTCCGCCCAGTTTGTTTACGAAACCATATCCGGCGCAGGTGGATGCCAATGAGGGAACATCCTTTTAAAGTAGAAGAAAAATGCAAACACTGTAGAACTTAAAAGTACTCTAACTTGCATGGTGTTCGAGACATGCAAACGTCTCCGGACTGTTAAGTTTTTACTAGAGAAAACGTTCTGTATAACGCAAAGAGAATGTTTGGAGGACCCTGCGAAACAGCTGTAAAACAGCTCAGTTGCAGGTTGTCCCGTCCTCTTTATGTTTAACCTCTGGAACAGGGTGGTCCTGTCAGTCTTCTGTCCACATTTTTGTGCGACACACGCATACCAGTGGCAGTTAACAATCTATTTTGAGCCTGTTGCAGTAGCAACTGACACATGCTGAGGATTGCAGTGTAGAACCCCGAGCCCAGCTCCAATGAATGAGAGGCTTGTCAGGACAGAGATGCAGCGGTGGGGGGGGGGGGGGGGGGGCAGAGGGCACAGAACAGGGGACAGGTGGATGTGGGTGAGAGGAGGGAGGAAGGAGCGCGAGATTCACACATGCCTAAGACAACCAAGAAGACATTATGTCAGCCACCAGGGGCTTATTCAGACACATGTAACGCTCATAATCACGCATGTTTGGCAGATATATTGAGCTTGTCCAGATGAATAGAGACTTTGACGTTTGCCTAGCAACTAGTGCAGACAGCCTGTCTCTGTCAGTGAACTTTGAATGGCCAGGGTTAAAAAAACAGGGCACATAAAAAAAAGCATGCCCTTTCCATGTCATTTCATCACAGTAATTACCTGAAGGCCTTTTTGATGTTATATCAAAAGTTAAGATACATTTTAGCCCAGAGATGTTATCGTGGGTTTAAGTTAATTAAGAAGTTAATTATCTCAATATCTCTGAATTACAAGGTTGTGTTCTTGTGGTAATGGGTTAATTTTTCTTCTTGTCTCGGGAAAACAACATGGTGTGTTTTCATGAGATTTGTTGAGGAGATTTGTATGACAAAACAAAAGGTCATTTTCTCGAACATGACAAATATCAAAATAAGACAATGTTATATTGTCAGCAGTTGTCTTAGCTCATTCAGTAGTTGATTTGATACCCTAAAACACACACACACACACACACACACACACACACACACACACACACACACACACACAACTCATTCAAAAGGTTTACCATGATCAAAGCCATGAGAACAGATGCAGCTGGTACCCAGATGCCATAAATAAGGCTCTACAGCACTGTTTACAGATGGTGGTACGGTACATTTTTTAATGAATGTTTGTGCAGGATTACAAAAGTATGCAATAAGAGTTGTGTAACTTAGTGGAGAGAAATCTTCCGTTCTGTGATGCAGAACTATTTTTTGATGGGTGTTGCCTCCTCCGGCATCGGTCTGGGTGTGATAACATGGTCTGCTGACGTCAGGGGAGCCATGGCTACACTTCAGCTGTCTGCTCTTGTGTTCTTTCTTTCTCCTGCTGTCATCTGTCTGTCTCTTGCTCTCATGAATAGCCTTTTCACTGGAGGACATGCTGTGCCAAGCTCTGCCATCCTGTCTGCAAGGAGTATCCTCAGTCAGGGAAGCAGGGAAAAAGCGAGTAGAAGGTGAAGTAACAGGAAGAGAAAACATTTGGTGCTCTTGTTGAGCAGTTAGATCATGTAGGCAGCAGCTTGCCAAGAGTTAGCAGGGGGCCTGATGAGCACATAGGAGTGATGGCCAACAGGGCGCCTTGTTAAAATAACCTCATGCAGCCCAAGTAGGTGCCAACCTGTGAGAGAGGCTCTCGTTTACACACACACACACACACACATACACACACACACACACACACACACAGAGTAGGACAGGAAGAGGTGAGAAGGGAGGGAAGAGAAAAAGAAGCTTAAAGGTCCCATGGCATGAAAATTTCCCTTTTATGAGGTTTTTTAACATTAATATGAGTTCCCCCAGCCTGCCTATGGTCCCCCAGTGGCTAGAAATGGCGATAGGTGTAAACCGAGCCCTGGGTATCCTGCTCTGCCTTTGAGAAAATGAAAGCTCAGATGGGCCGATCTGGAATCTTCTCCTTATGAGGTCATAAGGAGCAAGGTTACCTCCCCTTTCTCTGCTTTGCCCGCCCAGAGAATTTGACCCACCCATGAGAAAGAGAGAGACATCATGGCTTTCAAACGAGCAAAGTGGCAGTTCATCAAGGCCACACCCCCACACTCCACTTTGCCCCCCCCCCCCTCTCTCCTCCTCAATAGCTACAGACACAGAAATGACACATCCTAAGGAAAGCTCACTGTGGGACTGGCTCTAGTGGCTGTAATTCTGCACCAAGGCTGAATTTCGGGAAAGAGACTTCAGATACAGTATTAGGGGACCACTAAGACCTATATAAAAGCATCCAAAGAGCACCATATCATGGGACCTTTAAAACCAGTGAGGGTAGGACAAAAAATGCAAACAAATAATTATTAGCAAATTGACTAATGGATAGAGGTGATTAGAGGACGGCACACTAAATCCCCAATTTGTCGACATTCATTTGACATTACATGTTTGTTTCATTGGGAGGCAGAAATAGTGATGGGTAAGATGAAAGAAATAGAGAGAGGAACCAACGTCCTCCTCCCACTCTTTATTTATACCCCCAAAGACAGCAGGGTAAGATTTCTGGCACCAAAACACACGTCACGCTTGCTATTTCTGTGTGAGGTGCCACATAGCACCGAGAGGTAGGGTGACAGGGCTGAGGCATCACGGGGCCAAGGAACTTCTGTACACCCACCCAGCCTTTACATTACATTTCACACTTTGGCCACCTTTGACAGAAGACTGTTTGTGTATATGAATGTGTGGCATGTGCTTTTTTTTGTACAGAAAATGTTTATTTGGTGAAAAAAATGCAAGCTATGTATGCACGTATAATTGAAACTTTGTTCTTCGTGTGTGTACGTGTGAAGTCGAGTGTGTTTCCTCACCTTCCACAGAGCATGAGGTGTCAGTGAAGCCAGGGATTGTTGATGCAATCTTATGAGGCGAGAAACAGAGCATGGAAAGTGATCCCTAATGCTACAGAATCAGTGTATGTGCTGCACACAGGATATCCTGGTAATGATGGATAACATAACTGCTCTTGAACCAACACTGTGCAGCATTAATAGTACTTAAGCATATTCAGTGTGACATAATCCGCCGTGTAATGGCACCGTGTCATATATCAAATATCTGTGTTTAGAGGACAATCTGTAAATCGTTGCATATTTTACCATGCAGCTCCTCAGGTATGACTGAACCAGTAGATGTGTTAAAGGTGGCGGAACAATTAGCAACTGACATTGCTTGAGATACCACTGCACTGACATGCAGGGATATCCATAGGCTTGACATGCAGCAAATAATCAACACCCTGAAATATGAGTCATCGCAAATGCAACAATGCAATGCTGCAATAGAGAGAAACGAGTCATTATGTCAAAGCACTGTCATATTTATTACCAAGAAAAAAAAAAAAAAACATTAAAGGCATATCATAGTCATTTGTCACAACTGTTATTTGAACACCTTAAATATATCACTTTGACAATATGATACAGTAAAACACACTGTTGTTGACAGTTAGCAGATTGCTTTTGGGAGCACAGCCGTGACTTGATCTACTCCTACTGGTGGCCAGGTTGAATTTAATTCAACACGGCAACCATGAGGATTAAACACATGAGCATGCACCCTCAAACTAGGGCTGCATGCAAAATCTCATTATACAGAAAAGACCTGAAATTCAATACAAAAAAAGAGGATAAGGGGGTAAAAGCAGCTAAGCATTATGTTGATGTGTTGGCAAAGGTTTCATCACAGAAGAAGAAGCAAAAAGCCACAGCAACACTGGAGAATGTCGTGGATGTGTTTTATCTGGAACATGTCATCAAGATGAAATTAAGCATTTCTTTAACTCTCTTAAAGCACTTTGTTTCACAGAAAAGTCCTTACTATTTACACAGAGAGAGAGGGTTTCCCTGGAGGAAGGGATCAAGCTTTAGTGAAATGGAAAGGTATCACATAATGACTGTCTCAGTCTGAAGAGAATAGGAAACGAGAGGCCGGTGCTTCAGGACGGGACTTGGGGTTCTGGTCATGGGGCTAGGGGGGCGAGTCAGGGGGCTGGGGGGCCTGTACATTGGGCCTGATGGGGTGGTGATGATGGCAGTAGGGGTGCGGCCGGCCCACCTGGAAGGAGGTCGCTGATTGGCTGGCCGCGCAGGACGAGAAAAGCTCTTTTTAGGATTGGCTGGGGACAACTTGGCTGGGTTTACCTGAACGGAGACATAATGGGACACATGTTAGCTTATGTAGTATCAGCACACGTTTCTTTGGTTTGCTTTTGTAAAATTGGTGCTAATGCTGAACTTAATGACATAAAGAAGCAGAAAAAAGCCTACTTGCTGTGGATCCTGTCTGTAAGCTGTGTGTCCTGCTCTGGGACTGGAGCTGTACTCGTGTTCGATGTCCAGCATGTCCAGCAGCTCAATAAGTCCTTCATCCTTCACTTTGCCACAACCTGGCAACTCCTGCCCCGCTAGCCCACCCCTCTGGATCTTCTGAGCTCCAGAGGAAGCACCTGAGACCCTGTAGTCCATTTTGGGCTCCACATGTTGGGGTGCAGGCTTCCTTGCTCCCTCTCTGTCTGCCCCACTGTTAGCCCTGGGTCTAATCTTTGGGCTCCCTGCCACCTGTGATCTCCTCTGGGACTGCTGAGGACTCCGCTGGGCCCCTTTAGAACCGCTGTAGCCTCCTCTGTGATCCTTGTGGTTCTGTCTACCAGAGTCTGATACTAACCCCCATTCTTGGCCGGGCTCTATCTCTACTGTCAGCACACCGGAATCTGATTGGCATTTCTGGGCAGGCACACGCATGGGCACCCTGCCGGAGACTACAGTGGCTCCCAAAGCTCTGCGCTGACAGCTCGGGGTGGGACACTTTGGCTCTGGTGCCAGCCCCTGATTGGTCACAATCCCTGATTCGGTGAGCATTTTTCCCTCGTTTTCCTGAAGCATGGCTCCAAACTTCCTGAGAACAGAGGGGCTGCCGCACTTCCTATCTCCCAGGACGCCAGGACCATAGGACTTCCTGTCCGGAGCAGGAGATTCAGCTGTTGTTATGGGGAGCTGTGAGCGTGGCTGTACAGCAGGAGCATCCCTTTGACCAAGAGGGGGCTTGGCACCTGTGTTTTCTTTGTTGGGGGAACTCTCTCTGCGGGGGGAGCTCTTCATGTGAGACACTTGGTTCTTCCTGTTTTCAGTGTCCTCAAAACTGCCCACAAACTGCTCTTCACCAAGCCTGAACCAATCCGAAACAAACAAAAATAAGATTAACAGGTGTTTCCCTTACATCACATCATTCTACAAAAGTTTCAAGAATGGGGCTGCAGTGCACTTACCTTTCATTTCCAGAATTTTTTCTGATCTCTGATCCCGGGCTCACCTTGATCGTGTCACTGAAGCGCTGAGAGAGAAGGGAAAAATATATTTAAGAAACATCCATATCAACCTCTACCTACTATATTTAGAAGCTTTAAATGAGTGTGCTACTTCAAGATCACTGACAATGTTCCGTTCACTGTACCTTACCAAAACTGACCCCTGATCATCAATCAATATAGCACTGCTAAAACCACTCTGATCTACGGTACTTTAACGTTGGCCATGCACATGGCTTTTCATGTGGAACAGGAAACAGTTTAACGTCTTGGCTTTCTTTCTGACTGCTTCGTCAGGAGTTGGGAAAGTGCAAGAATTGGTGAAAGTATGTGAAACTAACTCCTATCTGGTAACCTGTCAGTGTAAGCAGACTGCAAGGAACCAGCTAACTGTAATCAATATGTTCCTGACTGAACCCCAGCTGAACCCCCGTATCATGTCCACATATCTGGTTTCCTCAGATGTGCAGATGCCAATAGAATGAGGCATAAGGCAGTAAAGTAAAGAATTGCCTTTACTCACCACGTGGCGAGCTCCATTGTTCTTCCGGCTCATTTGCTTCCCCTGCCCCAAATAATCCTGCAACAAGTCTCCAATCTCCGAGTTGGCGTGGCAGTAACCGTAGCCATTTTGATGACTCGCAGGGTAGGTGTACCCACTGGGGCTATAGTTACAGCCGTTACTATAGTGATGTGGCACAGGTATAGCTCCAGGGTGATTCTTGCTATGATGGCTGGGCGCAAAAAGACTATTGGCATTTTTCTGGTTGTCAGTAGTGATATCGTTTGCTCCTCTGCGGGCCTGAACTTCATTGTACAACTGAAAAATGAAAACAGAAGAAAACATAAACAACTTCTCAAGTACTATACACAACTACATGCAAAAACAGCTCAACAAGGGGAACTGTGTTTACACAACAAACAAGTCTTATAATTATCACAAAATCGTTGCGCAGCCTAACCTATATTTATGATCAGCACATGTTATTCCACTTTGCACAACTATGTTTCCCATCGCAACCCTTAATGCTCCTTTAGTATCCGCTTTCAGACTTTGTGTGTGTGTGTGTGTGAGAGAGAGAGAGTTCAGCATGTCTGTCGGCACATCACAGTTTAATTGGCTTGTTAACATTTGTCTTTATCATTTCTCCAACAAGGCCATGTGGTTGAGTTAGTCGGTGCGGTGCCAACAGTTTATTATGGTGCACTAACAAACAGACGGCGTTGCTCCACAAGTCACTTTTTTTTATTCACTGACTCAAACTGTCCACTAATCCACATAACGTTCTACTGTATTCAATATTCAATGTGTTTTCAGGGCAAACGGCAGCTTGAGATCATATTTTTGGACTCCGGTCTCTGGCATTTGAAACAGTCCAACATTTTTATACGTAATCTTACCTCTTCAATTTGTCTCTGGATGTCCTGCAGCTGGTCCTCCCACTCCTGCATCTCTGAGTCAAAGTTGTCCATCAGCTCCGGCCTTTCTTTACCCCAGCCCCGGCCACTGTGTTCCAGCCCACGCTCCAGATCAATGGCTGCCATGACGCAGGCCGTTCAATACCCAGAGGCCTCTTTAAATGGCAATTTCCCCTTTCTCCTGTTTCACTTTCCTGTCAGAGGTCACCGTAGGGTTGGAAGGATCGATGGCCTGGAAACACTATGAAGACAAATACATGGGGAAAAAGAGGGTTAGAAAACATTATGTAGTTAAGTAGTAAGTATCCTGATATAAACTTCTTTTCACAGTGTTTCTGTGTCATTTAGCCCCAAATCTGATTTGGAAATCTCATTGTTACTTAAGACTTAATACTTAAGTGAACATTTTTGCCACTTTTTTTTTACAATGCTAGTCAACCTGTTTTCATCTCCTAACAAGGCAGAATAAAACATACTACTGCACCAGTGGCAAAGACACCTAATTGCGGACAAATTACAGCAAGTATAACCTATTTATTCTATTAGTCAGACTTGAGTCTAACTTGTATTGTTGGGCGTTTTCCGTCCTCACATAGGTCAGATATTTACAGTCCTCTTCTTTCACATTCTCTAAAATTCACAGTCATGAAAGCCTACCTATGCAGCACGTGTTGCGTGTGTTGCATGACAGCTCTTGGTCACTTTGACCCTTCAGCCTGCCTCTGTACGCCGCAAGACATGGTGGAAAAACTCAACGCAAACTGTGTCTCAGTGCTGTGTCATATCTCAGATGATTTCAGGGTTGCCCCTCAGATGTATCCCCAAACCTTGTAAATGTGGCCATTCATTACTGTCATGGTGGTGTTTTGT
This sequence comes from Perca flavescens, assembly GCF_004354835.1. NCBI lineage: Eukaryota > Metazoa > Chordata > Actinopteri > Perciformes > Percidae > Perca > Perca flavescens. The sequence continues at coordinate 15,139,586 of NC_041348.1, forward strand.
CCCAATGGGAGCACTAATAGCTTAACTATTATTGCAGCCCCTGCTTTGTTGTTGTTGCCATCATTAAATATGACAAGTATCCTGGTTGAAAGTGCCCGAATGTACCAGCCACTTCCCTCCCACCTGTTATGTAAGAGTAGAGATATTAATAATCTTGTAACTATGCATAGTAAACTGGCTGCATGGTCTGTACGCATGGCAGAGGGACAGAGAGAGAGTGACTTTATGTCAGAGACAAAAACATGAAAAAAACAACCCAAAACTTAAATAAAATAAATGAACAAAAAAAAGTGAAGTAAAAAAAAATGTAATTAAGAAAATGAAAACTTAAAAGAAAATTACAATGAGGCTAAACAAGATGACAATTGGCCCATGCAACTTCAGGTTTTGCCATTCATGATGTCTAAATTATAAGCTTATATACAATTCATTTAAAATGATATCGTCCTAAATGACACTAAACCATAAGCAATTTACATTACAACCATTTCCACCTCAATGATAAACAGCTGTCCTTACCTTTCTCAACATAAAAGTTTTCACTGCTCCAGTGTAAATCCTCAGCTTGTTCTATTCCTGCGTGCTGTGTGCTCTGGCCTCTCCAACAGATTCACTCCCCTCGGCGCCTAATTGTCAAGTCGCCTCTCTCCGGTGCTTCCCCTTCCCTTTTCCTCCACTGTGTAACGTAAAACCCTGCAGACTGGATTTAAAGGGCCCCAGTTCTTCTAGTTTGGCTGTTGGGGTTAAGTCCAGAGCGTTGAGCTAAAGGGTAAACAACTTCTGTTCCAGCCGGGGTACCCTGCCTTTATACTGCTCCCCACTGTTTACGTGGGTGCGCCATTGGAGCCGGGATCAAATATCATAATGTCAAATTTATTCCAGCATTTTCGGTCTCGGTGGGACAACTGTCGTCACCAGCATCCTGGCTATAATTACTGGGGCTCACGGTGAGAGGGAAAGTGTTTACATAGCTATTTCAGCTGCTGCGATCCCTCGGCCAATGGGCTTCTCTGTTGCTACTCTGCTTTAGGATGCTTGGGCAGATATGGTCTTGTGACCATGCCCCACTGCAAATCATTTTTCCAAGGGATGCCAAATGGGTGTGTGACACCGTGAGTAATAATGTGTCACAGTCAATAATATCTTTATTGAAGGTAGTCACGAAAAAGAAATTGCAATGTGAATGCCTGGCTTGTTTGGCAAAATAAGTCTTTTTTTTAAATTAATTTATTTTACAATATTTTTTGTCATATTTATATTTTAAAAGAGCAAAATGTGTGAAACCTTATACAATGTCCTGGACTAACCCAAACCTGCGACTGTGTTCTTGACTCATCCCGCTGCTACTGTTCATCTGACACACCATCAATTACTAATGCCTGGCTCTAATCAGGGGTCCCGCTGGGCATTTTGGGGGGCCCCCCTTGGACAAGATCTGACATTTGGCACTCAACGGGATCATTAGAATTCCTTCCAGTTTGAAACACCTGGATCATTGCCATTTTCCCTACACCTGTTGTGTTCCCTAATAAATGACAAATCCTTCACTAAGTAAAGGAGAGGGGATAAAAACAAACTTTAGCCTTACTTTACCTTTAGGCAACAACAGCAGGATGGTACAGCTAGTGTCGTTCTGAAAAACAAAGTAGAGGCAACTGCTGTCATAAGCCTGTGACAAAATAAACTATATTTAGCAACAAGGTTAAACCATGACATAAAGCACGGCATGGAGAGGTGATTTAAGTTTCCTCCCTTGCAGCTTTGTGACCTTAAACCTCGAGGTAAGCAACACTAAACCCTGTATGACCTCCATTTCTGAAACATATTCTATATACAGTATCTCTGTCTATTAATGTGAACCACATAATCTCAACTCAAAGGTCCACTTACTGGCTTTTCAGTCTTATCTCATGGTCTTCATCAGCAATAAAAACTGGCTTAAAAAAATACTTTGGCATTTGGTAAATATATTTATTCACTCTGTTACCAAGACTTAAACGAGAAGATTTATACTACTCTCATGTATGCTAAGCTGCATAAGATGACGCTATACAGTTAGTTAGCTAGCTAGCTTACCATAAAGACTAGAAGTAGGGGGAACGGTTAGCCTGGCTCTCTTCAAAGATAAAAAAATAAATAAAAACTGTGCAAAGCAGCACTTCTAAAGATCACTACATAAAATGTTTCATGTCGTTAATCCGTGGAAATGTAAAAGCGGAAGCCAGGCTAGCTAGGTTTCCCCCTGCTTCCAGTCTTTGTGCTAAGCTAAGCTAATCAGCTGCTGCCGCTACCTTCATATTCAGCATACAGACATAGCCTAACAGTGGTATCAATCATGTCCTCTTAGTTTTAGCGACAAAGCAAATAACTGTATTTTCTAAAATGCCAAAGAATTCCTTCAAAACAGACATTTCATCCATCTAAAGCCAACATGGACAAGAGGTCCTTTAACTGCTCAGGAAAATTAACCTGAGCAAGCTCCATGGACCCTGGAGTCGAAATTGTTTTGTCACACTTACTGTTGAGGTAAAGAATAAACTTCTATAATCAAAACTATCTAGTATTGGTTTAAACGAACATACACGCTAAAACTACGAACATTTCCAAACACAGAAGACATATTAAGCTGTTGTCATGCAACAATCTTGCCCCTTAATGTGGTCCAATATGAAAATATTACATTCCATTTCTTTCTTTTTTGTTATTCTTTAATATTTACATATTTTGATGTTCACTCTGCTGCAATACAAACAATCAGATCGGTGACACTTTAGGCTCGTTCGAGATGAACTGCGACTCGCCTGTAAAGTGGACGAGAGCAGGTGGGAGCAGGCGGTGACAAAAATCCGCTGTCAAGTCGGACAGTTTCCAGCTGATTCCAGCAGCCTTCAGGCTGAACAGGAAGTCACAGAAACACTGTGGTCCGATTCCGATTGAATAAAATGTTATGAGACCCAAGTTGTAAACAGTCTCCACTTGTTTTAATTATGACAGAGTAGCTCTCTACATGCAATCTATTGCTGATTTTAATTAACAACACACTGTAGATGATCTGTAATCTGAACGGATTTAGTCTCTCAGACTTCTAAACATAACTATCAGCCACACAACATGTGGTTTCTACAGAATAAGCCTTTAAATCAGACAAATAGCAGTTAAAATCCCTCCAATTCAAAATCAATAAAAAGTTTATATAAAATGTCATCATGTTGAGTCGATTCTGAAGCAATCAGCTGTTAGATCAGCTGAGAGGCCGGCGTTTCCCAGCATGCCCTGGGTCCGCCTGGGTCTTGGAGTCGGTGAAAAGCAACTGTGCTGCATGCGTCTCAAAACTGCGGCCGCCTTGATCTCGTGAGGTTATCGTTACCCACGTGTGCATGACATCAGAGCAAGTCAGGACCAAATCGGACAGAAATCTAACCGGCACGCATTGGGCGGCGTTCGCCGGTGATCGATTCTGCGCAGACCTGGCTCATCTCGAACGAGCCTAGTAATAAGACAATAGTCAGGTTTTCAAAGAACTGGGATAGTACACATTGTAACTCACCTTCCGGAGGGGCTGATATGGACAGTGATGTGTTATGGATAATGTAGACTCCAGTGTTGAATCTAGCCACACTCTCTTGAATGTGACTGCAGCTTTGGCAAGTGCTGAGCTTTTCCTGTGCTTTTGGTTACCTTGGCAACAAATGATGCGGGGAGGAAAGAAAAACAACAGAGCAAAACAAACAAACAAGGGATGATGTGAATTAAGGGAGGCGAACATCACAGAACAAAGAAAAGAGTAAAAAGAAAGACTAGTTTAAAGATGGTGGCGTAAGAGAGGGAGGAGAATAACACAAGTATGAGGATGAGCAAAATAATAGGCTGGAACATCTGGGCGAAGGAAGGGCGGAGGGACAAACCAGGAGGTTGGATTTAGTGAGAAAACGGTAGAAATAGAATCAGCATTGAACTATTTCAGAAATTTTTACATAAAGCTCATAAAAAAATTTTTGTCTTACCGACAGTGGTTCCTCCGTCTCCCTGTCCTCATGCCTCGGCACTTCCAGTTTGTCTATGAAGGTCTGCAGTTCTTTTCGGAAGGCCTTCATCTGAGCGTTAATGCGATACAGCAGCTCATGTTCCCTGATCCTGCTCCCATCTTCCTCCCCACCCTCCTCTCCCCTCCCGAACATCAGGTCACTGTTTGAAACGTAGACCCTAGCCTCTGTGATGATAGTTGCCGTGTCAGCGATGAGCCGGTCCATGGTGCGAACAAGCCTCTCCGCCTCCGTGCGGATGTCAGTCATTTGCTGCCTTTCGCGCAGGGTGCACCGGCCCCCAGGCAGGAAGCGGGCCAAGGCGGAGGAGGCGGCACCCTCGGGCCCAGTGGGGGTGTAGAGGCCCCGCGTGGGCGTCAGGCAACGGCTGCTTCCGTTATTGTTTCTGACCTCATCTGAGTCACTTTCCCCACCTACAGGGCCCTCTCGTTTGCGGTGCGGTGGGAGGAGGCGGGAAGAGGTGGAGTCCTCGTCACTCTCACGGCGACCACTTGTCGCACCGCCTGCATCGCTCTCTGCATCACTGTCCCGTGGGCTGGGCCGCAGGGAGAGGTGGGAGGCCAGGTCATAGCGCTGCATGTTGGAGAGGAGCACACGGTTCTCGTACTGCAGCTGCATCACCTGAATAAAAACAAAGAGATGTGCAGTAATAACATTTGGTAATTAGACTTTTTACAAAATAGGACATACTGAGCAAAGATTTTAAAATTAGGCACAACAGGATACATTTTTAGCCGCGCAAACGACATGGCTCTATGGATGGCAAAGTCAGTTTGGTGAACCTTGACCTTTTTATCCAGCGCTATCATCAGATCAACATTTTTTATTTGTCCAATACTTTGGTTTATGACCGAATACCTGCAAAAATACTGAAATTCCCATCAGCTTCAGCTGTACTTTGTCTTCAGTGCTAATTAGAAAAAGATAGCATGCTAACATGCTTAACCAAGATAGTTAACATGGTAAACATTGCAGAACTTCAACATGTTAGCATTGTAAATGTGAGCATGTTAGCATGCTGATGTTAGCATTTAGCTTAAAGCACTGCTGTGCCTACGTACAGCCTCACAGAGCTGCTAGCAAGGCTAAATACTCTCTTGTTAGAAAGGGATCTGTAATTTCCTGAAAAAGCTGGACACTGTATTTTTCTTTAGCAAAAAATAGCCTACTCAAACTAGTAAATAGTGCATTTACAGCTTTAGCTGTATTTTGTATTCTGTGCTAATTAGCAAATGTTAGCACGCTAACACACTAAACTTAAATGGTGAACATGGTAAACATTAAAACATTAAATAGGCCTACATTAAATCAGCATTTAAGCATTGTCACTGTTAGCATGTTGCCATGCTAGCATTAGCATTTAGCTCAAAGCACTGCTTTCCCCACGTGCAGCCTCACAGAGCTGCCAGCATTACTGTAGACAGTTGTTTTTCTATCTTTGATTAAATTCCTACAAAATGAAACATAATTACATTAGTAAATATATATCTATATGAGGAGTAATAACATTTTATTTATTTTATGACTATGGTTAAGTCATAATCACAGAATATTTTATGTTTTTTCATCTCATAATCTAAAAGCAAATTATTGTCAATATTATCAATCTGATCGAAATACCTTGCCACTAAGGTCATTAATCTGTAGCCTTGCTGCCTTTAACTCCTCCTGCAGGGCTTCTGCCTTTGCTCCATCAATCCCTCCACCTCCTCCCCCATGCCTGGCGCCTCCCTCATGGGTGCTGGCTTTGAACCGCATCTTGTTTAGCTCAGCAGTCACTCTCTTGTTTTGATCTTCAGCATCTGCTAGATTCCTCCTCAGCAGCTCTGCTTCGTCCTCCACCAGCTGCAGCTGCTGTCGGAGCTCCGTCAGATCATCACCGCGGCCCCGCCCTGAGCCCTGCCCACCCATCGCTCCGCACCCAGAGCCTCCAGCACCCTCTCCTTCACCGCGGAGGTCATCGAGCTCGGCCCTCAGGCCACGGTTCTCAACCTGTGGGGTAGAAGGAGAAGAGCTCAACACTCACATGACTCCCACTGAGGTGTTACTCCCTTAATAGACTTGTGTAGCATTGTCTGCTCTTACCTCCAACTCAACTATTTTCCTCCCCAGGATGTTGGCCTCCTCCTCCACCAGGCGGAGCCGGAGCTTTAGCTCTGATTCGCGGGTGGTGGGCGGACCCCCAGCCTCTCCTTTAGGATGGGTGCTGTCCAGTTCACCATAGAAGGAGCGGTACTTCTGCAGCTCTTGCTCTAGACGGTCCTTCTCTTTGTCAATCTTGGCCGTCTTCTTTCTCATAAGCACCGCTTCCTCTTTGATGAACGCTAGCTGGCACTTAAGGTCTTCATTATCCTCCTGGAGCACAGAGATAACACAGACTGTACATACTAAATTGCATTTAAGCAGAAACAGTTCCAACCTAATCCAGAAGTTCACAAAGTAGGTCTCCACAATAAGACATAAAGACGGAAGGATTTAAGATTAAAGAGAAGTTTTTTGGCTTTCAAAGCTAAAACATTATCTGTCATTGGACCAAGAGGACGTTTGATGTCCACTAAGTCTAAAGTAATTCCTGTACTTTTCTTTCAAATGATTTGAGCGCTTGCTTTGGCCTGTTCTGGCCCCGAGCTGAAAAGCAAAATGTTTGACTTGAGAACATTACGTAAGGATGTGAGGGAAACCTGCAGAATCTATATATTTTTATAATTCCTCTTGATGTCTGGAAAAAAATTCATGACAAGACACAAATATTCACCAAGTTGGACAAGGGAAAAAGAAGATAATTGTTTTTAATTACTTGTACAAGCCTCTCACCTCTGTAGGAGTCTGTGGTGATTTCCTGTCTGTCTTCTGGATGTCCTTGCTTCCTCTTCTCTTTTGAGACTGTTGGAGGATAGTTTAAATTTGTGATGGTTTTTGTCTGTGTGTGCGGGCGTGGCAAGTAGGAAATTCCCATGTAACGCCCCCAAACAGGAAGTGGTGCATGGTGTACAGAAACTTTTTTGCAGCTAGAATTAAATCTTTCAATAGACTATCTATGTAAGTATTTACATACCTCTTTGTTTTTGTCTAGTTCACTCTGCAGGGCTTGTTTGGTCACTTCCACCTCTATGAGTTTCTGTCTCAGTTTTTCATTCTCCTCCTCTGTCTTTGTGCGCTTCTCCTCCACCTTTTCCAGCTCGTGGTGCAGCCTCACAGACACATCCTTCGCTACCTGCATTGTTTAGTTAGTGTGAGGATATCATTTTAGAATATTTTGACTCCAACTTAGGGGATTTTCATGTTTTATCTTCACTTTTAATTGTCTTATAATTAAGTTTTCCTAGCTTTTTATACCCTTTCAAAACAAAATAACGACATATAAGCATAATTTATAAACCAGCATAGGAGTTAAAGCTACAACCATGACAATTGTTTTCTAAATGCAATGTGTGTTTTCGAAATGCAATGTAGTGTCTGTGGCAGACACTACATTGAAAGCTTGCATACACATCCTTGGGATTGCTCCGAGACAGACACACACAGACAGTTGAGCACCTTCCCCTCCCCTCTGCACCTTCAGGTCCTGCTCCAGACTCCTGAGCAGCTCCTCATCGATCTCTCCCGTCTGGGCGTAGCGCAGCTTCTTCCTCTCAGCCTTCCTCAGACGATACTGCAGGATCCGGCAGTTTTTATTGGCTCTCTCCAGCTCACGCCTCATCTCCTGCAGCTGACACGTGTCTTCTTCATAGAAAGTGTCCCGCATCTCGTCCATCTCGGTCCTCATCTCCTCAATTTCACACTGGTGGGTGCATAGTAGAGATTATGTTTCACAAGTAATGAGACGGTTAATATTAGGATCAGCTAAACTCTGCTGTTTGGTTTTAGAATCTGACTTTTGACTCCACAGAGTCAGTAATGGATGTTTTGGACTTGAGCCAAATATAGTCAGCTTCAGACATGTGCACAAAATATCTGAATTCAAATTTATTTCATGTGCCAAAGACTGGATGTGAGTTGCTTGAATTTTATTTTTTATCAGTATGTCTTCTTTGACATGGCACATATGAAACCCCAGCTGTTGACTCCCTTGATTGTCCCTCATTTGAAACACAAGATATCATTGATTCTAGCAGATCGATACCAATGTGTGTTCGATATCCAATTAGTCATCTGTAGCCAGTGTATTTTCAACTTGGGTCTTAGCTTCATGTTCTGTGAGGACGGAGGAAGTTCAACAGACAAATCAACTGATGTTTACTTATCTATGATACTGCAAACACAAGATTCAGTACAGAGTAATGTGGCCCCAGGGTTTTATGGGCCCACAGGCTTCAAATAGGCCTTACCATCATGGATTTTTGGTCATCCTATTATGAAAAAACAAACGTCGACTGTTTTTCAGTGGATTCAGTGGATTCTGGTGAGGTGACACATTGTCTTTTTTATCTGCCATATTTGTATATGCTGCTAGCTGATGACAGAGCACCAGCCTAAATAAAAAATAACATGCATCAAACCTTAAGATCTTCATTTTCGTCAAGCAGTCTCTCCATCTCGTCTTCAAAGGCCTGGTCCTGCTGTGTCACGGACCCCGCCTCTGTCGCCTCTGCAACCGGCTCCGGCTCTCCCAGAGCGGCCTCCTCTGTTCCCATGTTATCCGTCTTGGTTTGCATCTTCGCACCGCTTCTTCTCAATCTCTTCTGCAGATGGAACTGGATGAGTTCAGCCTGTAAGCATCCTCCTCTCCACAAACCCAAACCGAGGCCCGAGCCGCAGCCCTCAGACGCGCCGCTTCTCTCCCTACGACCGCCTTCCTCTCCGGGTATCTTCCCTTTCTCTGCCACGGAGAAGGAAGGCGATGCTCTGCCGGGCAACAAACGCTCGGAGGAGTCGCCCTTGAGGCAGGGCAGGCGTAAAGCGGAGCGACGGGCCGATGCTGATGATTCTGTCGGATCTTTCCCGACAGCATCCGCCCTGTTTGGTGCGACTAGATCAGCTTCAGCACCATCCGGGTGAACAGCTGCCCCGCCGCGGCTCTCGGGCTCCCTCTCCCTTCCGTCTGCGGACCTCAATCTCTCTCTCACCCCGATGTTTCTGCTCCTTCCCGCGGGTAGAGGAGATCTGGACGTGCCCGGGCGCCGTGAAGCTCGTCTGTTCGCCCCTTCCTGGGCTGTAGCCGGCGAGGGAGCCCGGTGCTGCCTCCTCCTCCCTGCGCTATTGTCTGCTGATGATGTTGACGATGATGGAGGATCTGCAGCGCCGCTGGCGGCAGGCTTCATTTTATTTTTGCTTCACTTGGGCCTAAATAAACTCCAAACGCAGTCTGTCATTTCTTGCTGTTCATCACGAGTGAAAATGTAAAAAACTGTATAGAAATTCCACACTTGTTTATTTACATAGTCTATGTTTAGCTCGGTTTTAAGAGTTTTTAACTTCCAGTAGGCAAGCCACAAGATGGCGCTTTTTTGCAACTGCTTTACACTATGACTTTACACCATCATCACCCTGACCCATAACTTTACCAGGGATGTGTAGGCCTACTTGTTTTGTCCGGGTCCATTAAATATGGGCTCTATCCTGCTGGACCGACAGCCACTGACCGACATATTTTTTAAAAGTCTAAACTGTAAATGCATTTTTACACAGAGCTCCACATAATGGGTGAATTCTTACCGCAGAGCATTAAGGAGAGTCGCTGACACAGGGCACCACCAGGCACTGCAGGGGCACTGGTCATATGACGTAGGGGACGTACGTCATAACCAGGAAGCGGACATCCACCCCTACCCCTTTCTTTCTCTCTGTCAAATTCAAATTAGCCTTAGTGGAACTATAAAGTACAATATTGCTAAAGCAGGTTGCACATGGTTTAAAATGTATGTACAAATTTAGAATAAGGAGCTGAATATCTTGTGATGAAACCTACAAGTAGCCTACACTGCAGGAGTACTTACTTCCATGCATTATCAGTTAGCCTAATTACTGTCTAGACGGAGTAAAATGTGGGGCTGTACTATTCCTCCACCCCCCAAGTTACCACAAATTAATTATTAACTAATTTATGGTAACTTGATTAAAGGAGCACTCCACCTATTTGACAACTGGCAAAATCAGTTGTAGGCTATACTGTCCTCTGTAGCTCTGAAGGTGGCTTTCTAATGTCTGAGAAAATAACTCTGATAATTTATCAGATTTATCATTTTTAACAGAAAGTCTTCGTTACAGTTTTTTTTTTATTGCTAAACGACAGTCAGCACAGCAGCAGTTCATGTGGACCAAACTCTAGTTCGTTTTTCATTGCTTGAACACAGTTCCACACATTCAAAACAGAATAGATTTCAGTCTGGTGCCTATCAAACACCGCTGATTGCAATTTTAGCTGAAAGCCTAAGCAGGTGTCTTGTTTTAGACTAGTTAGTGAACATATATGGTATTTATACAGAGAAAGCTCAGAAGGCCTTTTTTTGTATACAAACACCAAATAAGAATGAAACAATTATACACTGTAGGCTACAGTTTGAGAGAAACCGGTAAAAGAGCAAAGATACCAATATGTCCAGGTAAGATGTCTGAGGTTACATACACAGCTATAAAAAAAGTGAAAAACACTATATCTTTACTATAGTAAAACTGCATTCCTACTGTTTTTCAGAAAGTAATGGAGGTGAAAGCAATGGTTATCTCCCCTTTCTCTGCTTTGCCCGCCCAGAGAATTTGGCCAACCCATGAGAGAGAGACATCATGGCTTTCAAACAAGAAAAGTGGCAGTTGGTCAAGGCCACACCCCCACCCTCCACCTTGCCCCTCCCACTCTCCTCCTCAATAGCTTCAGACACAGAAATGGCACATACTAAGGAAAGCTCATTGTGGGACTGGCTCTAGTGGCTGTAGTTCTGCACCAAAGCTGAATTTCGGGAAAGAGACTTCCGATACAGTATTAGGGGACCACTAAGGTCTATATAAAAGCATCCAAAGAGCACCATGTCATGGGACCTTTAAAGAAACTATTGAGTAGTGTGAAGTCACTCAAATTGTTCAAACTGTAAAGATGAGAAAGTTTGTAATTTGTGTATTGGTGTTTGATGCTATAGTGTTTTTACTCTCAGTGTGTTCTGAGTGACAGTGTGTGTTATCTCAGTGAGGATTGTTCATAGTGTTTGGCTGCACTGAACCATTCTGAGATGTGTGTTAAGAGTTGTGTTGCTTGGAATGAGTTTTGCAGGAGATGTGAACTGTTTAGTTCAGGTGACTGTTGGTAATGCAGACTGTAGTTTGAGTTTTGCACTTGTGGCTTCAGTTGTGCCCAGTGTCGTTTAGCAGTCAAAAAAAAATAATGTATGAACTTGGAACATGGAGTTTGAAAGATGTGAGCATTTATCAGGCAGAAGGGTCTAAGAAAAGAGACTATTGAGGTGCATTAAGGGAATTGTAAGAGCCATAGTGGGGATCAAAAGTTGGGATATCTCGTGACCATTCTTTTTTAAGTCTGTCTCTTGTAAATCCCCAATCTTAATGAAAGAATAATGCTAAATTGTTGACATGCCCCCTTGAGCCCTCTGGGCACAAAATAATCTGAAATACAGTGTCAGGCAGGACATATTCTCAAAATGGTACTGTAATAATGCAGGTGTTATTATTTCAATTAATATTGTGTCATTTCTATAGTAACAGTATCACCAAATTTACAAATAATTAATCCACAAATACATTTCCCACTTTAATTCATGTTTTCACAATTACAATAACATGTTTGTGCTTGCTTGAGCATTCTGACTTTGATACATAAAATATTCAGAGCATGTACATACAATATGTCTCAATCACTTTTGCCAGAAAAAAAATTGTGCCCCACTCATCTCATCGGTTTCTGACCCAATACATGTACTGAAACAAAATTCAGGCCCAACAGAGGGTGCTCTCCACACACAAAACTGAGTCAGCACAAGCTCTGAAGGCAATCTGTTCCACACAAATGGAGCCAGTAAAACGCTGATTGTTTCAACTCTGTTAGGCTAGAATGAGCTCCTTAGTCACATAATTGCTAATGAGATGAGTGAGTGACGGGTCGGATCGGGTTTGCAGAGATTTAGCTCCTGCAAACTGACCCTTCAACCCTCCTCCCTCTAATAGACTGGCCCTCTCAGAATACCAGGTGGGTCAGTCGACTGTCAGTCAGTAAGCTAATGAAATGATAGGCTTATTTGCTACACATTATGAAAGCTGACGAAAGAGTTATACTGTATGTTTGGGAACCAGCTATTTGTTTTACACCTAAATATTTCTCTTAAAAGAGTTGCATAGGGATGTAGTTATTTCTACATCAAAGTGTAGTTGCAGTAGGCCTACAATTTGACACACAAATCTGTACCCAAGCTCCATAGTATGTGTGTATATGCATAGCAGCAAGGATGTGGGTTATAGTGACCTGTGCTAAATGCCTTTGATAGAAAAGCCTTGGCCTTTCTGCAATCCTCTTAGTCCCTGGCTTAGATCACTCTGTGTCCCCTGTGGAGGACAACACCTCCTCTCATCCAGTCCATCATTCATATCTACAACTTTAGAACTCCTTCCTTCCACCTCCACCCTGATGCCATGGGTGCAAAGAGACAGGTGGTGGTGCACCAGGATAAGATGGAAGTCTGTAAAGTAGTGCATGTACTGTACAGTAGGTGGGAGGGAGGAAGATGTGGAAAAAGTGGCTAGGTGTGAAAAAACTGAGAGGTGAAGTATCAGGAATAACCGAATGGGTGAAAGAGTAATAGAGTGTTAGTCCCAGGCTAATAAAGAAATGGACGCTGATTGTGTGAAATATGTGGATGAGAGGGAGTCCTGAAATTAACCAGGACATTAAATTCACAGCACAGATATCCCTGTGTTGTTTGTGGAAAAACAAAACTTGTATTTTCCAATACAAAATAAAAACGTGCATCTCTGTATTTTCATTTGCACAGTAAATCAACACTATATCAAAGCCAAATGTAAACTAATCCATACAGTTTGAAGTTGCAGTAGGAACCTGGTGGCAGATTAGTAAAGGCTTCTCTTCCAGTGACCTGCTATACTGGGTAACTCATGGAGTGACGTGGAAATAAGCTCTTTTGGAGCTAAAGCCAATTTACCTCCAAAGATTAGGACGGATCTGTCTGGACAGGCTAAAGTCACAGCCTGCCTCTGCCTCTCACATACTCCTGGGATGGAAGAGAGATGAAAGAAGTAGAGGAATAAGGAGAGAGAGGAGATGGGAAGATGGGGGATGGGAAGGCTTTGGCTCCAGATTAGAATCCTAATGAGTGACAACCTGATCCTACATGTTGAATTGAATTTTTTTGGGGTTAAAGTTGCTGATTTTCCAATTGATTTAGCACATGCATGGCATGTGTTTTCTCACACCAACACAAAGACACAAAACATTAACTATGGGGTGCTGACATTGTCTTTATTTCAGTTATATGTGACGCCAGAAGCTGTGTTGCTTTCATTTTTAATAAGACAATGAAATAACCATTTGTTTTCTTAAAAAAAAAGCTCTTTTTAGGAGAAGTTTCCCTTCAGTCCTACATGGTAGTGAGACAATATTGAGCTGAATTTCAAATCTCTTACCTTTGCACCTCGGCTACATTGCACAGCAAAAGGAAATAAATCAGAAGGACCCACAAAAAATATTATAACAAAGATACCCACACATTTGCATGAATACTAGAAGAAACTAAAGCCCCCATCCTCCAAAGTCTTTTGTACAATTTAGTCACAATGAACACAAAGAAAATAGCATGTCATTCTGTAAATGCAGCACAGTTATATCAGTTTGAGACGGCAGAGAAACGTCAAGTCCATAACATGTTGGCTTGGTAGATGTTGTAGATGGATGAAAAGTAGTTAAAATACAGTAGATGGCGGTTGTGAGAATGATTTTTTTCATTCACTAACTTTGCTCAACTCTAAGTATTTGTAAACAAAATCTCTCCCCCTCCGAACTGAGAAACAAAAAGCTTTGGTATTAACATCTGCATGTTTTTATGTTGGTAATAGTAATTCATGAAAACTCTTTTACAACACTATAAAATAAATTAGCATATTAAAGACTATTTAAGCTTTCCGTTGAAACAATACTGGAATCCTTAGTACAAAAGTTGGAGGTGAATTTTGGTTGATTAGTTAGTGGATGCTGAGCAGTTTGTAGGTCCTTAAAGATTTAGGCCCTGTTCAGGTCCAAAACACAGTTGGACAGAAGAGCGCGGAGCCTACATGATCTGCATCTTGCTTTTCTTGATTAACAAAAAAAAAAAACAACACCTCTCGCTTCCTCCCAAAATCCCTTACAGACAAAAACACACACTTCTACCCTTTCACCTTTCCAAATTGGTCCCAAATCACCTCCTTCTAAATTATTTGCAGGGATGATGAAGCCAGTCTGGTTTCTGTGTATCTCTTCCCTAACCCTCTCTCCTTCTCTGGCCCTTCAAACAACTGTCCTCTTCCTTTTAACCGCCAAGCACACCCTTTTCCATTCTTTACTCTCTTTTCGCTCTTCCTTTCTTTTGCCTCTTTCCGTTATCCTCCACGTCTTCCACTTTGCTATGACCGTTAGTTACCATAGAGGTGCCGTTTGCCACGGGCTTGCCTCCCTTCTGCGCAGAGGAAGGTTTGCGCCGGTACGCGTGGTAGTAGAAGTTGGCGAAGAGGATGATGAAGGTGACGGCGTAGCCAATCAGAGCCCACTGCATCCAGGCGGGGAATGGACAGCCTGTGTAGAGGGAGTGTCCAGCATGGCCGATGGTCACATGGAACTGGATCTGTTGAACACACAAAAATAATACGCATAATTAAAGTAGTTAAACAGCCTGAAACACAAAATGCAATAAACATGCAGAATGAACGACATGAATCTACAAAGCATTCCTGTGAGCATTCCTTATAATGTACTGCACAAAAAAATACTAACATTGAAATAGATCAGTAACAAATTAAGAACTGTCACCTGTACTGCTTCTAAACATCTAAATAAAGCATGTTTCTCAAAGCCAAAATAAACAACATATTTTAACACTATGACATAAGTCTATCTCATTGACCTAATGGCAATGTTATGACTTATAATTAACATAACAGTATAATTAGTGCACATAAAATTGTTATTTTAAGGAGGATATTTCACTCAAAACACCCACAAAAAGTAGAACCATAAAGTACTACCCACCATCTGGATAATGGTGAGGTATTTCTTCCACCAGAGGTACTTCTGCATCTGAGGTCCCAAAGCTGCCAGGCCGTAGTAACCATACATGAGGACGTGGATGGAAGAGTTGATGGTTGCACCAAAAAATGCTGTGGAAAGATTGAAAGGGTTAGAGCTGAATCAGATGTCACGTCATAGCGTGCAACTGAATGCCAGTGCCACCAAAGACGAGGTCAACGTGATGACTTCAACCGCTGGATGTCATGAAGATGTAGAACCTTTTTACTCACATTGTCCACCGGGAACCCATTTGATACCGATCCACCAGAGGATGAACATGGTGCAGTGATGGTAGACGTGGAGGAAGCTGACCTGGGTGAACTTCTTCCTCAGGATGAAAAACACTGTGTCCAGGAATTCCACTCCTTTGGAGATGTAGTACCACCAGAGAGCAGATGCTATCTGAAGACATCAAACAGGGAAGAGTGAATTATTACAAAGCTACATTTTAAATTATTTTTTGGGCATTTAGGCCTTTATTCGACAGGACAGCTGAAGACATGAAAGGGGAGAGATAGGGGGAATGACATGCAGCAAAGGGCCGCAGGTCGGAGTTGAACCCGGGCCCGCTGCGTCGAAGAATTAACCTCTATATATGGGCGCCTGCACTACCAACTGAGCTATCCGGGCACCCGCAAAGCTAAATCTTCATGTTTTTGCAAGCAGTGGGGAAAAAAAATCAAGGAAAAGTATATCATCAAGCTTAAAACATACGGTATAGCAATATCACACTGTCGGATAGATAGCATGAAGTAAGGATCATAACAAAATACTCGGTCACTCACATGTCGTGTATTAAGAGTAATTGTATGAAATACAGTATATTTCCCCCATTTGTGCTGTACGCTATTAGACGTCCCACAGGAACATGTCACAAATCACTCTGTGCTTTCTCCTATTTAATGCTTCATCCCTACCAGCCTAATACACACATGCACATAGTACACATGGTTGCTCTCTAAGCTGTGGTGGTGTGGCATCATGCCATTATAAAAGAGCAAGCCCTGAGGGTGGAGTGGTACTGCGGAGAGACCAATTACTCCCGCCTATCTGACTGCAGGCCACACCCTGTTTGTCCTGAAATCCCTAGAGATATAAACTTTGATCTCTCTCTGTCTCTTTCCTCCTTTAACCCTTGACAAAACAAAATGCACGGATCTCCTTGAGGTCGTTGTTGTCACATGATAAATTTGGTACTTGTGTAGAGAGATGTTCCGATACTGATACCAGTATCAGAAAAGCTTCCGATACCGCCTAAAATGCTGGTATCGGTATCGACAAGTACTGGAGTTTATGCACCGATCCGATACCACGTAATTTAGCTCTGAAGAAAATCTACTTTAAAGTAGTTTATTTATGTTCTCTATCCGTTCATGACTGACTGTCAAACTAGATAATAAAAAAAAGTTTGATGGCGTTCATTGTTTGTTCATGTCTCACAAAGAGTTTAACAACAATGATAGACATCAGATCACATCCATACAGGGATAGTAATATAGAGATGTTAAAACATAGTAAAATAAATGTATTTTTTTAACACACTGGTATCAGATCAGTACTTGGTATCGGCCGATATGCAACTTCAGATATTGGAATTGGTAGGGAAAAATGGCGCCAGAACATCTCTACTTGTGTACAGGTGTGTGAATGTGCGTATTTGTGTTTGGTGATGTTGTGGTGTGTTGGAGGGAGCTTACCCTGACTTCGTTGACATCGTTGGAGTAGTTGACAGGCTGACAGAGGTAGCTGTACCCGGCTGCACTAGAGGCTAGTAGGAGCTGATGGGAAGAAAGAAACAACAAACAACTCAGAAAATGGTTGACATTTCCTTAGATATGGAGAAAGCAACAACTAATCGAGTGCACAAAATAATCCCTGTTGACACTCTTTCTAGTGTTTTTGAGTTATCAATAAAACCAGCAGAGAGCTATTAGGCATCTAGGATTTTTTACATTATTTGCTGTAAATAAAAAAAAGGCATTCAGATGCACAACCACTTGCTAGGTGCTTGGTTGAGATAATATGTAGAGCAAATGCCCATACATAAAACTCAAAAAAAATGTAAGTGGTTCAACTGCAAGTGTTTTGTCTCTTTACATTAAGCAGTCGGTTTGTCACAGTGAAAAGGATCACTGGTGGTAGATATGGTACTCACTCTGGTGTAATCTTCTCTACACCATCTTTATTGTCTTTTCTAGCCTTTTTGTAGATTATGTGTGAGCAACTAGAAAAAATTAAACATGCGTAATTAGCTGGAGTTAACACAGCTTTCCTCTATAAGCAATGGCCGCAACAGAAGGTTTTCTGATCCGAGAGGGGGTCGGGACGGTCCCCCGGCTCTGGGGTTGGCTCTGTAGATAGTCTATGTCTATGACGTTTCATATCCGGGATTGTTCAGGTGCCGCCTGAAATCCTGCCGGATGTCCCTAATTTTCGGCCGGATGTCTGTCACCTGTCGCTTTCTTTGTGTTAGCATTTTAAACTCTGGTTGATTTATGAGTACTATGGTTAACTGCTCCTCATGTCTATGCAGGGTAACTGGAAACAGCTAGCTAGACTATCTGTCCAATCTCAGTTTTCTGTTTAGACTAAAACAACTTTTGAACGTATACATTCCACCAAAACAAGTTCCTTCTTGAGGCTATTCTGCAGAGGCAGTCCGTCGCTGACAATGAAACAGAGCCCGTTTTACTCCCATCCTGGAATGTTGTGTGGACTAGCCAGACCCTCCTCCGCAGCACTGTGGAGGAAGGTCTGGCGATGCGAGACTACTCTGTAGACAGACCTACAGTTAGCAGCTGCAGCATCTCAAATTCAGCCAGCGCAAACCCCAGCGGGCCTGTGGAGTGTGCTAGCTAGCTAATTCTTATTTCTGGTCCGATAAAAAATTAAGGGTGAGGCTATTTGCACCCCTGGTACAATTAGCCGTATGCTATTTGTACCCTGGTGCAATTAGAAGTGTATGCTATTTGCACCCCTGGTACAATTAGAAGTGTATGCTATTTGTACCCTGGTGCAACTAGAAGTGCTATTCGTACCCTGGTGAAATTAGAAATGAATGCTATTAGTACCCCGCCGGTGCACACAGCAATGTGTTCTATTAATACCCGGTCTGGTACAAATATCAATGTATGCTATTTTCACCCCTGTGCATTTACAGTACCTTGGCATATATTTACACACAGTTATCCATACTAGTCATGCATTATACCTTTTTGGAATATTATCGCCCTGACATTCTTACCCTAACCATAACCAATCCCACTCCTCTTGCCTAAACCTAACCAACCCAACCAGAGCAGGCATATTCATGAGTCTTCCCCTACCACCTTGCAAAAAAAGAAAAATTTTGCGTTCGCGGGTCCTGACTTGCGCAATTGCATGCAAATTATCCAATCCAAATTTAAAAAAATAAGATCACCACACAGGGGAATCAAACTATAGGGGACGCCATATAAAAAAAAATCATGTTGCTTTAAGTTACATGTTTTGTAAACTATTAGATTTACATAGTCTATGAACATATACTGTATAAACATAGTACTCAGTGATTTTATGTCCGGTAATGTTTATGCGGAAAATGTCTCTGCATATAATATTCATATTTGAGTGTAAAGTCAAGGTTGACTGTTACACAGTGTTGCTCTGATGTAGCCTGAGGGAAAGCCATTTAGTAACACTTGTATAGGGAAAATGTATTGCTGTCTGTGTTTGAACTGAACCTGAACTACTGTAATGCATGAAGTAATCTATACAGTATGTCCTTACCTCTTTGGCGATGTAAAAGTTGAGGACCACCATGCTGAAGTTGTAGACTATGAGGGTCTTCCTGAGTATATAGGGCTGGCGGTCCTGCATGTATCTAGGCCCCGCCCAAAGGAAGAGCAGGTACAGGCAGCTGATGGCCAGAGTGGGGATGGGAGATGACATCATCGGCCAGCTCTCCACCCTCTTGTCTAGAGGAAAAAGGGGTTCATTTTAATAGTGGGAAAATGTGTGATATGATGGTAAACAACATAACTGTTTAACACACATGGAATGCATGCAGTATCAAGCTTACTTACTATAGTTAATTGTCACAGCCCCACAACTACTGTATAGGCCCTCTCCCACAACTTTTATGACACTTGGTGTGATACAAGTGTATAAGGTAAGCCTTGTGCTAGATAATTACATTGTAGGATTCTGATGATCAGTTAAAGGAAAAGTTCAAGAACAATCCCATTCTTTTTGCACTTTTGTTTCTGATGACATTATTCATATGAGTAATGATAACAATTCCCTTACCAGCCTTATTGTAAAGACATAGGACAGTGCACAGGCCATCACCACAAGTAAGTTTTGTAAAACAGTTTTTTTAAGTAAGTCCCCAGTTTGACTATATCATATATAGTACGCAGTGGGGGGTTGAAACAAACTGAATGTTATAATGATGTGCACTCCTCTATCTGAACAAGTAAGCTGGTGACTACAATTGTATCATTCTACCTTAAGATTTACCCGATAATTTGTATGACAGATAACAATAGACATTTTTTTTCAATAATCTTACATTTGAAGTGACTCACTGTGATTTAGAAACAAGTGATTGTAAAGATCTTACCTGCTATAGTAAGGCCCCATTTGTAAAATTCTACAGTGTCATTTACAAAATGTGTTACAACCTCCATGGCTCTGCCTTTGGTCCTGATTATACTGTGGCAGGGAGAGAAAGAGAGAGAGGCAACAGAGGCAACGTCAGTGAGAACCACCCAAATTAAATTACAGGCCATACGTATCCTATCAGTGTAACTGGTAGCATGAGGAGCTACGCTACGTAAGCATTTTAGTATGTCACACTACAAATGTTCTCGTAAACCACTGAATCACATATTTGCTAATTGTTTATGGGCACATATTTATCATGCCAAAGATGTCTAGACTAAACCCAACAATTTCAGCATATCAAACTGACTTATCAGGGTGTTGAGTTCCTACAGATAATATGTTGAGACAGCCTTTTAGAGAGGGATTTGTATAATGCTGTCATATTATACGCTACAGAATGGAATCATTCAGCTCATTATAAATGAATGGATAAAGTTTTTTTTTCCATTACACTCTTTTTTAGCATTGCTGCAAACATCCTAGAAGAACACATTATGCTTCTCATCTCTTGCCCTCATTTGAAACAGCATGGTAACATTAACCTCCACAAGAGGCTAATGCACGTCCCATTGATTCTTATGACTCCTGGCCAGTCACAATAAGTCACATAATTGTAGTACAATGAATGGAGGATATTGGGTAATACGTTTTTCTCTGTTTCTGACACTTTTCTCTTTCACACAGGTAGTTAATAATTTCTCTATTAACCTCTTTTAACTTACTAACAGGGTAAATATGACATAACAATCCAACTAAAAGTTAGTACTAATGGTACATTGTAGGCCTACATCAAGAGAGAAATGTGCACCTCGTTGACTTTAATAAAGCAGCATTACATAACAAACACTTATTATCCACCTGAGAGCTAAAAGCAGGTGTCTCCATATGAATCCGTAATTAATCCGATGCGCCTGATCAGGTTCCCTTTCAATAATGAATTGCTCTGTATAAAGTGACATGGCCACTTTCCACCAACCAACGACTGTTCACTGGCAGGAAAGTGCTGAGCATTTAGACCAGATATTGCACATGGGTGTGAGGACTCGATAGCCTGCGGAATAGACTACAGTCTTTTTGCAGGACTTCATATAACAACATACCCACCCAGAGTTAGTTTAGTTGCAGTGGGCCGCGGAGGGAAATCTGATAGAGGGTTCCCCGGGTTTGTGCGCACACAAAAAGACAGGGGCGCATGTGTCAGCAGGTTTCGCTCGGACCGCTCAAGAGGCTTACATTCAATTGATAAACGAGCTTAGATGTAGGCCTTCTGTAAGTACAAATGCCCAACGACGCACAAGCCCGTTTGATGGTTATCTGCCTGCATGTGCTATGACAAACTAAAAAATGCCTTGTTCATGAAGAAAATAGAGAACTTGCACACTGTTAGAATAACATTGTTATTGTAATTTTGCAATAATAATAATATTAAAAAAAACTCACAGCCTAATTTGTTTTAAAAAGAGCCAATAAAATCCTTTACACTTGTTTTATCTCAGAGATGTTAGGTGAATTCAAGTGTAATTTAAATGTGCGTTTTTGCCCAGGCTTAAGTTAACAGGTGGGTGATTGAAAGGTGCTGAAGGCGAATGCAAACGAGAAAATATTAGCTACCAAACTATAAAATTGTTTTGAAAAGTGTCTTCCTCGACCCACGTAAACCTATGAATTGATTTGACGTGGACAAAGGGCTGGGCTCTTTTCCAGCAAGGCTTCTTAATTAAGCCCAAAAATCTGACTAAAACTGGGAGTTTTTTAAATGCAGGAATAGAATTTAGCATGCTCAAAACCAAATTACGACAACGCATCTCTCTCTCTCTCACACACACACACACACACACACACACACACACACACACACACACACACACACACACGGTGAAATGAAGGAGACAAAACAGAAAAAACTGAGAAAGATCTGTGAATGAAAGTGTTAACGATGCCGTTACTTACGTTCTCGATATTTAAGAGCGTGTAATAACATCCGGTGCAATTTGATGCCCAACTCCTCTCAGTTGCTGCTTCGCTTTTCTTCTGCCGTTACTGCTAATCAGTTTCTACACCGCTCCGGTTACTTTTCGACATTAAACAGCTATTTGGCAAGAAACTAGACAAGGCAAGAGAAAAGCTAAGATGCGCCAGTTAGCCTATGCATTCAGTCCGTGCCGGCCGCTCAGCCGCATCATCTACTTGCAATCTCCTAGACATCGAGAAGCCAGATGGCATTGCGCATGCGGAAATTGATTCTTTTGTGTGTTGTGTGTGTGTGTGTGTGTGTGTGTGTGTGTGTGTGTGTGTGTGTGCGCGCGCGCGCGGGACACTGCTGTTGGCAGCTCATTGCTGTGATTGTCAAAGACGCTTACTTTCTTCTGTTCCGTCCTCGCTATTTGCTACTACTATATAAATAAACTAACTTATTAACTAACTAAATGACTTCATAAATATAGCCTATGGGCTGTTTGTGTAAGATTCATTTGATTAAATGAATAGATCAACTACCTGAACACTACATGTTGCACTTAATACGAGTGCGTGCAAACTAGTTAGCAATTGAACACCAGTTTAGCTTAAAGTAATGAATAAAGGTAGGAATAAATAACTAAACAGTTCAAATGATTAGCTAAAAGTAATGGCTAAACGGTCAAAATAGTTAGCTAAAGGTAATGAGTAAATGGTAGAAATAATAGCTAGAAATGGCCAAACTCTTCCCTCCACTTAGCCTAACGTGGCTAGTATGATTGCTGACCAAACCAGCCTAAACATTGGCAAATCAACAAGCATGGAAACATTAACATTATAATGTATAGTGTTATACATTTGGAACATACATTGGGAGTTAATGGTATGTGAGTTCGTATGACAGGGCTGTGGGGGTAAAGTTACCTCAGACCAAAAAGATTGGGAAACACTGGTCTAAATCCATCTACTTATGCTCTGCAGGTTGCTGGTGATATGTCATCTCTGCCCTGGTCATCCCACTAGATGGTGCTGTCAAGCTATCATTGGATCTTGAAGTGGTCTGCCCCTGTTAACCATACGAGTTCTGCTGCTGAGAGGTGAGGTTTCTTTAAAGGAAGCCTAACTCTGTTACAGTAAGTCAACTAGTTCCTTTTTTGGCTAAGGCATATTGTTGGTCATTTACTTCATATTTTAATAGGCCTATGTCACTAACAGAGTTATTATCACTGTACAAACACTACATCACAAGTGAATTACAAAAAGACTGAAATGTAGTCGTGAATCTGAGGCATACATCTGTCTATTGAATCTAGCTGAGGACTATGCATGAGCCAAATCAAATTTTTCAAACAAACAAAGGAAAACTCAATAAAATAAGTCATTTATGTACTGGTGTTAAACTAGTGGCAGTTTTCTGTCCTTTTCCTTCCCCTTGGCTGCAGCGTGGTTAAACCTTTATATACAGTCTAGGGGTTCAACGCTGTTAGATATCTGGCAGATGAAGGATAGCATATTCACATTCACCGTTTGATTTACAGTTTATATGTAAATGTTGACCATAATCTAGAAAGAACGGCACTACTGTCCACTTAATTTGGCATGAATGGTAATATATGTCAATTCAATGGTGAATTATGTATGCACACTACTACACTAGAAATAACAATTTGCAAGTTGTTTCCTCTGGCACAATGTATTCCACATTTGCCTTTATTGTTCAGTTCATGACTGCAATTGCACTGTAATTACGGTACTTGCTCAGGCAACAGCAAAGCTCTCATTTCTAAAATTGACAATCTTAAGAGCATCCTCCACATACTAGCATCAGGATGTATGGTGTTGGAGAAGAACATCATTTAGGCTTATAGGTGCAGTGTTTGTTTGTAGGTTAATAACCTTTTTGTGATTACAAAAAGCAAAGTGGGTCCACTTTATTGAATTAAGTTGACAAAGTAACATAAACTTGTAGATGAAGACTGATATGTCATCTACAAGCAAACTGCAGCCTTTATGCTCATTGCCTGCATGTTTAAATGCTGTAGTAGCTACAGTATGTCTACATTTCATCTCAAACTGCTGCTGGTATCACTTTTCCGATCCTTTTGGTCTTGCAGGATGGGAAAGTGATCAGAACTAGTCTGACAATGACCCAACAGATTCCCAATGAAATTAATTTGCAACCTGCTTAATGTGATCGTGTGAGTTTGTTTGTGAGTGAGCTACAACTTAGTTTCCATGAGGTGTTTCACATCTAATGAAAGAGAGCTTTACTCCAACGTTTTTTGTCAGATTCACCTGCCTGCCTGCACTCTATTGGCCTTACCACACACACACACACACACACACACACACACACACACACACACACACACACACACACACACACACACACACACACACACACACACACATTTAAATCTTTGGTGTGGCTTATTCAAAATGTGGCAATCGCAGAATGTGAAGAACACGGTGGTCCTATAATGAGAAATGTTAAATGACTACTGGTCTGTAAATCTACCGACCACATCAGGGTAACCTAGAAGGTTGGGTTGGCTGCAGATTGCGGGGTGAATAAACACACTTAATATTAGAACAGCCCTGAATCGTGCACTTACAACTCTTTGCAAAGCGGTATTGCTCATGTGACATTGAGTTGTGGTTGTTCAGCCTGTATCTGAATGTACTCTTTGTGTGTGTGTGTGTGTGTGTGAAAGTGACGGAAGTAGAGTTTAAATGGTGTGTGTTGGTGACTGAAGTTCCTGTTTTCACCCTTCCTGGTTTCTTACTTTAGTTTCTTTCTTTCTTTTCTTTTTCCTTCTTGTCCTGTTTGCTCTTACTTTCACTTCACTTCCCACTCGGCCCCTAATGTGTTTTCACGGCTTGTAAAGTTAGTGTCTGTTAATCTTACACACTATTTATCACTCTTTATGGTCTTCATATTTCATTTTACACCAGGCAGTGACATTTTCAAAAGGGTAAACATTTCCCAACTTCCAACCCAGCATAGCCACACCACATTATCTCATTTTAGCCCCCACAGCATCCATCAGAGATTATGATTTATGCTGGAACCCACTGTGCACAAACCACCAAAATCTCTGTAAGGGAAACTTCCTTCTGTAGACCGCCTTCACAGTCAACCACCTGGGATGAACCATTTTCCACATAACTCTGGAGCAGTGCACTGCTGTAAAAAGCCTTTTGGGAAATATCACTTCTCATTCAAATACCACTTCACATTCTGCTAGTAAGGTGGTCATTTTTTTTTAACACAGAACTCCTGTAACTGGGAGGTCAAAGTCTCGCAACATGAAGTATCTGTTTGCACATATTCGCATATGCAGAAAAACTCATCCATCACTGGAAGACACATCAATCCATTGTTGTCATTTGGGTGTTTTTTGATGACATGTGAGAGGAGTAGCACAGATCAATGCATTCTCATGAGCTGGCTTGTTTGATATCGTATGAAAACTTATGCTTAACAATTTGTAAGATATCTCACGAAATGGACCCTTTTACAGCAGACATTTTGAGATGTCATAGCAGGGCAAACACAGGTGAAACTGATCAAAGTCATTATGGTCCCATTCTGTTTAGTGTGTCATGGCCATTCCAGTGAGCAGGGCCGCAATATTACGAATCCCACTATGGCCACGCCAAGACCCGCCCTTCAATAGCAACTATTGGCCAGGTGTCCATGAGAACGCAAGGTAACGTAACCCCATTTGTTCAGGTCCTATCCCCTGACCAATCGGCTGTCCTAACCTTAACCATTCCAGGTGAAATGCCTAACTCCAACCAATCGAGCTGCTTAGTAGGGTGGGTCTTGGCGTGGCCATAGTGGGATTCATAATTTTGCAGCAGGGCTGGCATGCTAGCTCATACAATATCTGTTTAATTTATAAAATCAGACATGGTTTAGCACCTCCTCCACTTTGTGATTTTATACATTTTAAATCCAGTGAGGTTAGGGTAACTAGAGGGGCAGTGAGGGAAGACTGCATTATCCCCCGGAGAAAAACTGCTTTTGGTCAAGCAGTCTTCTCCGTAAGAGCAGTTCAACAATGGAACACAGTGCCGGCATTCTTTTCATTCAAAAAGAATGCAAAA
This sequence comes from Perca flavescens, assembly GCF_004354835.1. Classification (NCBI taxonomy): domain Eukaryota; kingdom Metazoa; phylum Chordata; class Actinopteri; order Perciformes; family Percidae; genus Perca; species Perca flavescens. The sequence goes on from NC_041348.1 coordinate 15,165,563, forward strand.
AAATGGCTGGTAGAGAGCCCAACTTGTGGGCACTAATGTTTTCTGTGTGTTATTAAATGTTGTATCAGTATTTTATATGAATTGTATACTTTAACCACAATGTGCTGCATGTAATTTTATGTTGTGATTTTATACCTATCATTATTTTTAAAGGCTGCCTCTTCTACATCTGGCTGGGGGACTACCGATTATTCGCTAATTCGGGAACATTTACATTGTTTTAATGTTGATTAATGTTCACTGTCCCCTTTCAAATAAAGAAATTGAAATTGAAATTACAAGGGACCTGGCCCACCTAAATGGAACAGGGCCATAACTGTTTTGCTACGGTTTCCAGGTTGATCAACATGTTGCCTCGAAATGGTGTGCATGGCGTGCACCCATGGATGTATTAAAAGCTATAGTGCGTGACTATTTTATATTAATGAACATCTGTAACATTCAAGCCTTTTCCAAATAAGTTGATAATAAAGCTAATTAAGCCTAATTAAGCCTATTAGCTCCACAAACCTCTCTCTGTATTTCTCAGTATGGCCACGTTTACAAAATGGTGTCTGGCGACTTTCATCAGCAGTAGCTCGAGTGAGGCGTTTTACGTCACCACTGAGGAAGGACAACAACAGCGTTCAGTTTTGGAGACGAAGAGGACATAGAAATTACAAGATAATTACCTCTTCTGAAGAGTCTATCATGTTTTTTTTTAATCCTCTGTGTCCTTCTTGATTTGACGGGATAAACGCTACTAGCAACTGCGTGGAGGAGGGTTGGGGGTGGTGCACGACCACCGAATGCTTGCGTCATGTGGATGCGCCAGTGTTGTCGTCATTACTTAGAATTCCTCATGGGGGAGACAGAAACTACACACTATAGCTTTAAGAGAAAGGCATGCAGCTGGCTTTGGTACTTTTTCTCTCGTTTGGTGGGCGTGTCACAGGTGTTACCCAATCAGTAGTGACATGCATGTAAACCTGTGGTATTGAAAAGGCAGTGTGTTTGCAGTGTTCAATGCACCGCCGTTTCAGTTTAAATAAATGTTTGCTATGTTTTTTTGGGGCTGAATGCACCCCCGTTTCACAGGAAAAAGTCTTCTGTTTTCCCCTTAACTTCTTCCGGGACACAAACTCCGCTCCCCCGCTTAAAAAATCCTGTGTTTGAGACCCATCCACTACCTGACTTCCTCCCTACGTGGAAGTTTGCGGCCTTATACTGCGGCAGTTAGTTTGGGTCTTACAGTTATAAATATGTGTAATACATACAAATTACAGTGCATTACTTTTTGTAGCTATATGTACAAATGGTTCACGATAACAGCCCTCTTTTTCAACACATGCAGCCAGGAAATTACAAGCTTAAGGAGATTTTGCTCTTACAGTGTGCACATGCACTTACTTTTCTCAATGGTTTCTCTGTGTCTATGGACTGTAGGTGAATATGCATGTGAACCCATGTGTGATGACAGACAAATCTCTGCACAATGCACATGAACCCTAAAGCAGTACTATATCAGTTGGAGTTTTTGTTTCCCATAAACAACAGAATTTGTGCTACTTTCATTAGTGCTCCTCCCCTAACTATAGTTTCTCCAATTGCATCAAATTGCCCTGAGTCATTTTCTTTCACAGTTTATGTGTAATCTGGATCAGGTCCTTTCCATCAGAAGCTTTTCGCATGGTTTTAATTGAAAGGCATATGCATTAGGCTGATGACTAACTAATATCTCTGTTTAGTGGCTCACAAGATGTGACATTAGGGCACAGCCTGTGCCATTTTGAGGATAACTTGGCTTTTTTTTTACTGCTACTCATAAAAACAGGATTTGAGCTACACACACACACACACACACACACACACACACACACAAATTTTCCTGTTATACTGTTACTGTTACACCTTTCTTTCTTTCTTTCTTTCTTTCTTTCTTTCTTTCTTTCTTTCTCTCTCTTTGCCCATGCATGCTAATTTGTTTTTCCTCCCCCCTCTAAGCCAGACCTCTTGCTCCAATCAGTTTCTATTTATTCAGTTTTTCACTAATTTACTGTTTGTTATACTTCACGTCTCTCAACTCTTAACCATTTTCATTCATCATCTTTCTGAGGCAGTTTCTCTTATGTTTTTAATTTAATTTCACCCACTCAATTGTGTGCTTTTGTATGCACACACACACACACACACACACACACACACACAAAACCTTTATTTATACAGGGTAGGTTGTATGAGCATGCACCCTGTTTACAGTTTTACTAAAAAGATTATAATATTGCAGTATAACAGGAACAGACATAAACAGAATACAACATGAACAAACAGAATTGGTTAAAGGTCCCATGATATGGTGCTCTTTGGATGCTTTTATATAGACCTTAGTGGTCCCCTAATACTGTATCTGAAGTCTCTTTTCTCGAAATTCAGCCATGGTGCAGAATTACAGCCACTAGAGCCAATCCCACAATGAGCTTTCCTCAGTATGTGCCATTTCTGTGTAGCTATTGAGGAGGAGAGAGGGGGGGCAAGGTGGAGGGTGGGGGTGTGGCCTTGACCAACTGCCACTTTGCTTGTTTGAAAGCCATGATGTCTCTCTCTCATGGGTGGGTCAAATTCTCTGGGCAGGCAAAGCAGAGAAAGGAGAGGTAACCTTGCTCCTTATGACCTCATAAGGATCACATTCCAGATCGGCTCATCTGAGCTTTCATTTTCTCAAAGGCAGAGCAGGATACCCAGGGCTCGGTTTGCACCTATCGCCATTTCTAGCCACTGGGGGACCATAGACAGGCTCGGGGAACGCATACAAATGTACGCATATTCATTTTCATGCCATGGGACCTTTAAAGTAGTTATGGAGGTATATGCAGGTATGGGGGAATTGTGTAAAATGTTTTTGAGATGACAGAGGGGTATAAAAGCTTTCATTTTTGGCGGCCTTGCAAATAATTATAAAGTAGTATAAAGTAATCTTTATTAAATCACTTCCGGGCAAATGCTTCCTGAAGCATCAGTTAATCAGTGTAGCAAGCATCAAAGTGTCTTATATAAACCACCAGTTCCAGAGAAGTAAAGATAAAATGTAATGGTTGCGATTTTCTGATAAGGGCTTTCTAAAATGAAAAATAGCAGTAATTATTACATCTCGCATGCAGGGAGGGCTGACCAACCATATCATTTAAAATGGTGAGTATTATAATTATCTGCAGAAGTAAATCTAAAAGCTGAATGGTTAACTCAAGCTAAGTGTGGAGGCAGAACTGACTGCTTCAATTGCTTGGCTTGCCCTCTTCTTCTCTTCTAATGAAATCTGAGTCTCGGCTCTAAGCTGCAGCCTCTGTTATTAAGGAACGACATTCTTTGTCCTGGCATTTGCCATACCGTAACCTATGCGGTGATCCTAAAAAACTGTTGCTTCATGCACTTAGAGAAAACCAAGTCTGGTAAATAACTGCTGGACATTACAGATAATTAAATGAAGATTTATTTTCATCTGAAGTAGTTCTTAAAATTAAACATGATTTAAATGTGAAAATAAATGTGTTTTATCTGACACTTTTTGTTGAATATATTTTCTCTGTAACCCTGTGGTGAAGTCATCACGCTCAGTTCACAGCACATTTAATTACACCACATACACAGCAGCGAATGGACTCCAATAGCCTTTTGACCAAACTCCACTTGTAAAAATCCACTTGTTATTCAACTACGTATATTTATTGACCGTGCCTTTACTAATGGTGAGAAACACTGTTACAAGCACATAATTACCCACTTTATGGGCTCCTACATAGCGATGAATGTGCATTCTTGATGTGAACAGTATTGTTGTCTACGTCTGTAAGAGTATAATAATATTTTGAGGGAAAATAAGTTTCTCCTAAGACTAAAGCTAGCTGGACTTGGCGTAACTTCAGGAAATCTGATTCTCTGGATTTTTCCTCGCTGGCACCCCCGGGGCAGCCACTTATTTTGACTGTGTTGAGCAAAATTTGTCATGGTGGATGGTGTAATGAAAATCCATTAAAAGAAATACGGCTACACAAAACAAGTTATTAGATCATTTTTAGTGGTATAAGAAGTTTGAGGTGAAGCCAATGGAGAGGGTCTGCAACTGCGGCCTGGAAAGCTGGAGTCAACATGAGGCACTTCCAGCACAATGTGGTCACTAATTATATTTACAGCTGGTTCAGGACCAGCCCTGCCAATAAACCCATAACAGGGACATGGTTAATGGCCAATAGACTAAACTGCGAATTTAAATTAACTTGAGCTCTCTTATCTGGCCTGTTTTTTTGTTCCGACCAACCTTTCAGTCACACTCAGTGAGGATGTCAGAAAACGAGAAATAGTTAATGAAAAGCTCAAAGCTTTATCAAATGTAATATACAAATTTTAAAGAAATATTGTAATGCTGTTGTAGAGTGACACCCGTATTTGCATTTATGAAGTTTATAGATAAACGATAGATATCGAATGAGTAAAACAAACCTGATGGCTTCCAAAGACTGATAGATAAATCAAAATTCAGTTCTCTCAATGATTTATCATAATACCCAATCTGACACATTATTGTTCAATTTTATTGACCTTTTTATTGCTTGTTTCTGTTGTCACGCTCATGACATAAGGTTGTGGTTGGTTAGATGCTGTGTGACACTGCTATTTGTCCTGCTTATTTGGTTAAATATAAATAAAAAATGTCAGTATTCATAGAACTACTGCCAAATACTGATACTACGCTAATCTGTGCTAATATGTGCTATACCAATCTTTATACAGTAATACATCATTTTTGCAGTTAGTAGACACCAAATACATGTATAGTATTTTTACTGACAGGAAACGACATAAGATGTGCAATGGCAAAAAATTTGACTTTTATTTTGTGTTTAGTTGGGGAACTGGGGATCCCCATAATGCAACTCAATAATATCTGTCATCAGACCCCCCCCCCCCCCCTTTTCTGTTAAATACCCTCATCTTTCCAGCTCAAGCCTACAGCATGCATGAAACAACTGTTTTCACAGGCTGAGTAGTATTCTTCATGACAAGTAAACTGACCTTTGTGTGGAAAATCAGTGGCATGCCCATTTTTTTTTTTTTACAAAAGAAAATAGATTTTCCAAGACTCAACATTTTCTTGTTTTCCTTCCTTTCAGAGATGCTCCTGGAGCTAAATCACCTCTGTCAGGGACTTAAAATGTGCATCTGTGAGTAGCTACCTCTTACTGACATCTTTGATTATACTCAATTTTGTCATTTTCCCAGTGTGACCACACTACATACTCTAAACCCTCTTATATTAGTATGTACAGTAGTATGGGATTAGGACAGCATTAGTTTGACTGTAGGTAGGCACTGCAGGTATAGCAGTCGGTAGTTAATCCTCTGCCCTAGAGAGCTCAAAGCCTCTCAGGCCTGTCGCGTTCTGTTACTGTTAATCTGAACTAGATGCATTGCCAACGGGCTGACCCACTGCCTGCGACCCTGCCACAGCTGAAGTCAGCATCTGAACTCACTTAGAGAGGCAAGGGTGACCTGTGCCAGTGTGCTGCAATGTGAGGATTACCAATTACCCGCCAATGTGCCAATTACCTGGTTTAAAATGCCAATGACCTTTGATAACATTTTGAAACTGAACGTTTTGGAGTGATTTGGTGGATAAAGTAATTATTTTCACATTCCAAAGGCATATAAATAAAAAGGGAGAGTAAATAACTATATGTGTATATATGTGTGTATGGGCTATTACTAGTTTAATTTGACATGCTTAGCAGACAATGAGAGAGACCAATTTTGTTTTAATAGACCCACTGAGGTGAGTTATTAATTCAGAGGGAAAGCAGATCTGCTGTTCTGCGTACGGATGCGGCACAATATGTGCCAGCATCCTCTTTGTGATGGACAGTATGTCTGAAAAGATACACTTTAATTTAGCACACCTGCAGCCACTACCACTCTGTCCCACATAGGCAGCTGTGTGGGAATGGCTGCATTGAGGAGACATAACAGTTGTTGTTTTCAGGAAGGAATTCAGTTGTTTGAGTGGGTCTTATTCAACACATTATCATCACTCAGAGTATTGTGGGCTCACAGTTTAGCCCATGCATACACAGAATAGACCAGGCATGTAGGTATTGGTTTGCTGTATGCACTAAAGTGCTATGTTTTCTTGTTGCTTTCAGTGGTTGATTAATGATGATCATTACCCACCAGTGTAGCAAATCTGTTTAAAAAAACTGGGCATTTATAAAATTTTGAGGGCAAAAATAATAATTAGTACATCAAGTTGCTGTTTTTTTTATGTGAAATGAACCCACATTAAAATACATACAGTAATCTTTGTGCCATCATGAGTCAATAAAAAAGCATACTATTGCTATTATCAGTGCTTTTATATGTAACAGTGCTTTTTGTGCGAGTGTTAGAGCTGGAAATTAAATAAATTGAATGAAAATAAAATTATGGCTTAATGTAGGATTAGGATATTGGCCTAAAATGTTAAATTATACAGTTTCTTTTCAGTTTCTTTTCAGTTTCTTTTCAGTTTCGAGGGGCAATTTATGCCCCTCGATCACATTTTTTAATCGCATTTTTGCCCATTGCCCCCCCTTGGTCTCTGACACTGTTACCCACAATCCTTACCCTTTTTGTGTGCATGTATATAGAAGCTACCGTAAATAAGCCCTTAATTCAAAGTAAGGGTTAACTGAATAAAACTATACCTATTAAGGCTATCTTTGAATATCACTACTGACTAGTGCACGACTGCTAGGAGCCTTTACTCAGAAAAGGTTATGATAAATGATGAGCCTATGGGGTTTGAAATAGAATAACGATTGTGTATTTTAACTATATCTTAACTTTTTTTTGATTGTCTCAGCACCTATATAAATAGGGCTGCTACCATGGAAAAAGACCAGACACGTTTCGTCCTGTGCTCATAGAACTAGGGTTACAATGCATAACCATATATTATATCTCATAACGCATTATGAACAAACCAGGTGTGTTTGATGTGTCTGAAGCATCCTTTTTATACCGCATACCCAAGTATGAAGACAAGCCAACTACTCCTCTAGACCAACTATCTCAGTAATCACACTTCTACTAGACACTGGGGTTGCCCAGTATTGACAGAAATTGTCCTAAACTTTCCATGAGTCCCACACATGCATTTTTCTTGTCATTGTAGCATAGGCTTATAACAGTGTTTATTTTTCATTGAACAGATTACTCTTCCAGTATGAGTGTGCTGGCTCACTATCTTACTGGCACACCTAAATGGAACAGAGCAATTATTATTGTTAAGTGTCTTCACATGATTTTTGCTGAAAGTCAAAATACAATTTTAAAATTACTAAATTATTCTGTCATCCATCCGAAGGCTGTTTAATTGGCTGCCATAAATCTGTTGTATGATTTATTCCCCTGCTTGCTAAATGAATGAATGAATGTAACTGATGGCTAAATGAATGAAAGGGAATCTCTGCCATCAGTTCTTACGCCTGCGTTGTCTTTACTCACTCATTACAAACCACACCTTCAAAAAACACATCTGGGATATTTACCTTCGTCACATTACATGGAAAAGCGTGAAACCAATACAATAATATACAAAAGAATAACCTCACTTTTACCTTATGAAAGCCAACCTCCAGCAAACTTTTTTGAATGACAAGTTTAAGGAAAATGTGCACAACATACACCATGCTTTAATAATTGCAATAGCAGAGCCACAAAAAAAGAACACAATCTTTACATGGGTACTAATAAATCATGACTAAGCTGTTAGCAAATGTACAGCTTTGGCTTGAAAACAGCTACAGAAGTTCATTTTAAAACATCCAAGTTTAAAAGCCTCCATGAGACATGGAAAATACAATGATTGTAAGTCACCAAAGGATTATCAAATTTTATGTAGAAATAATTTATCAACACAGGCAGTAACTCAGTATAGGAGAATAAGCAGTTTGGGGCCTTTCAGTTTCCTGCTAAGAGTTAAATGTGCAGTTCAAAGGGATTTTTTGAAGTTATAAAGCCATGCTTTTCAGTTGTAATGGATCATTGCAAAACGGGTTGTATTGTAGACTTTTTAAAGAAAGTCTTTGTTGTGTGTGGCCTGTGATCTAATTTAAAGACAGCATTAGGGGTTTATCTTTGAATGAATAAAAAGGACTTTATTTGTCTATTTTCTAACCAGAGTTTAATTTTTTTGTTTGTGTAGTCATTTCCAGTTGTCCTAAGGACTTTTTGATGTTTCACAAACACATTTACATTGTTAGTTTGATGAGTGGCAATATGTTGTTCTTGCAGTTACACTTACAGCAAAAAAAATACTGTATATGGTCTTTGGTGTGCATGAATAAAGGACAAAGTGAGACAGAAAGTGGGAGAGTGTGTATGTACGAGCTTTTTCATGCATGTTTGTTGGGTGAAAAGATGTTTGTTGCATATTTTTTAGGCCGTTGCCAGCTGGTTGAGTAACCCCCACTCTACCATAACTCTTACCTACATGCAGTAAAGCTGTCTCGTAATATTTAATGAGAGACTAAGTATTGCTAATTGCTCATTTCAATTACACCAGACATTTATGTTAATTGATCCTTCCCTGACCAGTTAACCAAAACCTCTGTTTTGGTTGTGTAATTGTGGCTGGGGAAAAGGATGATAAGCATTCTTTTGGGGGGTTGAATCTCATGAGTTTTATTTAGCAACAAAGAAGAGGATCGACATGTGAGAGTCCTACGAAGCAACATTAGAGGAATAGTTGCATTTTAGATTAATGCACTTAAAGGGTAACCTCTGTGTTTTTCAACCTGGACCCTTTTTATTTTGTGTGTTTATAGCTGCTTTCCGACCGGAGGGATTTTTGCAGTTCCTAGAACATAACGTTCCTAGAACCCTTTTTTTCTCGTGTTCCGACTGGACCAATTTGGGGATTTTTAAGTTCCTCTGGCCACACTTCCTGTAACTCTTTCAGCTCCTACTTCAGGGCAGAGTCTTTTTCCTTTTCGCTTTTCCACATAGGAACCCTTAGTGACCTAGCAACGTCTGAAACACAAACAGTTCATATTCTTCACTGTCTGTTGCAATTTGCCTACGTATGCTAACTCATAAGACAAACATCATGCATTCAACCAGCTAATTGTTAATGCTAGTTAAACTTACCCGTCGTTTCGTTCCTATGGCCACTTGGCCAGTGCAAATGCAAATGGCAAAAATGGTATTGGGCGAGAGTAGTTAGTAGAAGTGTTTAGAAGTGGACTGTTCCTATAACTACGTTCCTGTAACTACTTGGTCGGAAAGCGGCTTAAGTGATTGATGGGAACAACAATCTTTGACATTGGTCCAGTATTAAGAGAGAACGCTGTTGTCGGCAGTCAGCGAATCAAGCTACAACGTAAGTTAATAGGGCAATTGTGCAGCTTCTATTTACGTTCACAAAAGTGCTTGTTTTGCCATTGACAGGCTCAGATTAATATTCTAAGCGTCTGACAACATTATGGAAAGTATTTCTAAAGAGGTTGACATTTCTGTTTAAGAGTAAGATCCTTTTTTTAAACAAGGTTGTCTTGCCATGTTTGTAGTGAACTGGCAAGACTTGTTTTGTTCAACCTCATATTCATCTTATTCATCTGTTTCTTAACTGTGGAACCGGATGAACGGTATGAAGAGACATTAATTGTGTATTTGTCAAGCTATTATTTAGCAATAGGGCAACCGCTAATTGATTCAATAGATTTTAAAAAGTAGTTCATTTTCATCATTAGTTGGGACTATGTTATGATGCATAGCATCATACACATGTCAGATCTCATTTTGAAACCCAGATACAGTAAGTTTTGAAAAAAGTAGTGATTATGTAAAACACAGCAGTATGTTTCCTCAGGGAAAGGGCTGATTTAGATTTTCCTGCTGAGATGTTTTCAAGATGACACAGTAGATTTTGTCCTACATCCAAGGAGCTCATAATTGGAAAGCATTAACAGAAATGCAATTCAGAAGTGTTCAATTTTCTTCAAACATTTCACAAAACCACAATATTTCATGCTTACGATGAAAAGAGACAATATTAGTCATTAAAACATAATGCTCCAAATGTTTCGGAACAATAAACTATTGTCTGTCTGACTTGGAAACTTGCATGTGTGTGCTTCAATTGTTGTTTTTTATTACACTTAATCAGGCTGTCACAACTTCACCCAAAATTAATTATTGATTAGGTATGAGACCTGTGGAAGACACAGCTGCCATTGGAGTGGTTGATGTGGTGAAACAAACATTTTTTGCTTGAGGAGTTAGCAAAAGAGAAAAACTTGCACTGATAGACAGATAGTTTGAAGACTTGGCTGCATTCTTGAATTGATTTTCTCATTTTAATTCCCAAGGAAATGTTTTCTCTCCAAATTCAAAAAGCAAAAATGCTGGGTTTGATTGTTTTCTAAATAGTGCTTGCGTGCAAAATGTCAGAAAAGATTACTGGGAGATCGTTGGCAATGCAGTCAAATATTTACTCCCTTCAGCAAAATCTTACAAATACCAAGATTCAGACGACTTTTCTCAAAACACCAAGAACAAGAAGATTTCTGTTACAGATGACACAAAAAGCACATTTCCACATACAGTACCCTCACACACAGACACACATGCACACCATCCAGACACCCCTTTGGCTTCCTCGGGGATGAATCATCCAGGGGTCTGATGTGGTTAACAACGACCAGTGTTTCCATGTTTGCTCAGATTTCGCCCTCACAGCCACATGGGACTTAATAGGTTGAGAAGCTGCGTTTAGCTTAGTCATCACAAAGTTTCATTCATTCCCACGATTTTTCCAGTGGTTGTTGACTCAATGAAAGACGACATCTTTTTCGACTGAAACAATGCAGCCAGACTTCTAAATATCCTCTGTGACATTTGAATATATTTCCAATGACTTAACAGTTGCGTTACCTGGATATATCTTACAGATCTGATCTATACAAGACCTTAAAAAAAGTACTCCACCAATTTAGCATTATGCTCCTATAACATTGTCGGACTCATCATGAACGTTCAAAATCGATGCAGCTGAACAAGAAATGTCGATATTTTTTTCATGCATTCTTACCTAAATAACCCACAATTCATCTTGATTGCCGAGAGTTGGTTCAAAGATTTGGATGTGTTATGGTAGTAGCAGCTAATGTAGCCTTGAGCCAAAAGCAGATTTCCTTTTATTTTGAAGCTTTAGGTCTTCAGCCAATAGTATGAAACGGTACACACTTCCTGTCTAATAAATGGGCGTAACCTCATTTGAAAGTGTAGTGAACGTAATGTGGATGGATTAGAAGTTAATATTTGCTTTTGCTAAGATTAGATATTTACATAGCTAAGAGCCATATTTAGCATTAAGAAAATGTGTTCTGTTAGGGCATTCGTGAGCGTTAATTAATGTTAGCTTATCCATGCTACCAGATCTCGTGAGAGTTTGTTCCTGAGACGGAAACAGGTCTTGAACTAAGTACATTTTCACGGAATTTATCCCTCTGAAAAATGCCATTTTAGTGTAAGAATGTTCAGGAGATATGTGGCTTGTGAAAAATAAGTCCAATATTTACTTACTACATGGTGACTATGGGGCGAAATGATCGGTCATACTCTATGTTCATGCTCACTTCTCCCATTGGAATCAATACACTCAGGACCTGCCGCAAGGCGTGGCAGTAGAGAAACCCACGTGACACAGATACAGGGAACAACTCTGAGTTGGGTTGTCTCGGTTCTAAACCCTCTCTGGCCATATCTTGTGTACATCATATATTCTTCTCTCTCTGTCTTACTATCTTTCTGTGTGTGTGTGTGTGTGTGTGTGTGTGTGTGTGTGTGTGTGTGTATCACGCTCTCACCCACACATAAACAAAATGACACGCACACATGCTCTCACACGTGTCTGGAAGAGATTGTGCTAAAGTAAGAGATGATTGAATGCATCACAGACGTCTGCCGTCACTGAAATTCCTTTATTCTTTCTGATAATTTACCAGACCGGTGTGGTGTGTGCAGCTTTTCCATTATACAAACATGTCTGAAAGAGTCAATACTGTGACATTGTACCAACAAACTTAAGCATGTGGGGGGAAAAACATTCTTTGAGTATTTCACTTTGTTTTATCGTCAAATATGCATTTTCAAAACCCAATGAAGATCCTAACTGGAGATAAGTTCTTTGTTTGAGCAGTTGGTGGAGCGTGTGACCAGGCAGTATATTTTGGGCCTGTTAAAACAGTCACATATGTGTGGGAAGTTCTGCAGTTATCTTCTATTGCACATGACATGCAAATAAATAAATTAATGTACCTTAGAACAGTTATAATAATCAGCCTTTCGCATAATTAATTTTGATACGCCCTTTCGTTTGTGCCTTTTGCAGCATGTAAAGATGACTATATAATGAACAGTCACATAGTGATACAGGTCCAGTCTCCTCCAGTAACACAAGGACATTAGTTGAGCCACATCAATCATTCGTCTCTATGAGAACCAGATTAAACATATTGAACAAAAAGTGGTCAAGTAATGGTCTGGAACACCAGGAACTTATTATCATTATATTTTGATCTTTTGTGTTGTGGTAAAATGACTTTGCCAAAATAGCCCATTGTCACAAATTAGTGGTGGTCCTTAGTGTATGGCCTACCTAAGGCAACCATTTTGTCTCCAGACATGCCAGTTTTGCTTACACTAAATTACAGAATCCAGGTCTAAAAAGATGTAGCTCCAGGAAGTCATGTAAATGTAAAACAAGCGGTTAAAGTGATTCTTTCACCCTGTCTTGTTTTCCAGTATACTCATTGAAGCAAAGAATAAAGGTAAAATTCTCTAAGGCAATAAATTATGTCTGTTATACTGACAGGTGACAGTACAAATTATGTGACTATGTGCTGAAGAAGGGTAAAGGCTGTAATTTGGGAGAGGAGATGAATAAATGCTGTATTTTTATGGCTCTTCACACCAGCAGATCACCACGTTATTTATGATTCTGTCAGCGCAGGGTACATGGGAGGGGTTGGGATATTTTTGTCAGGGATGTCAAATGAATTCTGGAAGTATTCCTACCAGCAGGAAGGGGATGGCCCGCTGTATATCACAATCTGGAGATGTCAACTAATTCCATCAAAAGGCCAAAATGAATCATGTGTTAGTCCGTCTCTTAATGCTTTCCTTCCCTACTATGTGTGGCTCTCAGCCCCAAGTCCATTCATTCCTACCGAAGGAGATGTAATCTTATAGTTTATAGCTTTCCTAAAACCAGCTGGGCACTGTAGTTTTTAGCAAACATTACTCAAATAGGAGTAAATGGTGCACTGTTGGGGACTATTTTCAGCTGTGGATTTATACAAATGATGTCAGCTAGTGAGTATTTATGGCAGCAGAGGCCCGTTCCAGAAAGCAGGTTTAGTGAAAACCCTGAGCTTGTTAACCCTGAAATGAGGGAAACTCTGGGTTTTCCGTTCCAGAAAGAGAGGTAACTTAACCTCGGAGTCAGTTACTATGGTAGGCTAACTGAGGATGTGAACCTAACCTGGTCGGGAGCAGGTTTTCTTCAAGAAACGGGGAAAAAAACTTGAGTTTCTCTCATTCTCCTCCCTCTGAGAGGGAGGGGAAACTCATTTCCTCATTCATTCATTCAGTCTGTATCAGGCGCATTTTAATGCAGTTTTATCTGCATGAATAAAAGAACGTAGCCTATTGGTTTATGTTAGGCAGACTAAATTGTTTTTTTTTCTCAAACATGTCATGTCCTTTTGTCGACGATCCCGTTGATGAAAAAGCTGTATTAATTCACAGAGAGTTTACGTCGGGAGATGATATTGAGTCCCGAATATACTAGATGTTTTTTCATTTCCAGATAACCGATTTGAGAGGTATTTTTTATCACAGTCTATTAGATATGTAGATTTGTCCTTCCACTAGTTCAACATCGTGGACAGGCTTTAACATCCCAGCAGATTCTTTGTGTTGCATTACGTTTTTTGCAAACGGCAGTTTTCTTTATAACAGCAGCGGATCATACTGTAATAGTAAGCCACTGTATGCAGAGCAATCAGAAAAGTGTGATCGCTCTGAAACGTTTTTTTAACGTGTTCCCTGGACACAAACCAGTGAGAGCCATTAAAAAGAAATAAATGATTATACTTATAATTCTAATGATCATGGTGCTGCAGCCTCAGAATGGGAATAGTAGGCTATAGTTTACTTTTTCTTCCGCAGGATTGCACCTGAATAAAATTATAGGTGTAGCCTACATTTCCAGTTTTCACCAGTAAAGTTAACTGTGATTAAATATGAAATTAATACACTGTTAATGCGTACGCATTGACTCGAGCAGCAATTTTCTTCCACACCAATTCTCTCTCATTTGCAGCAGCAGCCGCTGTCTTGTTTTTTTAACGAAATACATGTTCAAACCATAGGTTCAAACTCGCTGTTTGTGGGCATGAGTATTTCCGACGACCCGTTTGTTTGTGGTTGTTACCATGGTGAATCGTGGAATCATGGCTCCATTCATACTGCCTTATGTGCACGCGCGTAACCCTGAGTGAACCTACTCCGAGTTGATTGAACCAACTCAAATCAGCTGTTCTGGAACCGAAAACTCGGAGTTTCCCATCTCAGGGTAAATCAACTCAGACATCAGAATACGCATATTATCCCACCGGTCACAATTGTGACCGGTAATAAAACACACTTTTTCATCTACTTTTCTTCATTTAAAGAAATATATAATTCTTGATTATTTCAAAGGGTTGATAATAACAACATGATTTGCATATTTGCATGTCTGGGAAAAATTTGGGCTTAAATGGTTCTAGGTCATGTCCCATAAAAAGCAAATGACTGTCAACAAAAAGTAAATCACTGTATTTTGCCGCACAACTGTACCGTAAAATAGTTTTTTTCATTCTCGCCACATACAGTATGTTTTATTATGTGCAGCGGCGTTGTTATCCATGCTTGACATAGCATGTCTTTTTGAGAGGAAAATGGTTCCGCAATGATTTTGGCCACTTCATGTTTCAGATCGTATGTTTGTTTTTACTGCCTCAAACATTCAAATGGGAAAACTGTTTCTGCCTTATTAGACCATAAACAATCTTTTATCTGCTCTTGTTTTGTTTTTCTGATAAGCAATAACGTCATCTCTGGAAGGTAAAGGCTGCTCATCTTCCTTTTCGCTCTCTGGTGATGTCTTCCTCTCTCCCTCCTGCTGGAGGACAGTAATCAGTTAACTCCAGAGACAGGAGCTTGATCATTTCCTTCTCTTTCCATCTTTTTAAATACACTTTCTTACGACTTTTTATTGAATCTCAGTATGAAGTGTTTCATGGCAGTAACCTCACAGTGCACACACTAAATCTTTGACCAGCCGCTTTTCACTGACTGACATGTTTATCTGAGTATGTGTGACATCATTAAGAATGTGTTACATCCTTGGAGCGTGTGGAGATATAATGACTTGGACACGGCCTTTGACAAACTGTTTGCTGTTGGTGGACTCTCCTGCATAGTATCTCGAAAAAGTGTTGTTAGGCCACAATCTCCTCTCCGATTGAAATAACATGGACATAAACAAAACTGTCAGGGGTGTGACAGAGTGGAAAAATCTGTGTGTGATCATATGAAAGAGGGTCAGAATGTAAAACAATGGGTAGATGTAGTCCAAAAAACACATCAGTGAGGACACTAAACAAACTACAAAACTAAAAAATTTCCCCAGGAAAATCTGTGATAAACACAACTGCAAAACCCATTCAAACCTCAGTATCTACTCCTTCCTAATCCCTGCAGACCAAAAGCTGTAAGAAAGTGAGCAAAATGTGTCATTCTTTAAGCAATAAAAATAAAATAATAAGCATGTCACCAAGGAAGCTATCATTTATTACTAGAAAGAAAACCACACTATCACAGCTGTACACATTTCCAGATGCCGTGACCCTGCTTGAACTCTAACTTACACATCCATATGGATGGATATCTCCCCCTGTATTACCTTTGTCCCCGCTATCACCCCACTATTTTCCCACTCTGTCTAACTTTCTTCGTACCTCTCTTTCCTTTCTGTGTCTCCCCAGCTGTCTGCTCACCAGCTGTGCTCAGATAGCTGAGAGAAGCAGACACGATGGGTTTTATTAGAGCGTGCCCACACAAAGACGCCCACGCAAACACATGCATCCCAGAGTGACCCGCCACAGCAGGGATCCAGGACCTTTGTCCCTGTGTCGAGGGATTTCTCTCTCTTCTCATTTTTTCACATTTTTTCACTGTCTATGACTACATCAATATGAAACAGATGCCCCTAACAACAAGTCTGACTGCAGACAAACTTGGAATATGGTCCCAGAAGGTCAGGAATTTGGCTGTTTCTCAGCTCTAATCGGATTAGTGTTTCTTTTCTGTGTTTTTGACTAATATGGAAGTGATTAGACTGTAGCTTTGGGCCCAGACAATAATGAACGTTTGTTGTAAAAACAGGGCAATTGAATAAGCTTTGTTAAGTCAGTATTTCTCTCTATGTATATGATTTATCCCGAAGCTTATAAGAAATATTTGCTCGATAGCTGGCGGAGGTTTCTAGTGCGCCTGCTCAATGGCCCACACAGTGCGGAAGCAGCACAGCACCGATCATCCGGGTAACTTTTGGCTCCATGATGGCTTCATGCGTCACTGAGCAACTCTCATAGGAATGAACGGGCCTCCGCCTTGAACGCTGTATCCAGTTCTTATTATACATCTATGGTTCTTGCATAGCACATATGCGGTTGTCACAGTGGCAGATTTAGAATTCAAATGTCTTCCTAACTTTAAAACAATGGGTCCTTGATTTCAGAAAGAGGCAACTAAAGGCAGCTGCTCAATTGTAGTCGGTTAGCGTCAATTTTGTCAGCTGAAATTATGTCGCTGGCAGCTATAGCTAGCTAGTTAACTAAGCTAATGTCAGCGTCAAACGTCTCCTTTTTATTGTTTTCAGCTGAATCGTTTTAAAACGAGAACCTACAACAAAAGGCAATTTACCGTAATATACACTTATGGCTACATACTACATGATATCATGCTAATAGATGAGGCTACATGTCCTAGGCAGAAAGTCAGCATCCTCACTTAATAATCATAATCCATGCAGAAGTGTTTGGCAAATGCTATCTCAGATAACAAGTTTGGTTACAATTGAGTTTAAACTTTAAATCCAATATAGAGCAGAATAGATCCACTACCCTTACCCATAGTAGCATCTAGGAATGGCTTCCATACAGTGTGAAAAAAAAAAAAAAAAAAAAAACTGACTCTAAAAACCTCTAACCCCACAAAGTATGAAGTGCTCCTTGGTCTTGGAAGTAACGCTGGGTTACTATAGTAGGTAGTAAGCTTTGGCTCATGTGTTTGGTTTTGGAAAGGCTGATAAAAAGACACAGCCCTTCAAACGCTTTACTAGTGCCCCATGCACACCTCTTCAACACGAGGAGAAGATTCAAACCTTGGCAGGCCTGACTTGTCTAGTTACAGTTACCAGGCTATTATTGGACAATTGTTGTTCAGTGGAGGGTTTAGCAAACTGTCAATTGGCTTCAATTCTCACATTTTACTGCTAAAATGGCAGTCTATGTTTTCAGTGCACAATGCATCCGGTTCGGCGAAGTGCTGCAAATGCGGAAGTGCCTTAAACCTGCATTCTATCTGAATTCCACCAGGGGGCGACACATGCAGTTGCAAAAGGAGGTCGGTTTCTGTAGAAGTCTACGAGAAAGTGACCCACTTCTCACTTGATTTATTACCTCAGTAAACATTTTCATAATTAGTTTATGGTCTCAATCGCTAGTTTTAAGTCTTCTGCAACACAGAATGATGTTCATTTTGTGAGTTATGATCTTGTTGATTTTAAAATCGGCGATAAAGCAGGGGGTGTTTTAGGGCGTGGCTATGATGTGATTGCCCGTGAAAGTGTGTAGAATGTATGCACTCCCTCACTCCTCCCTACCGTCTAAAATCGCCACATCCGCAACCACGATGGCTGCACCGGTAACGGCATACTTGACGATTCATAGCAGATCTCCACAAACCAATGGTTGACGTCACACATGCTCTGTCCACTAATTTACAGTCTATGTTTTAGTCTGTGGTGTTGCCATGGTGACAGGAAGGACGGTGTGATGCCAGCCCCTCAGACCATGACTAAACCGTGACCAGACGTAAGACTTTGTGTGTGTGTGTGTGTGTGTGTGTGGGTGTGTGTGTGTGTGTGTGTGGGGGTGGGTGTGTGTGTGTTGGGTAGGCGGATAGGGGTAAAGAAGGGGTTGAAGGGGAGGAAAGAAAGGTGAAAGTAGTGGTCATGGGGAAAATGGAGTGAACAGGTTTCCGAAGATGTGAAAGATGGTCGGCCTCATGGGTAAACATAGCTCTAGCGTGAGATGACAGAATACTTTGAACTGTGTGTGTGCACTTTCCCATAGTGCTCCAGTCCAGCTCCTCCTGACCATCACCTTGGATTTCCAAACTTTGAGACGATAAATATTCCGCTCAGTTCATCAATCAGGACATTGCGAGGGTCCCAGGCATGAAAGAGTGAAGTGTTTGGTCAGATCTACAGCTTCTTGCTAACACTTTGCTCTCTCTTTCACGCCCTCTTCTCAGTTTTTGCTCTCTCCTTTGTTCTACCAGCGCCCCTGACCTTTGACCTTTACCCCGGTCATTTGAGAGCCCACATTGGAAGGCTATGAATTTGTTGACAAGCAGTCAGTTCAACAACAACATTCTCAGACCAAGCTCTCTATTAAAGAAGGAATAATTAAATTTAAAATGGATGGGGGTGCAATAGTAACAGTTAGTGGGAAATTACATTACAATGAGCAGGAAATTGTGACAGTATACAGTAGTTAATTTTCAGAAGGAAACACCTGATGAGCACAACAAAAATGCAGCTCTTTCTCTCTGAGGCTGTCATGCCATTTGTGTGTAAAAAAGTATATGTACAAACCAAAACAAAGCAAAAAAATAATTCTCTATAAATCCCCTTGATCAACCATAGCCACCAATTAAATGATAAATGGAATGCAGAGGAGAAAGCGAGTGAAAAATAGAAACACTGAAAGAATTAAATATAAGGGAAAAGTGGAAAACAGAGTAAAAAAAAGGTCAAATGTGGAGAAAATGTGAGGGTGGAGAAAAAGAGGATGGTTGAAATTTCACAGCGTGGGTAACTTTTCATTTTTCTTCATAGAAATGCAAACATGTTGGTGAACTCGGTTTGAAGGCCACGGTTGAATGGGCACCGTCTGACCGTTGTGGTCACACCATGGCGCTATGATTTACTTGACTGCAATTAAAATTCACATTACCATGCAATTAGTTGTTTTGTTTTTAAAGATTTTGCGTTTTTAAAAGAAGAAAATGGTTGTAAAAACAACCATCTGTTTTCCAAATCGGTCAAAGAACGCTACAGAATCCTGATAATTATCTGACCAGACAATCAGATAAGGAAGTAACTTTTTTGCAGATTGGTAACGGTTGGATTGGAATCACTGGTTTGTCTGACAGGCCAGAATGGGATGTTGATATTGCCACTCAAACCTTCTGTAAAAATGTAACGGTCTGAGAATTCTTCTTCATGAATATAGACTCAGTAATTGTTTTGGAAGGATATTGGCCAAAGAATGAAGGGAAAAAGAAAGAAATAAGCTGGTTTAATATACTATTATTATACTATTATGTACGAGTATTCTGAAGCAGGCATATCATTTATTGTTTTGTAGCATTAAAATAGCTGTCAACTATTGCCCATTAGTCTGACTAAAACATATTACTAATGTACAGAAATGTCACATGCCTGCTGTATGTACCCAACATGTTTATCTTTTAACATGTTGGCATCATATTTACGCTGCTGGAAGGCAATCAGTTCTTAAAACGTAACTCTCTTTTGTTGAACGAATAGAAACACCACCGATTTATCACTCTTGTTGGCTGTGCAAACATGCCAACATGCACATGCAGCAGCAGCAGCAGCAACTTCTCTTCTCTTCATTATTGATGATAAAAAAAAAAGTTGTATTCATGGCGATGAGGTTAGCCGGTACACTTGACTGATGTGAGTCTAGCAAAAGGTGGATTAAAAAAATATTTTTTCAGCTGATTTTGATTGCATCTGCAGAGTATCTCATCCCCCAGTATTAGCTCATTGATGACAGATGAACAGTACTCTCTCTCTCAAGCACTTTATGTAGTGAGATGACAAAAGAGACAGAGCCAAAGAGGCCCAACATCATCCAAGCTAGCTTCCCCTTGGTGATTGATAGAGTTCAAAGTTCACAAGTCTCACACTGATGCAACTCTCATACTGTAGCAACATGTGATAGCGCTCTGTCAAAGGCAACACTTTGGTGCATCAGTTACAAGACTGACTATGGATATAACTAAGTAGTAAAGTAAAAAAGTAAAAAATATTTAAAGCTGGTATCCATAGTGTTTTTAATCAGTAAACCCTTTATATCTATCTCTGTGTTGTAGCGTCTTACGCACATTGCCCAGACTGTCACATACTCTGTTGTCAAGAAATGCACAATACACAGTTGTTGTAGCTTGACAGGTTGCATCTCTCTTGTTTTCCGAACTAATAAAGAGTAACAACTGTTATGTCTCTGAAGCAAAGGCACATAGCTTGACATTGTTATAGAGCTGCAAAACCTCTTAGGTGTGGGTGGACGTGTACACAATGTGGCTGAGTTTGATGCCAGTGACTGCAGTACAGTAACCCTATATTTTCAGTCAAAACTGGTTTCTTTTAACCATGATCTTTCCTTAGGCAAGGCAAGGCAAGGCAGCTTTATTTGTATAGCACATTTCAGCAACAGGGCAATTCAAAGTGCTTTACATTAAACATTAAAGAGCAGTTAGAAAACAATTAAAAAACAATAATAAACAAATTAAAAACATTAAAAGACAAGCATAAAATTGATAGTGCAGTATAAGAATAAAAGTTACAGTGCAGTATAAGAAATTAAAGTTAATAAAATAGATTATTTAAAGAAAAGCAACATCAAAAAGATCTTTAGCTTAGATTTAAAAGAACTGAGAGTTGCAGCAGACCTACAGGTTTCTGGGAGTTTGGAGAAAAAGCACCACCTTGCATTCCTTAGTTCCATATTATAAATGCGAATCTCTCTTTATAAGTGTTATAATGGACCTGGAGATTAGATTTTCGCCAACTGCGTTCAGGTTTTCGACGCTCTCTTTTTTCTGTTCTTAGTAGTTTTAGCTGCCAAACCAAACCCTAAACATAGGGATGGCAGATTAGAAAATGCTAATGTGAATCATTTTTGTGATGACCGTGTGAGCTAATCATAAGCTAAGTAGTATCAGACTCTCCTACATGGGTAACTGTCCAAGCTTTGTGATGCCTGTTTGGAATAATTGCCAGACTTCCACACAAAAATGGACAAATGGAAGATGGCAGATTTAAACTTCTAAGTCTAAGAAAAGTAATTTGCACAGCTGGATCCAAGCTATGAGAGAATCTGAGTAAAGGGTTTATCTGATATGGGCCATTGGTCCATTTCCACACAACATCCATTCAGCAAAATGGCCTTTTACATTACATGAGCACATGTCAAGGTACAGTAGGTTAGCATAATAAGATATATTGTTTTATTTAAGAGCCCTAAAGATTAGTTTGTCAGGTACAAATGCACTTCTTGAATTAACGTGTACATTACAGTAAATGTACCCTTGTAAAGGCAGCTGGCATTTTGTTTCTTTCTGTATAATTAATGCCATTTGCAAATGTCATACTGCCGCAGCAGCTGAATTTGATGAAAAATGAGCAGCTGTGTCAAATTGTGGAGCTTTGGGTGTTTTTCTTTTTTTTCTGGCTGGGAACATTGCTGTGAAACTGGGACCAACAAACCCAGTCTGCAGACTTAGCCCAGTCTGCTCGTGTTTTTTTTCTGACCAGCAGCATTAAAAATGCATAACTCCTCAAAAACATTTGCCCTGGTTGCTGTTTGGAGACAAGCTGTTGTGACAAAAATGGTTTCTGTGATTAATCTCACAGTTCAGCCGCTAAAACACGTTCCCCATTTTCCAGCTTTTTCCTTCATGAAGAGGGGAAATTGTTTCATTCTCGGACAGCCTTCAGGAAATGATGACACATGAATGATCAATGCCATACAGATACATGGATCAGATGATATATTATGCTATAAAGCTGAAGAACTAAACATGCCCACATATGCACGATCGTTTCTCGAGGCCTGTTTCCCTAGAGTGACAAAGCTATACTTAACCACATACAGGTGTGTTTTTGGCACAAGCAGCGAGCTGGCAGGTGTGTTTGCTATTACAATGTGATAATGACTATCATTACAGCCCAGTAAGAAGAGACGTGTTAGCAGGAGGCTGGGACCAAGAGGAAAGCAATAATGCTTTTACACATTTCTGCGTCTTACAGACACACACACACACACACACACACATCTCAACAGTATGAGAGAGAGACACAAACAGAAACTCACACAAATTAGCATCTTGGTGATTTAAGTTTAGCTCCAAATGAACCCTTTAGAAGGTATCTGTGCTGAGAATAAATGCCCATTACAGATTACCGTTGTTCATCGAAGAAGGAAAGTGCAAGTCAGTTTTTTAGACTATAATTGCTTATAGATAACATGCCGCATAATGATAAAATGCTGGACCTATGAAGCTAAATTCTATTAAATAGCACTCATGATTCATAAATTAATAATTTACAGTAAAGTGGTTTGCCTTTTTTAATCACCAATATGTGGACAACCAGGAGATGCGTTCCACAGATAGTGTTTTTTTTTTTTTTTTTTTTGGACATGATTACATATACACATGGACGGACATACACACACACACACACACACACACACACAGATCCAGGGTAACTGTAGTTAGGAGACAAACTGATATTTTCTCAGGCTTGCTCTTCATTTCTGCTGCCTCACCATCTGGGGCAAATCCATCACAGCTTTACAGCACCTCCTTGGGTGCTGTAAACAGCCAGATGTGTGCACACGTGCATGTATACACATGCAACACACATCTTTGAATAATTATACCTATGAGGGCTTTCATTGACTTTACTTCATGATCAACTTTGTCCCTTAATCCTAATTCAGATTTTACCTTGAATCCTAAATCCATGTCCTAACATAAAGCTAACCCTTAAAGTATCAGCAAAATGTCTTCATGTTTCTATTATTGCAAGCTAGGGGTGTCCTCGACTAAGAATTTTTTTTTATTTTGCAGGAGAGAGGAGACCAGCCTCCCATGGCTATTTGTAAAAAAGCAACACTGATATGGTCAAATATAACTATCTCTGACACTTCAGCAGTTTGAAATGTCTGAAACTGGTACCACTTTCTAAGGTACCCTTTATGAAGGGTTTATACATTTTAATTAATTGCTTTCTTAATTGTTAATTAATTATTAATTAATGCTTTTTAGATTAGTAACAAACTATTAATAGGGACAACTTTGTAGCTGGTTTGTCCTCCTGAAACATGACAATTGCTTTGTCTTTTAAGATAGTGGTTTTTAGCTAGCTTTTTACAACTTTGTAACTGCTTAATAAGTGGTGTTGGCAACCCCCAACTTCTTCTTATTAATGGCAGCTAACTGATTTATAAAGCAATAGTGAGGGTAAAATTAATTATTACTTGCAAACCCTTTTAGCCAAATAGCAGCATGTAGGCTACAATAGTTAGCATGCTGATGTTAGCATTTGACTCAAAGCACTGTTGTACTTACTGTAAGTAGATCTTCTCAGAGCTGTATACTGTTGATCTTGTTAAAGGGGGCCTTATTAAAAAGTGATACCTGTAACTCTGAATTTAACTTAATTACATTTAAAAGAATTATTTAGAATTAAACTGAAATTTTTTGTGCAGCCCTATGCATTCATACAAACATGCAGACACATGAGAGACGTTGCATATCTACGTATTTAAGGATTTATTACTAACTCCTGTTCCTATTCCTATTCTGAATGTCAAATTAACAATATGTCTCTCCCTCTCTGTTAACGGCTGGTTTCTGCCCCGTAACAAGCCAATCGTATTCTGGCCCTGGTCCAGCTGGCCAAACTATTACACACAGGCATAAAGAGTTTAGAGAATGTATTGCTCCAGCCAGCCAGTTGTTTGGCAACTCATGTCAGTAAAAGCAAGTAGAAATTATTATTATTGTGTTGCCTAATAATCAAGAGGATCAAGTTTTGCTTAAGGCTGCTATTCATAATCTCTAAAAACAACTTCACCCACACATGTCTCACACTAAAAACTAGACACGTTTTCCGGTAACACAAATACACAAACAGCACAAATACACAAATGCAGACACACAATGCCCACACACACTTTTTTTTCTCGATCTCACAGATCTCTTTTGCTCTCTTTCACACACACAGACAGACACGCATCGTTGTTTCTCACATTCTGGTCTTGCTTTTGTTTGATTTACTCGGGGGCCTCTGACCCTGGCTGGGCTGAGCTGGATGGACTCTTGGTCCTGCTTTTGCTCCAACTGGTTCATCTCCAATATAACCCCTCTGGCCCTAAGTGTGTGTGTGTGTGTGTGTGTGTGTGTGTGTGTGTGTGTGTGTGTGTGTGTGTGTGTGTGTGTGTGTGTGTGTGTGTGTGTGTGTGTTTAGACTGATACACATCTTCACATGCTATCAATTCCTGTGTCACTCTATGGTCCAAAAAGCACAAGTATCATGCATAATGTGTCTCTGTTATTTTTATAAGTGCATGTCTAATAAAACTATCATTCCATTGTGTGTCTGTGAAAAGCTGCTTCTAAATAAGAGTTAAACTAAATGAAGTGGTCTACATGTACTTCTACGCAAATGAAAACCATCTTTTCAGCACTACACCCTTAATTCCAGTGTTTTACAAGCTGCTAACTGACCTTTTGGTGCTATTCATTTCCTGTTATTATGAAGCTCAAATCAATTAAAGATGGCAATAATGATGTGACTCCAGCCAACCTTTGCCTGTGAAAATACCCACACATGAGCCTGAGAGAATAACAGTGAGAAAGGAAAGAGTTTTGATCATTAAAAACACTAAATGACCACTTCAAAAAGTACCTTATACAAAAATAATATCACAATAACTTTCTATTTAAAAGAAAAACTGAATAAAAAGTGACTTATAATTTGAATGAGCTTCCTTTGTGGTTCACTTAGCCCACTTGTTTTTCAAACCACATCTCCTTCAGATCTCATACCCCATCTGTCTTAAATTAGATTATGGATAGGCTTCTTCATGGTGGTCCTTACAAATGTAATTATCATTTCATTTAGACAATCATATCCTATGAGTACATACATTTTAACTGACGTTTTAATGTTAAATATAATACATCATTCCATATAGTTGGCTTCAACAGATCCATCGGCACAATGTGGATATCTATCATGGCGTCTATATATCTGTCTCTCCAATCTGAATCAGTGTCTGAAAAGCTACAACAAAACAGTGTGGTGATAGATATAATATCCTCCTGGACTGTAAGAAATAACTAAATAACTAAATCTACAGTAAATAAATCTGTCAGTGCTTATTTGAAAAGATAAATCACAAAGAAATCCTTTTGTCATCATATTTCTTTGATGGCTCCTCCTAAAGTTGTAGCTGTGGTATATTTCTAAACACAAGAATGATCTTTGAAGCCGGTCCATAGCTCAACAGATTTTGAGAGTTTTTCAACAGATTCCTACTGTTTTCTGCCTCACATGTGCCATCCCAAGAAATTAGTTGATAAAGACTCACTGTGGGTTACAACTTCTTAGAACAATTGTTTGACATTTTTGGAAATATGCTTTAGCTTTTTCGACAAGTTAGATGAGAAGATTAATACCACTTTGATTTTTGCACAATAAATATGAAGCTTGAGCCAGCGGGTGGTTAGCTTAGCATAAAGACTGGAAACGGGGAAACAATAAGCCTGGCTCTGTCCAAAGGTAACAAAAAAAGGTGGATTATGTTAAATTTAGCCAGAGCCAGGCTAGCTGTTTCCAGTCTTTTGCTAAGCTGAAGCTACATACTTTGTGTACAGCAATAAGAATGGTATCAATCTTTTCATCTATATCTTGGCAAGAAAGTGAAAGAGAATATTTCCCCAAACTCTCCAGGTCAGAAATCAGGGCATTGCTTACATTTTTCATGAGCTGGACATGAGCTTTAAGCATAGACTGTATAAAACAAGGATTTAACCCTCTTCGAAAACTGCCTGATACAATTCCTTGGCTCAGCCCACCTGTCAAGATACTACTTACTGTAAAAGCACATCTAGTAACACACTACCTACACTAACGAGGAAAGTTTGCCTGTGTTTTTGGGTTAGCTCTTTTCCTTGTTGTGCAACACACTAAATGCCTCAATCCCTAGTTCTCAGTTCCCCTTAAGCCCTTGAGAAGGAAGTGGCGAGAGTGACCTAAAAGACGGCCGGAGATGGGGGAGGTATGCGTTACAGTACAATAGCTGGTAAATCTCTCGGCAGTAACCACTCCAGAGCACTGAGCACATGCTTATGGAGGGAGGCTAATCAGCTTTCTGCATATGGGCTAATGTCCTTACAGTGGCTGAGAGGGGGGGGGCTATATTTAGTGTCCACTCTCTCCCTCCTAACAGGGGATAACATTGGCTGTTGCCTGTTTTCCTCTGCATAGCTCATCTCTCTCTGCTTGAATTCATCAAGAGGCCCATGCAGGCAAAGATGAAAGAAAATAAGTGAGGACAAATAAACAGAAGGTAAAGATAGCATAAAGCTGTGTACTCTGTGACACTAAAGTGGCATTAGACTTGCACGCAAGCACTTATAAAAAGTGAAGTTGAAAAGTAAAAGTTGAAAATAAAGAAGAGAGAAAAAAACAGGACATCAAAGAGACAGACAGACAAATAAAAAAACATGAAAGAGAGACTAAAGATTTTTTTTCTTTCTCAATGTCAGCAGGGAAAGTGACATCTGGAGGCTGGGGCCTTTGGGCATTAGAGTACTGCAGACCTGGAGCCAATCTACTCAGTCAGAGTCCCTGGACACCAAGGCTCTGCTGGTAATCAGGTATGTGCATATACATGGCATCTACATGCTGTTGCAAATACATTCTCAGCTAATGAGGACAACAGTGCGATGACGCCTGCTGACGCTCGTTGACACTTGTGACGTCTCTTGGAGGAAAAACCCGTCAAGTTCAGATGTCACTTGCTGGCAGCAGCAGTTGTGCCTTCTGGGATTGTGTGGGCATCTCAGGGCATTGACCTGATGAAGGCTTTTCCTCTCTCTGCCAAAGCCTGGGCACAAAACCTAAATGCCAGAGCTAATAACCTCGGCTAAACTGAGGTTCAATGAGGTGAAGCGTCTAAAAAAAATACGTCCTGCAGATTGTTATTGTAGCTGGTAGTGTGTATTTGATGAGGGGTATAACAAAAACTGAACTGAACAACTATTGTTAGGTGGTCTTTTTTTGTTGCTTTTAATTCTCAAGTTGGTCAACTTGGACACATATCATTATTTTCATGTCCAAACAGGACAGCAGTTAAAAACACGCAGAACAGTGAAACAATCTCTTTAGAGCAACAAAAACCCAAATGAAACACAAGCTAAATCAGCATCTCAGCATAGCCACCATGTCCACCTGCGCTGCTCTTTTTCAGCCAAAACACAAATTCGCACACACCACAAAATAAAAACACAGCTTTGAATCCCCCTGCTACATCAGCCAAACTGTACAAAAATAGAGATCGATAGAAAAATAGATCTGAGGGAATACGCTGTGTCTCTTGTACTTGTAAAGCTAGAAATGTGAACCTGTTATTTTTACAATAATCACAAAAGCCTACTTGTCTTATTGCCCTTCAAATATCCATGTGATGGTCTTTGGTTGGTTTGGTTTGGTGCGTTTCCACGCTAAGGAGAGATAACATTTTGACAGCTCGCAGTTACCTGTGTATACAGCCCAAATTTCTACACATCCCAAACTTTTTCATAGACTCTTTTCCATAAAGAAGATGAGAATATGAAATATACATTGGCCAATATTCACTGAGCTTACATCATCTTTGAAGCTTTTCAGGCTACATGCAGCACATGTTCTGAAGATATTCTCTTTTGCTGGTCCTCTGACTCTACCAGTAGTATGCTTTTACTCCTCTTCATTCAAGACTTGCTCTGCTGCTAAATCCCTGCACACACAATCCATCCTCCACCCCGCTGACAAACATACAGTTTTTGGAGTCGGGCAGATGTTTTCAGACATCTCCTTTCTTTCTCTCTTACAGTGCATACACAGTTTGAAAATTATTTCAAACTATGTACAAATGATGTAAAAAAAAAAATAATACCATTTTGTATATTTGATAAGAAGAAGAAAATATAAAAATAATATCATTATATATAATTGTATTAAAACTTTCCAGTGTAATTTGAGAAAACTGGTTGTCCCTGTTTCAGAATGCATTTCAAACACATTGGCCCTTTTTTGAATGTTTAATACGAATTTGAAACTTAAAGGTTCCCTTAAATTTTACTTATAGTGTCAACAGACGTTCTCTCAGCACACTCTTCACATAGAGCAGGTCTAGACCACGCTCTATAATTTAAAGGGACCCTGCAAATGTTTTAGGAGAAATAAAGCAAACCCATCACACTAACCCTACACACAATGCGTTTTGGTGAGACTAAATGTAAACATAACTTCTTCTTTTCTACATTAAGACTCCACAGGGCAACTTTAAGTAAGCTTGAGTCTAATATCTCAAATTTTAAATGCATTTTGATATGGGACTACATGTGATGAAATTGCATTTTGAAATGCATTATGGGCAAAACGTTTACATATCCAAATACACTTTTCTATGTCGCATTGCAACCCCCAGAGATGGTAACATTATCTCCTGTCTGTGATAAGTTGTTTTTGGTTATTAAGCAGTGCATTGGACCACCTTATTTTTGCAATCCAATAAAAATGCAAAATGCTGCCAAACCACTTTCTTTCTCTGTGCATTTCTCTCAAAATCACCATCTATTTTCCTCTCATAAGCATTTTTTATCCAACCTCCACCTCCCCCCTCCCTCTACAGATGATGAGATTATGTTGCTACTTCCTCTTTGGTAATCAGGGAGTGCGTTTGTCGAGCAGGACTGCAGATAAGAGCAGAGTCTTTAACTAAACATTGTCGTAAAGAAAATCAATTGGACCAAAACCTCCCTCAGTGTAAGAGACCTTACACAGCATAGGTAAACTCTCTGTTCCGCAGTACATTCATTATCACCTTGAAAATAAATTATGACTCAACAGTTTTCTAACATAAAGAGTCACAAAAGTATCTGTTCCCTTTAGGCTTTATCTAGGCACTTAAAGACAATTATTCCTGTACAGAAATAAAGCATGCATTGTTTTGTTGTTTTGTCTAAGAATTCAGATAAAGTTCAGTATCAAACTAGATCTTTGGATTTGTAAACAGTATCCAGTTCCTCATTTTGCATTGCCTGTGAAAATGAGTCCCATACAAACACCGTGCACATGGACATAGTCACAAGGTCTCCATTGTTTGACCACGAATGCATATCAGCACGACATGTGTGTCCTCCGTTACTCTCTGTGGCTGCATGTGAGTTTGTTTTTTAATGTGAAGAGGATGTGGATATTATACATGTTCATCATTTCAAAAGTATCTCGCAAACGGACAAGAACAAAATCCTTGTATCCAGGCTGTTGGTCACTCTGAGGGTCTGCCAAATCAATCTTAGTGCTGATGAGAGAACCCTAAAACTGATGGGTCAGCCTCTCTCATTGGCATCTCTCCCTGTGTGCTCAGCTGCTCCTGCTGTGGCAGCCTACCCCAGGGAAAAGCCTTTCTCTGGCCCACTGCCTTGATCCAGGTTCCATTTCCCTTCCTTCTTTTATTCTCTCCTTTTATCTAATTTTGTCTCATGTTCTTCCTTCTCTCATTTCCCTCAATTCCCTTCTCAAGGAGGAGATACAAAAAAATCATCATTCATCCCCTTTCAAGAAGTTTCCGCCGGATACACAAAAGTGCATGAACGTACACAAAGTTTAGTTACAGGGCAACCAGGTGGCGTACATGGGATGGTGATGAGGAGGAATGTACTGCTGGGGAGGTGAGGGATGACAGGGGTAGATGGGCTGAACCTGCGCTACGTAATAGTTGCTGAAGTTGCCATCTGAGACATAAGGAGCCGGCTGATAGAAGCAGGTGACGTTGGCGGCGTTGGGGATTGCGTTCTGCTCGGCCAGGACCCGCAACGCCAGCGAAGAGATGAGGCTGAGTGTCTGACGCCTCTCATGGCTCATCAGGCACACTGTGCTTTCCTGCACCACCTTGTACAGCGTGGCCAGATAGTCATACTTCCTGTCCTCCAGGTCTACAAAGTGGTTCTGCAGATAGGACTCCAGCTTTCTCCTCTGCTCGCTCACATCAGGAAAGTCTATGAAGAAGCGTGAGCACATGTAGCGCTGCAGCAGTTTCATCTCTGTGTCAGAGGCTGCGCGGAAACCCCGCACCAGCAGGTGGCAGTACTTCATCAGACCCCCGCCTCGAATCTCCTCGGGTCTCCTGGTGCAGATGAGGCGCTTGCGCAGGTGATCGAGGGCAGTGGGGAAGTCGCCGTAGACGCTCTCCCCGAGGATGGTGGGGTGGAAAGTGGCAGCCATGGGGTGCTCCGAGCACTCGTAGAAGAGGAGAAGTGAGTCCAGGCGGATCTGGAAGGAGTCCACGCTGAACTCAAACTGCCGTCGAAGAGAGTCCACAAACTTGAGCTCCACGTTCTTGCCACGGTTGTTCGAGAGGGAGATGAGACTCCAGCGGTCTGAGTCATTGCACACTTTCACCATCTTTTGCACATAGGCCTCCTAAAACAGACACAAGTTAAAGCATTAAGTGTCATCACAGACTAAATCCAATGCATCTCATGTATGTGCAAGTTTAAGGTTAATGACTGAAAACTTAAGTCAAGAAATTGACATTGTTGGAGTTAATAGGTACATATAGGTGGATTTAACTTTCATATCCATACTTATGAATCAAAGAACACCTGCATATAGTTAACCAATAAACCATCATAAAAAACATTTGGCTCTGTGTTATATTAAAGTTATAGTGTGTTTTTATATTATTATATTTTAATGTTATATATTTGAGTCATAAAGGCCTACTGCCTCCTCTGTGTCTGTTCACTAACTCCTCCTCCTCTCTGTCTCTCCTTTCACAGCCATTAGTTCTTGCACAAGTGCATCAAACACTTTTTTTATTCTTCTGAAAAACACATGTATGCATGGTGGTGTTTACAAATGATTGCGCTGTGGGTGTTACATGTTAAAAACCAGTTATGGTTTAAGCAGGCTTCAAAAACCAGACATTACTGCTGTTTGCACCAGATAAAAATCTTGGATTTGGTCTGTTAGTCATAATGTTGTGCTGATCAAATCTGTTGGTGGGCCATTAGTAGCCTAGGTAGTCTTCAGTATCCCAGGTAACTGAAGGCTGACTTAATGTGGATCCGACTCCAATTGGCTTAAACAGAATCCTCTCTGAATTGGAAACCAACCTTTTCACTATCTGAAGGCTTACATCTCTGTGCTGGTTGGATGTATTCAGGGCAGATCTGAATATTGTTTGTGTATGATTTATTTACATTTAATGTAGGTGCATTTGCAAACAGAAAATGCACATAGCTGCAGCAGGGTGTATAGTGTGCATAAGTGTGAACGGAAATAAAACCAAAAAAGTTAAATATCTATCCTGTCAGGTTTAAAACTTTGACACACAAAACATGCTATATACATATGTGAGTCACATGTTATAATAACTCAATATACTACCTTTAAGGTCATTGGCGTGATCTTTTCCTTATTCACTCCCTCGGGCAAGAAGTCTAGAAGAGAGTCCAGCACTATATCTTTAACTATCTGAAACTCCATCTCTCCTTTCAGCTCCGCGCAGAATATTAAGTCCAGGTCTTTCCATCCCAGACCACTGTCCTCGTGCAGGACGTAGCTGGCCGCGGAGCCATTCAGTCGCACCTCCCGGACATGTATCCGCTTCTCCTCCATGCGGCTCCGGACCACCTTGACGATATCCCGTGGCTTCACCTCCAGAGTGGGGAAACTCCACCGGCCATGGATGGGGATGGAGCCGGTTAGGATGGTGTCCAGCCGCTGCACTTGCTCCCAGTTGAGCACGCTGAGGTTGATGCTCTCCCCGTCCGAGCAGCTGTCGGACGCTGCAGACTCAACACTCTCGTCCATGTTGAGAAGAGGTAGACAGAAGGATGTAAACGACAAAACGTTCCCCTGACTCCTGCTGGAGTAGTGGCATCAGGTAGCTGCAACTTTGTGAAGAACTGACCGTTCAGAGCTGGAGCTGATGTCTATCATAACAACAAGATGCTGGACGACAAAGCGTCTTTACGCATATGACAGAATGAACTAGTTGGGCGGTGTTGCGCTTGTCCTACTTCTAACTTAGACAAAGTTTGTAGTCCAGACAGTTTCAATTCATGAACTTTCCAGCCACAAGGCTTAGTCACTGTCCAGCATCTGCTGCCACGATGCGCGCTCCGCTCCAGCGCTATCGCCAAACTCTGGAAATCAACTGTAAAGGTCGAAATGATTGTTCATCACAGAGACAGCCCAAAGGCTCACTGACGCATCCATCGCAGCCGAGAGAACGTCTCCACCACCGCAGAAGTTTTACCTTAGTCCTCTTTTGACTAACTTTTACGCACAGATTATTGCGCTCCCCTACTGCGTAGCAACAACTTTACGCATTCGTTTTAAGATTGCTAGACTTCTTCACTGCACACCTACTTTCATAAACTGGCGTATGGCTGTTTTTCCTTCACATTTTGGCCGTCTGTTGCTCGTTGGTACTGCGTCATGCCACAAAGGTCCCACTCCACAGCTGCTGTAGAAGTTGTGAACAGAGTGCTTCCCGTCTGAGAGGCGTTGGGGCGGGTCAGTTTGATTGACAGCCCACACCTACTAATAGCTGCCGCTGCTTCTCATAGTAGTTCGAGTGGAGACTGAGGCGTGCCTGGAGAATGGGCGTTAGAAGAGAAGAGGAGAAAGGGGGCCAGACGCTGACCCCTCACAAAAAAACGTTTCTCTCTTTAAATCGATTTCTCAGCACTTTTCTCTCCTGTACAAACGCCACCCTGCACCTGTCCTACATTTTCTTTTATCAATAGTGCAGCTTATTTTAACAAGTAGATATTTGATGAAGAGTGTGATGATTTTTTTTTAGCATCGCAAAATGTAAATAATTTCACTCTTATATTACAGTTCCTCAGAAGTCTGATCATTCACAGGTGAGGCTGGGAATGCACATACACCCAACGCCCCTCTAGGGGTGGTTTTTCACCCACCATCATTTGGCCCTGCAGGCATTTGTGTGTGCAGGGGGTTACTTTACAAACTTAAAGCACAATTGCAGAAAACCTACCTGTATGACTATCTAATGCAATATATATTCAATTAACGATGAAAAAGATCTGTATTCAGTGTTTGTGATGAGCACCTCTGATGGATGTAAGCTCTGTGTCAGTATGTAGGGTATAGGCCATATAGTCTGATAGGTTAGTTGTCATGAAGAATCTATCAGTGCAGAGCTTGGCGTGGATATCTGCGTCACTGCAGACGAGTCTATAAACCAGCTTACTGCAGATTACCCTATATGTGCAGTGACACACACATTCACACAGACACACACAGGCATGCGCACAGAGACGCATGCATATGTGTATACTCACACCTCCGAAGATATTGCAATGCTTATGCCACTTTAAGGTGTATTACTGCATGCTCTGTGCGTGCTCAGATCATTAAAAAAGAAAGCATACTGTACATACTTCCACACTTTTACATAAGAGTAGTTTCAAAACCTGTGATATCTAAATATTTGTCTCAATATACTCTGATCTGAGAGCACTTTATCTGTCGAGAATTTGAGTCATAAAGGCATAGATATCACACGCAATATGATATATATATTCACATAATTTACTGTATATACACATACATATATGTTTGCTGTAAGTCAAGTTTACTGGAACTAATTTCAGTATTACTGGCATTTGATATTTAGTGAAGTGTTTTGGAGCGGTTTTCAGTTCTTGGTATTGTTCTTTCTGAGTCTCATTGGGTAAACTGTGAGCAGAGCAGAAGCAACATGGCAGAAGCTACTAACAACTCTAAGTTAAGGAACATTTTAAATGTAAATACATTTCAGTGCAATGGAAAGCCTGAAACATTACTCACGGTAAATTAAAGACAATTGTTGCATTAACATTTTCAGACAATGTAGCTCCATGGTTTGACACAAAATAGCACGTGAATCACACTTGGCACTTTCACCGTTCACCAATAAGCTCAATGTCCGTCTTACTGCTGGGGATGCTTGCCCTGAAGCTGCTACTGTACTTACCTGACCTCTGACTTGTCAAGTGGATGACACCAGCTTGGTTCCCAATGTCTGACGACATCAGAAGATTGGCGAGGGGATTTCAGACAGACCCCTTGTCAGGCTGCCAAACCGATTGCCACATATAGAAACAAATGTGTGTGTGTTTGTTAGTGTGAATGAGCCATTTGTGCATACATCCCTCTTTATACTCAGAGACATGATAGTAATTGAAGATACACTTCATTCAAAATGTAAGAAAGACTTGGTCAACACATCACTGCTTCCTGATCACATCTAAAGTATCTCTGTCACCCTGTCAATCCCTTATTCCCTCCTTCCGTCCTATCCCACTCTTCCCCTTTTTAGCTCATCCTCGATTCTATTTCCTTTTCCACCATTCCCACACGTAGAAGTTCATTAAGAGATTACAGTTAGCCCGTTAGCTGAATGTGCCTCCGCTTTCTTGCTTCTTCCCTTTCCCGCCTCACTCTCTTAACACCTTTAACTATTTTTATTCTTTTGTCTGGATTTCCATTAGTAGGGGAAACAATCTGTCTCTGACTCCATGTTGACCGAACATGCACTCTTTACTGAGGCCATCTAAGTAATTCTCTCTACCTCCTCCGCTGTTGTGAAGTAAAATAAGTATTTTACAACTGATACAAGGGAATATAATCATCTTGTCTGTGTATTGGTAAATGCTAACTTGTTTTAGGGTAAAAGAAGATAACAGACATCTTTTTTCATTATGATTATATTTTTCTTTTTACAAGTGACCAGACTTCCACATCGCAGATGTTGGTGTACAAAGTTGCTAACAGGGACATGATTCAGTGTCCTTTTTAGTAAAACATATTTTTTGGTATGAATATTTTTATAGTCAGTTATCCCGCGGCATCACATTGACTAACAACCAAATCTTTAACCTAGCTAATTTGGGCTAATGATACCAGGACTTTAACAAGTTACCGTAAATACAAGCTCGTGGTGAGGTAATTTGTGTTTTTCCAGTTTAGGGACACCACAGGGGGCAGTAAAGATGTTAACTTTAGCTGGTTGAAATAATGTGTTTCAGTGCATTGTTGCACATTAGTGTTTGGTGCTAACATTGAGCCAGATCACATTAAAAGTAAGATTTTATTTCAAGGGAAGAGTATATCTGCTCTATGGAAGCTATTAGGTCCAGACCTAGGTCTGTATAGGTCTTGCAAAGAAACTGGCTAGCTAGCTACAATAGATTTACCTCAGCTTCCATTTTAAACAAAAAACTTCTACCTCCTTTTCTTTCTCAAGCTGCCTACATGTGATCAGTGGTAAAACCGCTCTGTGCTTGCTGTGCTATAGTTTACCTATTGGGGGAGAGAGGCAACATCTAGGCCGGAGGGCTATCGTTGGTGTTGTGCACCGCTTAAAGAAGCCACAGAGTTCAAAATATTTCTACTTCAACACTGGTTGTTGCTGACCTTTTATTGCGCAACCAACAGCTGCAGGTGACATAGCCAGAAACAGTGATGACCTACAGTATACTTACCCTGCGCCTTGCCTTTGCAAGCGACTGCACTATGCTCTGTGCCCTATCTTGCGGTGAGCAACAAGCAAATTTCATCATCTGGAAACAGCTTTAGTTCCACAACCTCCTCGCATATCTACCTCTTTTAATGAAAACAGAAATAACTATTAAACTTCCTACTTAGCTACTAATTCCCTTGCATGCCGTATCACAGTATTTTATTGTCAAGGAACTCTAATCCTTTAACTTATATTTTAGTTTGGGAACCAACAATTCTTATCCATCTTGTATTATCCAGTTTTTATATCAGAGTTGACTGAAATAATCCATGGGGTTGCAGAAATAATTGTACTAATACTGGTTCATGCTGGTTGACAAACAATAACTGTTGAAGTTGTCAACTTACGCTTTAACACAAATAATGATTATTCTGCAAGCAGTTACAGTACTTCCTGTTCCTGCTATAGCCTGTGCATGAAATTCACATTCTCAGTCCATTGCATAAAGCACACAGTAGCTAATGTAGCTACAGACTATGTATGCAGGAAAAGACAAACCTAAACAGTATTTCCAATCGGTTTTAACCCTGACCTCAGTAAGAGACCTTTGCTGAGTAGTAGTGTAAGCCCCCACTAAACTCTTTCACAGCCGCTAATGAGATTCGCTAACGTTCCCCTGCGCTGTAAGCCATGCTGCAGCGCTCCAAGAAAGTGCTCCATGTGGGACTATGTTAATGATACATATAAAGAAGTGTGGATGTTGTGTGTCTTATACCTGCTGCTGTGACACAGTAGTTTCCAAGTTTGGGATTACTAAAATCCATCTATCTATCTAAACTGTAAGAGTATCGTGTTGAAAAGAAGACACTTTTGCAAACGTTTCTGTCTTTAAATTTAATTTGTGCAAGAGTTACTGTAATTGTCCGAGCACACTTGACCGTGCACACTTTCACAAACGTGCATTACCCAAGCAAAATCACATATTTTCTGTCTTTGTAGTCTATAAAATGCAAACAGCATGAAATAAAGAGGTTTACAATTCCCACAGCGGCTATTATTTGTACAAAAACATCCTGTGAACTGAACTTAGACCTAGTCCAAACATACACAGATATTTTAAAAAACTGGGTTTTTCTTCAGTAGTACCAAAAGAAAATCTGTCCACACATGCACTGTTTAGAAAAATCTCCGTCCACATAACGCAAAAACGCAACTGAAGAGCTGTCAAAAGCATGCCAAGCCAACAGGCGGAAGATGCAAGAAGATGTTGGCCAATCAGAAGCCTGAAAAAAAAACGTTACCGGAAGACTACCTCCCAACTAGAAGCCCGACCGCCCACGTTAGCGGTGGGCTCTGTATCGTGGCAGTGTTTGATGTACCAGTGACCTCCATAGCACATTGTGACACATCTGTTCCATAATACAAAAAAGAGTAAGTGTACATTTAGGTGTAAACATGTAAAAAGTCCTGCTAAAGCCTGTTACCAGTACTGTTTTGTCCACGTCTGCCATTGCAAGAAATTTCGCCTCATTTGTGACGCCTCACAAAGGAGATAACGGCGCACACTCTGGCTTTACCCGCCGAAAACTCTGTTCCCTGTCTTCATGACCACACACAAACAGTGCTTCCAAAAGTCTTCAACCTGGCCAGATCTTTCCTGAAGGTCGGTTTACAGTGACCTAAAATGCTGTTTGTGTATGGACAGAAGGCCAAAACGCATAGAAAAAGCAAAGTTTAAAAAAATACCCGTGGACTAGGCCTCAGTCTTCTAATGCGGGCCCAGAGACTCAGAGAATCACCTTGCCAATATGTTTCCCTATTTTGCTAAGATTGTTCTGCTTTCCTGACCTGTCTTGACTGAGGGCAGCAACATGCTGTGACAAAATAAACAGGAAGTAAATTGCTCTCGATCAGTGACTCAGCTTCCTGTGTGGTAGTGTGGTAGGAGATGTCAAGACCACATTGATATTCTGTGCTCTCTGTCCTATGTAAACAGACACATGCAGAGACACATGTCATGAATTGACTCCTGGCCCTTAGCTGTGACAACAATGTTTTTTTATAAGTTTTATAAGCAGTTTGTAAACCAGTGGTTCCTAACCTAGGGGTCAGGGCTACCACAAGTGGCCGCAAGATAAATGCCAGGGGTCTTGAGATTATGAATAAGAAAAGGAAAGCAGGATAAAAAAAATCTGCAAGCCTTTTAAAAATTATTGAAACAAAATGGGGACAAATCTTTAGTCTTTAGTTTAACTGGTTACGGTGGGTATAAAGATGGTTCCCGTGTGAAAATGTACCTATAATATCATTATTCCAGTTTTGTGTGTATACGTTGCAAATTCCTAAATAAACGTGTTTAATCAGATTTTCCAAAACGGCAAATATGGCGCCAGGTACTGAGCAGTCTGAGAAATAAAATGACAAAGAAAATTAAGTAACTAGAGTTAATTGTGGATAATTTACACTCATAATAAGATGAGTAACTTCTTAACTCTCATCTCATTTTTCTTTCAGTTTTATGGTGAAACTGGAAAACCCCTGTATAGTCTCAGCAAAGGTCACACAGCATGAAGGTATTACAGTGCCATCTGCTGGATTTGAGCAAACTACCCATGTTGTACTGGATTAACTGGAGACACACAAACTGTTGAAACCACCTCTGACATCTCACGGGGTGGCGCTCTTTTCACACTCCTAACCCAGTAATTCATTATATACTGTTCCTTTCTTTCCCCTCTCACGTTCTCTCACATTCCCACACTCCAGACTCCACTGAAATGTTATCACATGTATCTGTACAGCTGTGTTGGGTAAACAGTGTCATCCACGAGCCAAGTTAGGTCATTTTATCCTTTAATGCGGCGTATGATTCTGCTATTAAAAGCTGTATGAGTAAAGTGCACTAATGAAATACATGCAGCTATGACAAAATAACCCAAATTAGCCATCAATCACTCACAGCGTCTCCTTCTCTCTTCACATGTGTTTCATATGTGTGACGTGATTTAGGATGAGACTTGTTCTGTTTCGAATAATGCTGCCATTGGAGATATTGTATGTATCTGCTGTGGGGAATCGTATCATTCAGGTTGTGTGACTGATTTGACTGCTGTCTCAGCAATGCAACATTTTCATTCTTATCTGCAGATGTATTGTTGTCGAGACCTGTCTCAGCATTATTATGTAGCCACGGCAACAGCTCACAACTTTGTCTGTTCCTCGTCTGTGGGTCGGATGACTCAAGTGACTGGTGCAGCAGAGGCGACTGCTTAGGATCAGCTTTGTTTTGATTCTGCAGGACGATTTATGGCGATGCAAAAGTAGAAAGTAATGCCTTTGAGGTATCAGCCAAAGTTGTGTGTGTGTGTGTGTGCATGCATTTCTTGCATTTCCCTTGTAATGGTTACTGTTTATTGACCTCATCTTACTGTTTGTATCTTCTGCATGCGCACAAGTAAATGTTGTGAAAGATGACATTTCCACTGTGCTTCGGCATCTGCAACCAGTCAGCTAGCTACCATCATAAGTGTGGCCTCGGTCATACCATATGTTGAAATGGCACCGAAAAAAAGCACACCAAACTGTCACAGTGCAGTCCCACCCTCCTGGTGACAGTCTAGTCATGAGTTCAAAATATGACAGTTTACGGCTCAGATCAGGTTCAGGGTGGCTTTTATGGAGCTGTGTTCAGCTCCAGAGCAACAAAGACAATCTTAGTGGTGAGATCTTGAAGAAATCCACTCCTTGGTTTGGTGAAGCCCTGCGCGAGCTGCAGCTACAGGTGATGTGGCAGTAATTTTGTGCCGTGGTCAGTCATTTGGCTCTTTGCTCTATCATGAAAGGTTTAGGGTGGAGCCCCACTCCTCTGCTCTTCTGTCTCGACGAGTACAACCTTGGTTAACAGTGATTTAGGGTGAGGTGTTCTTCTCTAACGCCCAACAAGCAGAACAGTGGTGGGTGATGGGAGGGAAGAGGACAGTGAATGAAAGATTAAATGATAAAAATAGTCTCTGGTGTACAATTGAGGTCTTGGTTGAAGAGACAGAAGAGTAGAATAAAGTGAAGACTGCATGGAGGGATGATGAGTTGGACATCAGGGAAGTGTGGGGAAGAGGGAGGGGGTTGGGAAGCATAAACAAAACATTAGGAGCAGAGGTGGACAGATGATGAAGAGCCTGAAATAAAATTGCTAACTCAAACCCCAGAGGACCACGTCACCGCCTCACATACAGCAATCCAGCCAACTGGGTCCATCTAAGCCTGATGTCACATACACAGCTTACTCTCTTTAACTCTCATGCTTTCCTTCCACAGCCTACTTCTCACACTGGCCCATGTTTCATCTTTACTTTGTTAGCCTCTTTGAGCTTCCTCTACCTTTTATCCTTCTTCAAAGCCTGATGAAAAAGCTTTCTGTCTACTCACAATAAAACTTCCCTATAAACTGACTCTATTTCCCATCCAAGGAGACATATATGACATATGCCCTTGCTATTTTTGTACAACACAAGAAAATAATTATTTTGTTTAAAAATCTGAAACGTATGATAGTAACTATATAAGTATATAAATAAATATAGGTGATAGCAAAATTCTTCAAATTTGGTTCACATGGTATAGACAAACAATCCAGGATGTGCGCTCGGGAGGGGGTTAGAGAAATCATAGACACGATGTCACGTTAGCTTACACATGTACATTTTCAGTATTTTGAAAATAGCAACTTTCTGTAAACATTGAATATTTCTGTTTAAGTGAAAATTTGTTTGTGGCCCTCATCCTTGCATTTTCCAACCCTTTATTTTTTTTACCACACGCAACACTTTGATAGACATCTGTCGGCCCTACGTAAAACACGGAATTCCAATGAGAAGCGGCAGCTGGTAGCAGCGATAACGCTAACATAGACAACACAATTTTAGTTAGTTTTAACTGTTACAGGACAAATTATCTGTGTGTCCTAAACCATCAGTTGGCAGCACCGGTTAAAAACACAGAAGCCCTCACACAAACGTTAGCATAAAAAAAGAAGTAATGTTAACATAAACATTTTTTTTCTTATTTTTGTATTATTAAAATTGTTTAACAATGATAAATCCACAATTTTTTTGCCATTCAGAAGAAGATATTTTTGTGTGCTGCAGAGAAAATTGTTAAATGTGAGGACTTTGGAAATTCCTTTTGGAAGTGTTAAAGTGCAGAGTTTATTTTTTCAGAAAATGAAGTACTTGAAAGCAATTATAATACATAAGAGGCACAAATTAGAGATAGAATATATGGCTCTGCATTTTGCAGGTTAGAGTCATTTTTCATTTCAAAGTGGCTGTGTGTGTGTGTGTGTGTGTGCGTGCGTGCGTGTTTCTGTTTGCATGTCACTGTACGATTGTAATTGTGAATTTCAAATTATGTTTTTACCACAATTTGATATAGCCAAGGGGACCATCAACAGCTTTCAGTGATCATTCGAACTTGTTCAACTCTTCAACTATTTGTATTATTCCTGGACTGTGTTTCACCAAAAGTATTTATTGTACTGAATTCTCTGCTGTTGACTCATAAATAATTGCTGTGTGTTTATAATCAGAGCCTTTCCTGTTTGGAACAGAGAGGAAAAGACACTTAAAGGTTGATTGTGGTCATAGAGACGTGTATGTGAGTGTGTCAGTGTCTTTGCATGTGTGTGGTGGGTAAGAAATGGCCAGAATTACACCAGATGGAATATCTTTCTTTAAAAAATAATTAATAGATGATTTCGCCATGTAGCCTGTACATGCTGAGTTGGACCAACACTTCACGTTTTGTTCCTACAGCTAATTTAAATGAAACTCAGTGATCCATTCTGTTATTTTTTACCCTAATATTAAGTAATTGGGTCATCACACCTTTGTGAAGCTACAAAACCATTAAAGCAATGGACAGCACACTCTAATTCATATCAACGTTTAAAAATCAAATCAATACAAATTTCCTGCCAGCTGGCTAAAATTTGGGAAACCCAATCATGGGAATGTGCAATAGACTATGTAAAAAGCCAGATTAAGATCAACAGCTGCATTCACTTCATTAATATTCTTCCTAAAAAGTCTCGGCCAGCCACATTTCAAGTATCTGTATCAGCAGGCTGCATATGGTGTTTGGTTCTCTCTGTAGCTGTAGTTTTTCCTCCTGATTTCATTATTTCTTCTTTCTCTGTTCAACCAAGATTGCATTTCCT
Source organism: Perca flavescens (assembly GCF_004354835.1). Classification (NCBI taxonomy): domain Eukaryota; kingdom Metazoa; phylum Chordata; class Actinopteri; order Perciformes; family Percidae; genus Perca; species Perca flavescens. The sequence continues at coordinate 15,207,758 of NC_041348.1, forward strand.
TTGTCATCATTCATTGCAGTTATCAGCACTCCAATCAATCACTTTATTTGCCCCGTGAGGGCTATTGGTTGTGCAGGGATGATACAGAAACACAAGATAATAAAGCAAAACACAAAACACATGATATAAATACAGAATAGAAATGGGTATAAATAGAACACTAAATGTTTTACACAATTTAAAACAAGGTTAAAAATGTGTTAAATCCTGAATAATAATACAAATAAATACAAAATATATAGACTTTCTTGAATGGCTATATGTGCTCATGTCATCTATTCCTTACAAAGTTTAGTTGAGAGATGGCGGAGGGTAGATGGGAGGGACATGATCTTTGGCTGTAGCTCCAGTGTGTTGTGAAACTTGGCAACAAAGCTAACCATCTTTTCCAGACAGAGACAAAGTTGATAAAAACATACAGTAGAGAGGTGGAGGATTTATTCATGTGTTATTATGTATGCCATAACTTTGCCAAACTGTCTCCCACTATCTTTTCAATTTTTCTCCTTCACTCTTACTGCTTAAACAAGCTGCTTGGCTGTCAAACATATAGCATGACATAGCACACAGCTGAAACACAAAGACAAATCCCAAAAAGAAAGAAAAAGAGAACATCTGGACATATAACTAGCTAACTAGCATGTTTATGGTTACATTTCAAGCCAGTTGGGTTGCAGTCAAATTGTTTTATTTATTCTTTGCAAATAAAGATGACCACTCAAACTCTATCTGCCAGCATTCAGACTTATTGATTTTTCAGATACTGCCATTGATTCAACAGGTTGTGTGCTGGTGAACAAAAGGAACCATTACGTGTGCCAATTCTTCATGCAACCCAGTTTAAAAGCATGTATTGTTAATACATAAAAGAGACATGTTGCAGTGGTTTAAACATTTAAATTAAATCTGAGCTGCAAAGTTTCCCCAGAAGTTGTTTAAAATAGTTTGCCATCAAATCTCTTTTGAGGTTGAAAATTAAGCAAGAACAACCTCTGATATGAATTGGTGTGTGCATCTCCTGCTCTATCACTTCCTAATCAGAGTGCTTGACCAGCTAGAGGGCGTTGTGTCTGAGGCGAGGTTACCATGCAGCAAAATTGCCCTTAAATTACACTGATGCAAGCTTGTACTGTCCCTTTTCAAGGTCCTAAATCCTCATAATCGAGATAAAGACACTGTTATTTAGCGCCACACCATAAGATGAAATGCAGTTTAGCAAAACGTCTGTCTCCTACAAAGTATACATCCCAGAAAATATTGGCCTGTGTCTTCAAATCATACCGTAACCAAAAGTAACTAGTTTTTGTCCCAGATTAGTTTCTATAAAATGCTCCTAGCAGGCAACTGTTTTTCCTCACAATTCAAAATTTAGTCCACATGATATTAATATAATGCACAATGATTTTATTTTTTAAGATGTCACATGTTTTAATTACACCAAGACTACAACTCCCTGGCTGATTGCATTTAAGCTACAGACAAATACGTATCCAATTAACTTCCTATTTTAAAAGGGCATGCGTGAGTCAATTCCAATGACTCCAGTTCTCATTTATTACACTGATGAGCGTTGAGTCCACTTTTTCCTCTTTTGGCAAGCATGCAGAGAGTCATTGTTCAGCAAGGAGGAAGAGAGAGAGAGAGAGAGAGAGAGAGAGAGAGAGATACATTACCTGGCCAAAATTATGCAGACACTTGAGTATTATATCCATAAGAGATGCCTTCAGCAATAGGTCCCCCACTGTTCTGACTGAAGACAATCTCTTCAGCCTCTGTGAGTGCTGGTGGACCCCTCCTGTTTTTTTGGGCTTCAGATTTTTTTGTTTTAGGCTAAAATGGAGTTCGAATTTGTTCATTAAGCACAAATTTACTTAAGACTTACATGCATAAGTGCATTTAGTGTTATTTTCATTTCAGTGTTGGTGCTGCCAAAGGTCTCCGGTTTAGGGGCTCTAAAATGCCAGAGCAGTGTGAATGAGGTGTAAACATAGCAAAAGATATTTGTTTTTAAAACAATGTAAATGTAGCCTTAGTCAACCAGAGTTCAGGTTGGAACTCAGAGTTTGTCAAACCTACTTTCTGAAATACCCCTCAGGCTTAAACCTGCGTTATGAGTGAGGATTGGCCTGTCTTGCCACACATCAGTAGGTTCATATAAGGATTAAATGTCTACAGATCTTTCCAACTGCCAAAAATATGGTGGTCAGATTTGTGATGCAAAATGCTGATAAAAGCAAGTAAACACAAAAGCACACACAGGTGACCCTTATCATGGCAGAGAGTCTATTAACAGAAACAATGGACCATACACACACACTTGTACTGGAAGACACAGGCAGATAGAAACGCACACACCAAAAAACATACCAACAGCAAGATGGACGTCCAACAAACACGCCTCCACATCTGTTTTGTTTTGGAATAATAAACCTCTTCCTGTTAGAGTGATGAGATGATGACAGTCAGCGCACATGTCAGCTTGTTTATCAGAACTCTACTTATTAGAGCACAAAGTGACATGAATGCACAATGATTAAAGGTCCAATATGTAATATATTTATTGTAATAAATCCAAAAATGACCCCAGTGCGTCATCAGATATTAAGGAAACATGCTCAGTTGTTTTGCTTTTCTGACAACAATGCTAATGCCAGTATTTTCTCCTTTTGAAATTTCCGTTCAGTGACAGAATTTCTGTTTGTGTTTTGTTTAAGCCGGGTTGCCAGATATATCGGTAAAAACGTAAACCCAGCGCTCTACAGCTGTAACGTTAGTACAGCCATGAAAGCAGCTAACAAACAAACGGGATAAACGGAGATAGATTCTACCCGACCTAAAAAAAACCGGCATGTTTCTAAGTTGCGTGACCAGAGACGTAACACACCCCGGGTAAATATTGGAGATGTATTTGAAAGATGGAGACAGCTTAGAGCTTACTCTAAGCTACTCTAAGTGTACGCACATTGAATTATATAGCTAGAGTACCCAAGTTGGTTACTCGCAAAAACAATTGAGACACAGCCAGTAAAGTGATCCTGACTGGTCCTGGCTAATGCCACCATGTTAACCCTGCTAACTGCTAATGTTAACGGAGGACCAGCCAAGCGGGCCACGGCTGTTTGCAACATGTAGCCGAAGAGAGTAGGCCTGTAAATAGGGAAGATATGACCGTGAGTTTGCAGTGTGTTTAGCGATTATTGCCATAATTCTAATCCAATAAAGTGTGTTCAGTCGGGTGGACAGGACGGCAAGGTAGTGTTATTTTTAGCAGTTCTCACCATAAATCTAAGCCGAGGAAGTGTGTCTGTCCGTCGAGTGGAGGGGACGGCGAGGTTGTTGTGTTTTTAGCGGCTCCTACCATAATTCTAAGCCTAGGGAGTGTGTCTGTCCGTCGGGTGGAGAGGACATCGAGGTTGTTGTGTTTTTAGCAGTTCCTACCGTTTCTAATCCAAAAATGTTTGCCTGTCAGTTGGGTGAAGAGCTCTGCGTCAGCACAGGCTTTTATGACTGTCAATATAGCCAGCATCTAATGTTAGCTACTCCGCTTTGCTGTGAAGTAATGTCTAACTATGTGAGACAAGCATCTAGCAACATTGTTGTGGATGCTGCAGTCTCAGCCTGGCAACCGAGTCTGGGGAGGAGGGGGCGGGGGAGATGACTCTCTCCACTATTTTGAATTTGTACTGCAGTAACTATTTTAAACACTAGCTATCAGTATTACATATTGCACCTTTAATGAGAAGACAGAGTCTTGCATTATTTCTCGTAAATGGACACTTGATCCTGTTGCTAACTACAGTTTTTGGTTCACTCTCAGCACTCATCAGTCTCATCAGCATTGTTTTCAGTAACAGCTGTTGCTATGCTATGCTACCTGCCTAGCACCAAAATACAGAAGGACAAAGTTAGCAACTAGCTAGCTGATGAACATTTAGCAGCTATAGAGCCAGATTTTCCGCTCAGTTTGTGGAGACCAAAAACAGATGAAATTAATGCTAATGTTGTTTTAATTAGTTCTCTGTGCGCTGCTTTTGCGATTGCTGCATTCAAACCTGCCCAAACTAACCACACCAAGGGGGAAAACAAACCACTCTAAATGAGGCAGGTATGACTGCCCCCGATATAAATCTTGTGAAAGTAATACAAAAAACAACTACATTAAACGCAACAAGTAACCGGAATTATTGAAAATAACTTTTAATTTCCTTGGCATTAGCATTGGATAAACTTTACATAACATGTACATTAAAACCTCCAACCCACCCGAAATATTGGTATAGTCAAATGCAACACATAAATAACCAGTTGATATAATGCACATCTAATTGTGGAATACTTGGCATATAGTGGTCAGTAAAGCTCTGGTGGGAACCAATCATGTACAACAACCATTGTTTTTTAATTACAATGCAATTAGATTATGAGACATTCTTTTTCTATGATCTCATGCCCACACGTATAACATCTTTAACCCTTTGTTAAGTTGTCTGAAAGATTTAAAGTGTCTGTATCTATTGCCTGTATCCTGCCCGGTTTAGTCCACAGCACAACATTGTTTTTCTGTTAGCTAAGAACTACACTGGCCAAGCAAATACACACCTATTTCTACCGAACAGGCCTGCAATATAAATCTTCCACCAAGACTGTTGAAAGCCAAAAAACACAGTGAGCTCAAATTGCACATAACATTGATGTTCTCCATCCATTTCCAAGCTGTAGCTGATTTGTTTATCTCTCTCTCTCTCTGAAAAGATGTAAATGAACGCATCTATAGGCAGCTGTAGGAAAGTCCCTGTTGTAAGTTATTGAGGAACTCAATTTTAATGTCCCTGAACTGATGTTTTAAAAAAACGTCAGATCTCATTCAAATGAAAACAAAAACTTTCTGGAAAGCTGTGTTGCAGTAGACTGTTCTGTTGTCTGGATTATTTCAGACTAATGCATGCTTGCTTTTCATCCAGGACTTTTGTATTTTCTTTATATCAGCCAGTCAAAAGCTTACAGATGTGCCTCTTCACTATAATGTAAAAAAGGAAAGGCTAATCACTTTTATTCAGCTAATTTAAGTGTTAAACCTTCAGTCATAAAATGCTTGTGGGTTAATGTGATTGCTCAACACAGCCTGTATTTGATTTACAGGGTGACGCCCAGCTTATTCTCTTTCAACAAGTCTCTTAACAAAAGCAGGTATTGATCATGTTGTAGTTTATGGTTTCAAAATAGGAATTCACAGCTGTTCACTGAAAATGGTGTGTAGGAATGTTATTGTGGCTCATATGGACATATAAGTGGATGCACGTGTACGATCTCTGTTTTTAATTTATGCATCAAACGCATTTTCTACACATATACATTTATATATATAGCAACTTTAAACATCTCAAGTGCAAATGTGCATTTTACTACACTACATTTGTCCGACAGCTTTAGTTACTTTTCAGATTACAAATATTTCACATCCTTCCTGTCCAGTAAAAACCATGTATCTCCAGATTTGGTGATTTGAAATGTGAATGTTTCTGATAAACTGAAAGATGAAATTTTCCTTTATGGGTTGAACAAATTATTCTACTTCTTAAGCTAAATTAAGTCTTTAAAAACCCTCTTGGATTAGCTGGAAAACCCATCATCACAAAGCTGAAACCAGGCTGTTTTTATAATGAAAAGTTGACTTTTTAGAGATACGTGGTTCTCACAGGACAGAAACGCTACAAATATATGGTGATCTTATTAAACATGATGCATTGCTGTAGATTAAACTACCCAACAGTTTATAAAGCAGTTCCAATTAGCCCAACCTTAAACATATACAGCAATGAAATGCAACATACACATTAATTCAGCAGTAATATTAATCCACAAACATCATATAAATAGGAAAACACTGGCAGGAAACATTTTACTGCACAATGAGTACTTTTACTTTCAGTAAATTTTTCAGAAAATTCATACTTTTTGTAAAGTAAGGTCGAATGCAAGACTTTTACTTGTATTGGAGTATTTTCACAGTGTGTTTTAGTACTTTTACTTTATTAATGGATCTGCTCTTCCACCACTGGCATTATGTGTGAATTTGCTTTGTTTACCATGTCAGACATCTCATGACTGTGCATCCTGCATACCCTGAAAAGTAAACAAAGAAGCCACTCATCCAACATCACTCCCCCCAGGCTGTTTCAGGAAGCAATCAGAGCATTGTTATTGTTTCAACCAATACTGTGGTGTACTCTGCACACACTACTTAATTATAGTTTTTAGTGCGTGCACTTTAATACCTGTCTGTCTTTATGACTCTTTTCACTCGGAATGCTCTGTCTACCTAAAACAACTCACCCAGCAACATGTATGCACACGAAGAATTCACCAAACACTGCTAACACACCCACACAGTCCTCTCAATATTGATTGTTTCATCTCACAACCTTTTGAAAAGAAAGCATCTAAACGTCAGTGATTTACAAAAGTCTCTAAATTGACATACAGTAGCTTTGTTGATTTATACTTGCAGCTGGAGATATTATTAAAAATATCACAAATGCCAACTCAGCAGGTCACGCCGAACCTGAATATTCTATATGGGGGGGGGGACCTTTCCACTTAGCTGCTAAATCCCACTGAAGCTAAGAATTACGATAGGACAGGAACCAGTAAAACTCTATAACATGACACAGGGACGTGTAGAGAGCCAAGATAAACCAGCTCGTCTTCTCCTCCCTGCTTTCTCCTCACTCTCTAGAGCACCTGGCTGCTCTGAAGATCGCCAGCTGGAAGAGACCTGGAGGCCAGAAAGAACTAGTTGTCTTTTGTTAAAACTCAATAGAAAGAATTAGGATAGATTGAAAGAAAGGGCAGGACGGGACAGATGAGTAACTGGAGGATGAGGAGAGGGGGAAAGGCCAGCAAATCCTAGATGCGTGAGAAGAGAGGAACGAGCAGGCTGCAGTGAGTCATCTACCATCCCAGGGCAATAATGTGACTGTTATCACTAGTCCTCCACAGACTTGACCCAACTTATTTGAAAAATTCTCATTACGTAACAGTAAGTTTCTTTCCCATTGCTTTGCTTCCCACATCTTCAGTTATTAAATTATCTAGAAAAATAAAAAGCATTTTCCTTTACTGACTCTAAATTGGTTGTAGGCCTTTAAACAAAACCACAAATGATTTTCCAATGACACATAGAAAAGCCCTGTTTCAAAAGAATAGTTTTACATTAGAGAAATACACCTAAAATACACACTACGCTCTTTTTATGAGTTTTATGAGAAGATTTTTGCCACTCTCATATTAATATGAAGCTATTATGCCAAGAGACGGTTAGCTTAGCTTAGAATAAAGACTGGACCGGGAAAACAGCTAGCCTGCCTCTGTCTGAAGGTGACAGAATTAAAGTGTAAAAACACTATGTTGCTGGACTATTTCTTGCCAGTCACTTCCTTTAGTCGTCTTCACTGCTACAGTAGCTAGCTCATCCCCCCCCCATTTCCAGTCTTTGTGCTAAGCTAAGCTAACCTTCTCCCGGCTGTACTTTCATATTTACTGTACAGACATGAGAGTGGTATCAATCTTCTCATCCAACTCTCAGCAAGAAAGCAAATAAGGTTTTTTTCCAAAAATGTAAAACTGTTAATTAAACATCAAACAGACAAAAACAGGACTAAGCTTATTGCGTTATAATTAGCTTCAGAGTTTTTGTAAACACACCCTGATTAGATGGGTAAAGCAGTGAGTTGGAATTCATCATGGTGCAATCTGAGTGACTAGAATCTCATTATAATTCGAAAAGTAATTTAAAATGCTAGATGTGATTTATAGGCATCATAACCTTAATTACAACATCATGTATTCTTTGCATGACTGAACTGCATCTTTCACCACGCTGTGTGCAGTGCATTGACAGAGAAATAATAAAACTGCTAAAATTTGTTTTTAGGGAATTTTGTTTTCATGCTCACAAACAAAAAAACACACCTCTACACTGCCAGACTTTCAGCATGCCCATACACTTAAAAATTATTCCTTATCAGATGATTTCTTACTTTGTCTGTCGAGGGTGGGGATAACCCCCCTTGTGTGAGTTACAGATCATGAAAATTGTAAGCGAGCATGTTGGCAGCAGTACATACACTGAATTCAGAGGAAAAGTCATCCTTGCATGGGAAAGAGATGCTTTCGTTGCTGAGAACCGGCCAGAGAAAACCCTGCCTGGGCCCAAAGGAGCAGCTGGGGGAAATACTGAGTCACAAACAGCACAAACACAAACTCTCTCCCGCAGCAGTCCTGACCCTTTGGTTGGACTGTTTTTTATTAACAGTGGCGTCTAGACAGAGTTCAGCACAAAAAGGGCTATGAGTTGACCCAGCATACTGTTGACACAGCCTGAGGAGAGAGGATGTAAATGATGGCGTTTCCTCGGCTTCTGAGGGCACGACCGGCAGAGATACTCCAGGAAAAAAAAAAAACCCTCCTCTCAGCCACACACACAGGGGAACACCCCCCTGAACCTTCTGGTTCACCAAACATATCAAAGTGTCAGTTCCAGTCGCGCCGGAAATTAATGAAAAGAAGCACAATAGGTGAAGGCTGGAGAGCGTGTAAAGAAAAGAAGAACAAATGGATGCAATGATGGATGTAGCCAACTATCATGAGACACATCAGTAGAACAACAAAGAGCTTTATTTAAAAAATGATCTGCACAGCAATTAAGCATATTCACATAGGCCGTAAAGGAAATTAAGTGAAACATTTAACAATAACAAAGAAATTCCCTAGAAGAATATTTGGAAGCACACTGCTACTGCGCGGGGAGACTGCTTCTCATGTACCGTTAAAGGTGCTGGCACACCAAGTAGACCGTTGGCCGTGGGTCCAAGTCGGGCCGACGGTGAGCGCCCGTCGCCCTAGTTTTTGCAGTGTGTCGCGCACCGAGAAGCCGGTAGCGAGAAGCCAGGAAGAAGACATCCTCACAATGACCAACATAATATTTGAGTACAGTCACAGAAAGAGTTGATTATAAACAGTTAGCGTGTACTCAAGTACTGTACATAAAAACAAGGTATTTATACTTTACTTGATTGTTTGATTGTTGAAGGGATATTTCATTGTTGGAAAGATGAATATATCTTTAAATTGGGTCACTTATGTCATAGAAATGTGATTTTTTTTTTAAATTGGTGCCTTCTAGGCTGAGATAAGCTCATATGGATGAAAGACACCAAATCCCAGGATGCACTTTGCTGCTTAGAGTCCACTCCCAAGCCACGCCTACCATTTACAGACAGACAGACAGTGAGGCAGCATTCAACTTAACTCAAGTGTGTTTTATTGTCATTTCAACCATATACACGAAAAAACGTTTCACCGTGGCTCAAGTGGTGTTACACATTTAAAATATATAAAAACGACATACGAAACAGGCTATATTTAGTGCACACACAGTATATGCTCCGTAAAGTTCAGCTAACGCATACTAGCATTAGCGCTTGGTGGGCTGTAAACACCGAGTATAAACACAGCCGTAAATTTACGTGGAATGTAGAATGGTCGGCATTTAACGGTCACAAACTACACCAGCAGTTAGCAGTTAGTTAGATACAAATCACCACATTTCTGCACCAGTCCGTGTTAACACAGCCCACCTCCACTACTCAGCGACAGAGCAGCAGGCCTGGTAGCTGGATAGTCCGGTACACTGTTGTTCAGCCATGTTTCCATAACAACAAAAACACAGCAGTCTCTGAACTCGCGTTGGGAGTTCAGAGACTGAGTCTCTGTAGGAGGCGAAGCTCACATAGTGTGGCGAGTATTCCGTCTGTAATAAAGTGTCCTGTATATTCTCCGATCTGTACCAATGTATCCCAGTGGTACACATGTGCGGTAGTTTGAATGGACATAATGTTGTAAAAGTGTGTAATGTTTTCTGCTGACAAGACCATAGACAGTATAGAAAAGACGGAGCATGTTTAAATGCCGCGAAGCTTCAAGATGGCTGACGCTCGTTTTGCTTCGGCAAGCTTCAGGTAAAGACGACAGTCCAACCACCTATGGACGGGTTGAAAACATGCGGAAGTAGCTCCTGCTACTGGCTGTAGTCCATTGCCTCTGGGCCAGACCCACAATACAGAGATCTCTTGTCTCAGGGGGACATGAGGGAGGGAAGCACGGTCATTCGAAAATACTACCGTGTTTCTACTGATACAAAGCTTAATGCTAAATTGGTGAAGTATCCCTTTAAGAAGATAATATTGTATTTTTACCCCATTGCAATTATTTGACAGCTATTAGTTTCAGGTTAGTTACCTACTGTACAAAATATATGATGATAAAAACATTATTTATTTTCATAGATTAAACTACAGTTACAGTAAAGTAGTTAAAATGAGATCAACCTCGACCAACTACAAAAGTAAAATACTGCTTACTTATCAGTAACAGTTACTTAAAGATTTAATAATCATATAGCCTACTGTAACAGTCACAGGGCAGGGACATTTATCTGCTGCTTTGATACTTTATGTACATTTTGCTGATAATACTTCTGTACTTCTTTCTTCCTGAGAGTTAGACGAGAAGATTGATTCTACTCTCATGTCTGTACGATAATTATGAAGATACTGCCAGCAGCTGGTTAGCTTAGCTTAGCATAATGACTGGAAACAGGGGAAACAGCTAGCCAGCCTCTGGTAAGATAACAAATTAGTGCTATGCTAAGTTAGCCAGCTGCTGGCTGTAGCTTCGTATTTACCACACATGAGTGGTTATTAATCTCATCCTTGTATATCTTTTCTTTTATGTAACATTTTATATGTTACAGGGTTTCAGTTTACTGGAGACAAACATGTACTGTATACAATATACAAAACACAATAGCTGAAATAGTCTGCCTGACAATCTGTCTAGCTTCTACTTGTCATAGATAAAAGAAAGAAGAATAAATGAATCAATAAATGACTTTATTCATCTGCTGGTATTATCAGTAGAGCACACTCTCCCTCTCTCTGTATCCTTCCTCTTGTCTGTATGTCTGTTGCTAAACATTAGAGACAAATGGTCATTCCTCTTGTTGGATGCCCTCCAACACAAACATTTATTCAATCTTTACATTAACTGTTGTTTCCTCTGACTGGATTGTTCCCTTAAAATCTAAGATGCGATAAAAACTTTATTATCAGTAAGAAAGGGTTGTTTTACCACATACACATCCACAACACACACACACACACACACACACACACACACACACACACAATGAAAAATACATGTATGATGGATGAAGTAGAAAAAAATATTTCTGTAGATTATGACCTAAATTCATTAAAAACATATGTGGAAAGTTACAAAGTTGTATTCTAAATGCAAATGAATCAATAATTTCCACATTTTTATTTAACTCTTTGCCTGATTCATTTTACCAAACCTTTATTTTTACAGCTCTGGCTGAGGACCAGTTGTAATCAGCACACAGTTGATTTTAGAGAAGAAAAAAAAATCATCATTATACCACAAATCATGCACAGCTCTCTGTGACAATGAGAGAACCACACCCTCAAACTGTGAATCAGCAGGGAAGATGAGATCTTTTAACTAAAAACACCTTATTTCAGGATGTGGGCTCTGGTGGCTTTTCATCGATCATACTAAATCAAATGATTAGACTTCCTGGAACGGTGAGCTTCTGCATAATAACAACAGTATTAATGTTCTCTTTTCTGGCACACAGTGCACTTGTTTCTAAACGCAAATGCATAAAGGAGTGGATTCAGGCAGCTATTCACAAATACCAGTGCTCCAACAATGTCCGTGCTGTCTGTGTAAAACTTAGACAGGCCTTCGTTTTTGAGAGAAACAGCAGCCACGCCAAGCACATTTGTGATATGATATGGCATCCATAGGACAAAAAAGGACACAATGATACTTGTGATCAGCCAGGTGGTCTGTGCATGGTTGAAGAAAGCTGCCTGGTTCACTTTTCTGTGAAGGCCGATGTATGAAAATGCCACGACAAAACAGCAAAGAAATCCCGTCAGGGTCTCTGTCAGCAGCACGGCCTCCTGCTGGGCCGTGGAAGAGTAGCGAAACTTGCAGTGTATCCAGTTCTGGTCTGGGGTCAACTGCCCAGTCACTAAAGCTGGAATCGACAGGATCATTGCAGCCAGGCAGAGCAGAACCAGCACCCTCTTTAATCCTACGTGATGGAAGTACCTCTGCAGGTACACCACCTTTAGGTAGCGCTGGACACTCAGCGCTGTCACTGTCATTATGCTACCATAAAGGCTGCAGTACATCAAATATGATAGGAACTTACAGGTCACCAGGCCCAGTGTCCAACTGTACAGTAAAGTGTAAATCCACAGGGGCAGGGGGAGCAGGCAGACCAGGTCTGATATGGCCAAATTCAGCATCAAAATCTGGCTCAAACTGGACATGTGCTGCCAGTTTGGTCTGAGGATGATCACAGCGATGTTTCCAGGAACTCCCAGCAGGAAACAGAGGGACAGCACCACTGCAGAGGCCAGACTGCTGGAGTCCCAGGAGGCAGGAGATGGATATCCAGGAGAGGAGGAGATGTTAGAAATGACCATAGTGGAGTTGGTGTGTACCATGCTGCAAACTTGCTGCCAGACAAGCTGAATGTGCACCGAGCGAGTGATGATGGAAAGTGTGTCAGTCAGTCGAGTTAGAGGAACAAGATGTTCCATTTGTATGCATTGCAAGAGGAAATGACAAAGAAACAGTATTATTTACATGCAAATGAAGTCCCATCTTCGTTGCATAGTTTTGCATGGCTTCATTATCTGATGCTTTTTTTCCAAATGATATTTCGGGCACAGGGAACAGCTTTCACTACAACACCTTCACAGAATGGAAACCATTGTATGATAAAAACTAACCTGAGGACTACTTTTCATATATAGATACTGCAACAGTGTCAACTCCACATACTAGAATAGGATAACAGTATTTGTCAAACATGATGTCAAAATCAAAGCATTTTTCCCACCCCAATCATTTTTATGATAAAACAACTAATATGTGCACACATGCTTTTACCCTAAATGTTTATACTACAATATATTATAGGCTATATATTCTAATAAACCTTCCATGTTTAAACAAAATAATCTCACCACAAGGTCCATTTTGTGTGTGTGTGTGTGTGTGTGTGTGTGTGTGTGTGTTGGCGTTTCACCATCTAATCAAGGAGAAAGGAGGAGTTCCTGCTCTGAATGAACTCTTGTTGCATCAAGCAGAGAGACACTTGGCAAAATAGAGGTTAAAATACAGGATCCCCAGGTGTGTGTGTGTGTATATATATATATATACAGAAATGTCACCTGACATAAATCTAAACTTACATTTTTTGACCACAAAAGCACCAGATAAACGCGCTCAAAGGCAACATTTTGTCAGTATATCTCTGTAAATAGCTTACATCTAAATTAATGTCCTACTATTGAAAGCGTCACTGTTCTGCGCGTATTCCCAACGTAATCAAAATATTTGCCGAATCCGAGAAAAAATACCCCAAAGTCTCTCCACATGGCTCCACTTTTGACCTAAAATGTAATGTCATGTATGATAATAACCTTCATTCATGCATGTCCCTTCCTGGCTGACTCCCCCCCCACCCCCACCTTCTGGCTGTTTGCTCTTCGCTTTTTTCTGCATCAGAGTGGGAAGTAGATTTCTTTGAGGACCTTGCACACAGCTTGTCCTCGCGCTCCAGTTTTTTTTTTTTTTTTTTTTTTTTAAGTAAATGATGGAAGCCAGTCTGCTGGAAGCCGTTTGGATGGAGAGGATTTCTTATTAATGAGAAGGACAACATTTACTGGAAGTTTATATTAATGTTTGCAGGTAAGACAACATTTGACATTTCCTATTTCTTTACAATCTTTTCAAAATAAAATCACACAACCATCTTTCCTCTTAATGTTGTTTATAAATGCTATGCTTTCTCTCTATCTTTTTTTTTAATTTTTTTATTGTTTTACCAGTACTGTTTCTTCTTGGGTTTCAGACTAGCTTACTTCTTCTCTAGGATGTGTAACTCTTTGAATATGCTAATAGAATAATATCATACTTCTAGACTTTATTCATATCTGAAAATAGTCAATGTCAGTGTGTCACTAAATAAAAGTTGCATGATAGCATTGCCTGTATTTTGAACTATGTATCATATACATTTAATTGCAGACACCTCGTTTGAAGTAAAGTAACATATAACAGTTACATTTTACTCCTCAGTGGTTTATTGTTTAGAAATTAAGCTTATGCGCCCTCTGCAGGCCACATAGTATATAAAAGCAACATCATATATAGTATGTGCTGTGGGAACAATCACAGGATTTTTTTCTCTTTGCCTGATAAAAACATAAGAGATGTTTGGATCCATGGTATTTCTTTCTTTCACCTTGGTATTTGAAATTGCCATATCTGTGTCTCTTTTTTCAGTGGGATGGGACTCAATCACTTCCTGTGTCTGCTGCTCTGTGCAGCAGCCCTGACAGTTTCTGGAGTTTTTGGTAAAGATGAGAACAGTGAGGCAAACAGGTGGGCCAGGCAGAGCCTCCCGGTGCTGCTGGACACACACACAGTGCCTTTAGACACTCCTTTGTTCAGAGGGCAGCAGGAGGATGAGGAGAGCGGAGGGACAAAGACACTCTGTGGAATAGAGTGTCAAAGCAGCCTACCACCTATGGACCAGACTGAGCAAGAGAGGATTCTGGGATATGAGACAATGTATGAGAATGGCACTCGCACACATACAGATATTAGTTTGCAGGCTTTCAACAAGATGTCTGCAGGAACACCAGCCCACTCACCAGCTCACACCCGCAGGAAACGGCAGGTTTATGGAGCAGATGGAAGATTTGTGATCTCTGACTCGTATTTCATCACCAAATATCCCTTCTCTACCGCTGTTCGTCTCTCCACTGGCTGCTCTGGAGTCCTGATATCCCGGAAACACGTGCTAACAGCGGCACACTGCATCCATGATGGGAGGGACTACCTAGGGAGTGCCAGAAGGCTTAGAGTTGGGGTGTTGCAGCTCAAGACTAAAAGTAGAAGAGGGGGTAGGAGGAGAGGAGGGCGGCGGAGGGCTGGGAGGAAAGAAGACGGTGAGGAGCAGGTAATGGAGGAAGGTGAGGAGCAGAACAGTATAGATGGAGATGTAGTGAGAGGGAGAAAGGGAGGCAGAGGCAGGAGACGCAGGGGAAGAAAAGAGGGTGAGGAAGGTGTAGCTGAGTTAGAGAGAGGAGGGAAACAAAGAAGTCTCAGCCGTATAAAACGTAGTGCTGAACCCAGGAAGCAGCCTGTCTTCCGTTGGACACGAGTCAAACAAACCAGAATCCCTCAAGGATGGATCCAAACCAAGAGCTCCACCAACTCAGTGTCCCCTGACTATGATTACGCTCTCCTGGAGCTGAAACGGCCCCTCAAACAAAAGTACATGGAGCTGGGAGTGGCGCCCTCTGCCACCGCCCTCACACGGATCCACTTCTCAGGCTATGACGCCGACAAAAGCCTGCTGGACGGGCGTGGAAATGAGAAGGTGGTTTACCGGTTTTGCTCGGTGGCAAACAAGTCTGAGGATTTGATGTACCAGCGCTGTGACGCGCAGCCGGGCGCCACAGGAGCAGGTGTTTACGTTCGTCTGAGGCAGGAAGTGGGAGAGGAAGGCAGGAAAGGGAAGTGGCAGCGGAGAGTGATTGGGGTGTTTACAGGCCATCAGTGGGTGGAGGTGGAGGGAGGTGAGCAGAGGGACTTTAATGTTGCAGTGAGGATTACTCCACCCAAATATGCCCAGATCTGTCACTGGATCCATGGAGATCCAAGTCTCTGCAAAGCGGTTTGACCGCAAAGCGATGGATCTAGAATTTGTTGTCAGTTTCAAAGAGATTCAAAGATCTGGGCTGAGTGTACAGTATAAAACGTTTTTTTTTTTTTAAGTCTTAAGA
Organism: Perca flavescens; assembly: GCF_004354835.1. NCBI lineage: Eukaryota > Metazoa > Chordata > Actinopteri > Perciformes > Percidae > Perca > Perca flavescens. The sequence continues at coordinate 15,223,717 of NC_041348.1, forward strand.
ATGGTTCTGAACTCTGACTTATTTTATTAAAAACTAGGACTTAGAAACTTTGTACAAAGAAGCTAACTTTTTAGCAAAGTATGAGTGTGAATCCTGAGTGCAGACTGAAGTGTTGTCAATTAAGGACTTCAATCATGTCTGCCCAAAATGCACTTCCTGAAGCACTTAGCACGCCTCCAAAGGTTATATGTCATGGCTGCATCACAGCTTCATGCTTCATGCACAACTTGTCGTAATTAATTAATAATTATATATACACCAAATATATTGCAGCCTGCAAGAAGAAAGCTTATAGAAGATTTCCCATACAGCATAATGACAATGTTAATAAGTGCTGTTTGGGGGTATTTTAAAAATCCTAAATGAGTTCATGAAGAATATAATAACGATTTTAAGACATACTTATCTGTGGAGGCACCATCAAATGTTTGTATGTGAATTAAGTAAACGTTTAATAGTTTATTTTTCCCCCCAAAACAAACAGCACATCATTACCATCATGTCATTACATATTGTATAAGAATGTGGGTATTAGAACAGATGTATCTTTTATTAATTATCATCCTACATTTCCAAAATATGGAAAGTGTGTAACCACTGCCTCAGCTGGTCATTCCTAACTAATGTAGCAGACCTCTGGAGCTGTTTGATTATTCATACATGGCAGAAGGCATAAGTGTAAGAATAAGAACAAAATTACTGTAATTTTTGACACATTTAAGACCAAAATTTCACTCTGAGCAGCGTCATACATACCAGCCCTGGAATTTTGAGTTTATCAGGCAAATCTAAGTCCAGGAATGCTGCACATGTCCCTGGTTCTGGATCTGTGGCCTGTTCAGCCATTTATCAGTTCATTAAGAGGATATAGGCAATCCTTGTGAATGAGTCACGAAGGGCTAAAAAAAACATGACAAAGTGTTTGAATTTGAGTTTCCTTGTCACCTTTTCTAAAAATCACATTTGTTTGTCTGTCTTTGAAACACCTAACTTACAGTATATAACTCTGAAACTTTAATTATGTAAAAAAAGAGTCCTTTGTTTAAATGTGTATAGAAACATACATAAGTGAAACCTGTTGGTCCTCATTTCACTTCATGTTAAAGGAATACTGAGTCCACACAACATATATATGTATTTTCTGATGTTTATAATATCTTGTAATTTTGTCTTATTTTTTAACTGAAATTGTCATGCCACAAACATATTTTCTTGTCAAAAGAAAGAATTCATGCTGACAACAAATAAAAAAGCAGAACAGTAAGTGATAAGCCGTGAGGGTAGTTTGTATCAGTGTATTTGTCTTTTATTGCATCTCATTTGGACTCACATGCAGGTGGGGGTGAGGAAGAAAGAACGATACCATCCATAATACCCCCCCTCCCTCCAAAAAAAAACAACAACACAGCCTTCATTTGAATACTTAGCAAACATTATTTATCCACATTATTGTTGTTATGTGTCGTCTTTATTTTTCTTTCAACACTTTGTTAATGCCACAATGGATTAAGATACAGTCACTTTTGGAAATAAACAACACACAGAACATCCAGCGTATACTTGAGTGCTTTACAGTGAGAGTCCTCAGGACTTCCAGTGGCAGTACATGAACAAATGTACCGACCGCTGCTGCGTCACTCAAAGAGGACTGAGGCCACATCCCAACCACATACACAAATGCTTCCTTGTCCCTTTGATTTCCACCCTAACATTAAGTCATCTTGTGTGGATACCGAGACAAGGAAAGAAGTATTCCCAGATTGACATGTGTCGCATGCTACGATGCAGTATCACTTCACACCAGCTGAGGGCCCAACAGCAAACACTTGGGGCAAAGTTTCCATTCAATACTGCCTCTGATTTCAGATTGAGGGGTATGTACAAAGAAGGCGGGGAATTTTTTTTGTCTACTTTCCTTATTTTTAACCATACAATTTGACATAACTAAAAATATATGATACATTTTTTTCCTCAAAATAAAGATTAAAGAAAATATGTATAATCCATTATTTAAAATAGTCTAATATGCATATGTCAATTTGAACACAGTTCACAAATTTTAGCATGTTTTATACAATCCCTAAAAAAACAAATTAAACTGAACACAATTTAATGTTTGATGATAAGTCCAGATTTGCAGTGCAAGTTGTTACCAGGTGCATTTGTTCTCCAAAAACTTGAAAGTAGACAGGTGGGAGGATGGATGGCCAAGCAGATATAGGTACAACCAAGTTTTTTTAATGACATAAACATAGCTCAGTATTAGTTTGGACAACAGGGGCAGAGGGGTGGGGGTGGGGGTTGGCCAGTGAAGTTACACACACCGAACACAATCCACATTTAACAACACAGTCCTCGTCTGGGAGATGCGTCAAGAAACCAACGTTTATCCACCATTCCAAGTCAGCTGATACATGGAAATCCAGAATGAATCTGAATACACATTTATTTATTTTTTTTGTTCATTTTCCATAGTATATTAAGTAAAGGATAACACTGAATTACACACACACCCACACACACATAAACTGAGTTTTGTTTTTCTGTATCTAGGGTTCACATTCACAGTTGTGCTACAACATTAGATAAGGAGGACAGGGCTTTTTTTAGGGTTGGCGGCTGGTAGGAGGTCAGAGGGCAAAGATCGTGGATGTAATGGCTGGTTGGCTGAAGGGGCTGGGGCATGACTGAGGGGAAGGCGGTGGGGGAAGTGCAGACATCCACATCCACAGAGCTCCAGACACACTGACAAACCTACAGAGGACAGAGAGAAAATGAAACTTGATTAAAAGAAGTGCTCTCAATAGAAATAGGTCAAGTCTAATTATGTATGCTCTGATAAGACGGACAGAGACTCAGATTCAGAAACGTAGAGACAAAAAAAATATGTTCAGACTGGCAGCCCAAGTCAGATTCTTGACATATGAAGTTTGTAGTTGCACTTCCATTAAGTTGGGGGGACTTGCAAGAGATAGAAGGAAAAACTGAAGCAGATATCCTAACTTTCAGTCAGTAGTGTGGGCCAAGCTGGATTTTATTTTTTTCATTGGAACCTCCCAGCCTGGTAAATTCACATCTTTCCACACCTCCAGTTAGTAGTAGTGCCAACCTACTGTTATAGATTTGTAGTCTCCAAGGCCAAGCCGAGATAATCCTGACGACAGCACTATGATCTCAGGTTATCCTCTCAGACCTGACAAAGCTCCCAGAGCAGCAGAATACATTATACAACTGTGTTCCCCTTTAAAACAAGATGTCTATTTGTCATTCAGATTAGATTATGTCTTTAGTGCAGACATGGGTTGTGAGCAAATCTAAAAAGTAATTTTTCCTTCTGAGATTGTTTCATTTTCTAGTATTTTCAAAGGCCTAAAGAGCTGAAAGTAAACATCACTTCCTTTAATCACCTTGTGACATTTCAGATTTTCACATTCAGGGTGCATTAACCCTGTTATCTTGCCAAGACTGCAGGATTAAACATGTCTCACATGTGGCTAATGTTTGGTACAACAGAGGATTCTGCTCCATAACATTTGCCATGACAAGCAAAAATAATACATATTGATTCTTTAAGTTGCCACTTCTTATATACCTTGGGGGTTTTTACAGGTCAGCCAGTCTACATGAAGTCCTTAATGTTGAGGTCATCCAGAGCGTTCCTCGGTGGTGCAGGCTTTCTGGGGCTCTGGGCCGCTCCGGGAGACATCTGCAGACATATCTTCTTTTAGCATTTAAACTCCTTTTGTCAGAGCAGCTGTAACCTTTATGTATGAAATGAGTGTGTATAATCCATTCAAGAGTGAGTGTGTTACCGGTGTTCCGGGAGTTGCTCCAGTGGCAGGGAAGCCTGGCCTCACCATGGGCATCATGGGAGCTCCTGGTGCCCCAGGCTTACACAGAGACAGACAGAAGGGGAAAAGAGACAGTAAGACACAAGTGTTGGATATCTGATGGGTGTGAGGGCCACCTAATGGGATTATTGTCCATCAATGTCCAGTAATGTCCAGAGTGGTTCAGAGACATTACTAGACCATGGTCTTACCATGCTGAAGGTGGGGTGAGTCCCCATAAAATGAGGAACACCCATGGGTACGGTCTAAAGGTGTGGAGGGGAGGGAGAGGAGGAGTTGGGATGTTACTACACTACATATAAGACAGACACACACACACAATACAACAAACACAAATGTTGAAAATAAATTACACAGAAAGATTTCCAGCAACACACGGAAGTGATAGTGAAGACAAAGGCACGCCAAACTTGGACAAAAAAGCTACAACAACACAACAAGAGCCCTAACTTAACCTAATAGTTAATAATAGTCCTTGATTTACACATGCTCAAAGATTTAGAGAGCAGAGAGGAAGCCTTTCGCAGATAGCCTTAAGATGAGAGAGTAATTTCTGTTGTGAACTGAAATATCCAGAAGAAGCAAATATGTCAATGAACGGGTGAGTTCAGCTATGAGTGGCTTGCCTGGGCTCTAACAGGCTTAACAGAAAATAGAAACTTAAGAGAAGGAGAAGCTGTTTTCATGCAACAGCTTCTTAATTTTGCGCTATAATTTGCCACTTCATCACTCTCCAGTAGATATTCCAGAAATATAAAAAAAAAACATTTTGAGCCAGACTGCATGTTAAAATCTGCTTACATTTTGGCCTTTGGTTTGGATTTTCTAAACATTTACAACCAGTGCGTGTGCTCTATTGGAGGTTCTATGAGATGTGTCATTTAAATGAAATCCACCAGTAACTTATAGTTTGCTATAAGTCTTGTTTCCTTTCCCCACTGCCACACCTCTCAGTTTCCTGGGTCTATGTTTGGACCTGAAACCTGGAGAGCCAGATGAAGGCAATGCTTGTGATGGCTGCTATGCCCTGTCTGTCGCTGCCATGCGGCTCCACTCCATGCTATAAGACACAGACAACATTTACCATGGGAGCACCCCAACAGGGGGGAGCTACCTGAGGTGCCGCTGGGGTTCCCATTGTGAGATCTGAGAGAGAGAGAGAGAGAGGTACTGCAAAATCACTGTTATCATTTACTGACATTATAATGACCTCATGGGATAAGAAGATTGGTACCGTGCCATAAAATAGGGATTGTCATTTTTACACTTTGGTTATTGTACAGATTAAACAAACAAGATGTAATGTATTAATAAATAAGCTTTATAGGAGCTGGTAGACAGATTTTGTTAAGGTTGACTGAACCAGGCTAGCTGTTTGCCCACTGTATCAGTTCAATTCAATTCAGTTTATTTATAGTGTCAGATCATAACAGATGGTATCTCAGGACACTTTTTAGATAGAGTAGGTCTAGACCACACTATAATTTACAGAGACCCAACAATTCCCCCCAAGAGCAAGCATTTTGGTGCAATTCCAGTCTTATTTCCAGTCTTTATTCTGAGATAAGTTTATCAACTTCTGGTGGAAGCTCCATATCTAACGGGCAGACATGAAAGTGGCATCAATCTTCTCATCTAACTCTCACAAAGAAAGCAAATAAGCATATTTCCCCAAGTATTTAAATCACTATCTATGACATCTAATGACTACTTACTACTTGTCATGTTAGCCATGGAGGTGTCAACATCCCCCGCCTGAGGGGTCAAAGTGGGCTTCATTACATCGCCTAGTCCATCAAATACTACAGAAGGGAACAAGGACGGGAGAGGAGGGAGATATTAGCATCCTTCAATGCGAGCAATCCTCACATTAGCAGTCCTCCTTACTACTGGGGATTACCATGACAACCAATAGATATCTCCATGACAACAGTGAGAAGAGAGGGGCATTGAAATGTGAGCTAGAGAGCAGGTTCATATCATAAAATATGAAATTAAATAAGATCTATAGCAAATAGTAAAATAGACAATTTCATAGTGTTAAGATGATGATAAATGGTTTGTTGTTTAGTGCAGTCTGTGTGTAAAATAACGTGTATAATAAATCAAGTCTGATGGGAGACATCTGTCAGGTGATCTACTATGGTAATTTGCAATATGGGCTTAGGAAATAAGAACTTGTATGTGGGATAAATACCAAGCAGAGTTTATGATCATATGTGAAAAATAGAACTGCATCGTACCATCATAACAACATGCACAAGGGATTCAAGAATATATTTTGGTATTGCTTGTTGGTAAATTTGAATTATTTTGAGACTTTTACTGTATGTATGTGATTGCTGCAAAAATTATGATGAGAGCAAAAGCACTGCAGCTACAATGAAGCCGGGTTAATTGCTAAAGAAGCACTACATACAGTAATACTGCTACTTCACACACTCTGTAACCGTCTAGCATCTCGTGGTGACAGGGACAGTGCAGCTGAGCTTGCCTTGCACCACTGCAATGCAGCAGTGCACTGTGGGAAATTAGCGTGTTAAAGAGCAAGGGAACTCACCCAATCAAATGGCAGGAAGCAAGCAATGAGCCAGCCCAAGAGCCAGATGGAGAGGGTGAGTGAGGAAGAGAGAGAGTGAGAGAAAGAGAGAGAGAGAGAGAGAGAGAGAGAGGGAGAGAGAGAGAGGAAAGTAAAAAGCACAGATGCCAGAGAGAAAATGCAGTGAGGTTTAAAGGAGCGGGTGACAATGAAACCATTAGAGTTTATTGCATGAATGATAGAAAGAGAGGGGAAAGAAAGAGTTAAGCCTTAAAGCAGTAGTATTGCAGACCGTCAGTATATATAACATGAAGACCAATGGCACAGGACAGGAGATGACTAGGAACCAGGTGAACGGGGTTCATGTTGCCATGGTAACAGTTACCACAGGGGCCGTGAATGGTGGCAAAGATCAGAGGGAATCCCCAGAGACTAATGACCACAGTAGTACTATGCAAACGAGGTGATGCAATGATGACGTTAATATAGCCATATATGGACTCAACAGGAAATTTGCTTTACTGAACCAATGACAAGATGAGTCAAAACATTACACCCAAGCTTTTATTTGATGGGGATATGGTATTCAGTGTGATAATCAGCAAATTAATAAAACTAAAATGTACCTTAGCTAACAGCAAACCATTTCATTAACCATTACCAGAGATAATAGAAACAGTGACTGACTCCACAAAACAGCTATTTTTTCAGGCAAACACTGTTGTGAACAATTGAATGGAAGATGTCAATAAAGTACATGATATTATAATGACAAAAACAAGGCGTCATGCAATTACTAATGAATGAACAGCTACAGTCATGGATGGATTATAAGAACAAACATGTAAAAGACCCCCCACCCCTTCTACAGATTATAGGAGTAAGACACCCAGACTGAAAGATAACAAGCGTCTCTATTCGTCTCTAGCGTCTCTTGCGTCTCTTGCTGCATCTCTTTTAGTGTAACAACATTTTGCACTCAGGTTCTGTTGTTGTTTGAAAAACTGCAGTGCCTCTTAGTCTGTGTTATCTGTCTGTGTTTATTTGTCATTCATGTCAGTCTGGTGTGTTTGTACTTCCTTTTTTATGTAAGCGTGCAGTCCATAACGTACAGTGTTGTGAATAAGAATTTCCCCTTGGAGACAATAAAGTCTAAAAAGTCTAAACCTCAGCATTTACAGTACAGGCCAAAGGTTTGGACACACCTTCTCATTCAATGTGTTTCCTTTTTATTTTAATGACTATTTACATTGTAGATTCTCACTGAAGGCATCAAAACTATGAATGAACACATATGGAATTATGTACTTAACAAAAAAGTGTGAAATAACTGAAAACATGTCTTATATTTTAGATTCTTTAAAGTAGCAACCCTTTGCTTTTTTTATTAATAAGGGAACAAATTCCACTAATTAACCCTGACAAGGCACACCTGTGAAGTGAAAACCATTTCAGGTGACTACCTCATGAAGCTCATTGAGAGAACATCAAGGGTTTGCAGAGTTATCAAAAAAAAGCAAAGGGTGGCTACTTTGAGGAATCTAAAATATAAGACATGTTTTCAGTTATTTCACACTTTTTGTTCAGTACATAATTCCATATGTGTTCATTCATAGTTTTGATGCCTTCAGTGAGAATCTACAATGTAAATAGTCATGAAAATAAAGAAACACATTGAATGAGAAGGTGTGTCCAAACTTTTGGCCTGTACTGTAGATTACACTGGAGATGAAGAAGCACACTATAGAAAATATAGGAAAACATCAGTTAGCCCGAGAGGCAGGCTATATTTTCTTAAAGCAGAGCTATTCTGCTGTCAAACTCATTTTAATAGCTTTACTAATGTGACTGTGTTCTGATGAAATATATAGCCAAAGTATTCTGTGCAGCTATAACATGAAGGAAACAATACACAAAAACAAATATTGGAGTTGTATACTGGATTTGATCTACTTGATATAAAAAGACTCTGATCAGGATCAGAGGCACTTTGGCCTTTGTCCAGAAAACCTGTTTGGTAATCCATCCATGGCTACAGCACAGTGTGTTTCCCAGAAATGGAAATATTTCTGTGAAATGTCTGCAACGTGTTGGCATTCCCTCCACTGCACACACTATGCATGCAGAGTGAGATTTCATTTGTTTTTTTTATTTGTATTTTTTACCTGACATGAGCTCAGCACTGGGGGCAGCAGGAGCAGCAGCAGCTGTGGCATCTCCTCCTGTGGACTCTGGCAGGTCAACCCAAAATACACCAAACCATGCCATGCCATGCCAGGTCAAAGTAGGTTGTTGAGCCATCGCAGCATAAGGGCAAAGAAGGGGTAATAGTCAGCCTTCGGCTTCACGCTGGTAATGCCAAACAAAGTGCATAGAGTTAGATAGGAAGACTGAATACTCAATTATGTATATTTACATAAAACCAGGAAACATTGCTTTCATATGCACACATCCACACATCTCAGCATAATGCCATACTCATTTGACAGTCGCAGTAAAGCATCCACCTGCATTTTCAGAGACACCAAGGCCAAGAAAAAAAGAGGAAAGTAAAAAACAAAAACAAAAGTGAAGTCGTAGCTTGCAGTTCAGAAATAATTTTACTATTTCAGCATGATCAAGCTTCATCAGGTATTCCCATTGTTACAAGATATCTATGAGGTTCAAAACAAAAGTACAATATGCAATAACATAACTTCCCAGTATTTATAAAACCCAATATCAATTTTAGTAGTTTAATTTGATGTTTCCCAGATTTTACTCTTCTTCTTTAGTAATGTCTTCATGAACAGGGGAGGCAGAGTGAGGGCAGCTGGACATGTGAGTTACCCACCACCAAACAGGTTCACGATGGCTCCCGTGTCAATTTTGGGTGGGGGTGCGGAGGAGAGGATGGGGGCAGGGGAGCTGAACATATCTGCTGGGAAGGGCAAGGTGAAGATAGTGTTTAGAACCCAAACATACTCACGCACAAATACACACATACTATTGACCCATTATTTATTATAATGCACATTTATCAATTGCAATCGCAGTGCATGCAGTACATGCTGGAATGGGAAAGTAGGTAAGAGTGATTTAGTAAACGTTTCAGACAGCTCAATAGCTTTTAGCTGACCCATAAGAGAGCAATCTCATTTCCTTTTTTTCCCCTTCCCTGATCAAAGCCAAGGACAAAGCTGAAAATCAGTCACAGCAAGACAGGATATGAGAGTAGAGTGCACAAGAGATTGCAGAGTGCAATCGGGTACCTGCTGTAAACAAGTCAACACTGGGAGCGGGGTCTGCTTTGGTGAAGCTTGTGTCTGGCATGGAATCAAAGATATCTATGAACACATGCGCACCCAGAGACAGGAATATTAACAAACACTTTAAAATGGTCAGGTTGCTCTCACACACAGCACCCAACTGAAAAAGGCCTTCAATATGTGCAGATACATCTGATGATACCAATGAAGAAGAATAAAAGAGAGGAGAGGATGACAAGCAGCACCAGATGGGGGAAATCAGCAGGATGCTAATCAATACAACTAAGAGCACAAGACATTAAGATTAATACCGGACCACACACATCTCTAACGTTTACCGCTGAAAAGGTCAGTCGCAGGGTTGGCAGCGCTGGGAGCGCTGGGAGCGCTGGGAGCTGAAATGGTTGCAGTGGTGGTGATGGTGCTGGATGCAGAGGTGAAGAGCGGGGAAGGGGAGGGGGATGAGCTAAAACAGGCATCCAGCGAACTACCCAGGTTATTATTCTCCACAGTCATCATGCCGAAAAGGTCTAGACCTGAAGAAGCTGCGTTGGTGCTACCATCCAAGGGAGCAAAGGGGTCTTTGGGGAAGAAGTGGGGTGGGGTGTGAGGAGGAAATGTAACACATACATAGAAAGGGAGGATGTTAAAGACTTTTATACAAGATAGACACATTTTATGTGATGATAATGAAAATACTGCTATAAACATGAAAGCTGAGGAGAAAAAGAATCTGAGAGGAATGATAGGAGAGAATGTGCAGAGCTCCAACACACTCCTGCTGTCAGTCCAAACAACTAAAAATAGCATCTGACAAATGAAGCAAATATTGAGCATCTTCACAGTATATAAACCTGAGGAACAAACCACAACTAAAACCAGGGAACTGCCACAGGCAACCTTCTCCGTAACAGAAAATGCACAAATCTTCTGATGCCAAAAGATAAAAGACAAGTAAGAGCATTGTTCTTGATCGCCATGGAAACAACAATAGTACTGTCCAGACACCAGCAGTAATGAATATCAAATCTATACGCCTACTGTTCCTGCACAAATCCTTGAGATGAAGCCATGATTAAAATGTGAGACCAACCAGAAATGCACACAAACACACTGGCACAAACAGCTCTGTAAGTTATTGAACATCTTTATATTCACAGTCATGGCACTCAAACCAAAAAAGGGTTTAATAGATTTGTTTAGGGGGATTTATTGACAGAAATGGGATATAATATTCATAGTTATGTTTTGATTAGTGTAGTGTTTTTGTTAGCTTAGAATGAACACTTCATATCTACATAAGGGCGAGTCTGCTTCACCAGAGTCTGCCATGTTTCTATAGTAGCCATTAAGGGACAAACCAAACACTGGCTCTAGAGAGGGTCTTTCACGGTTTTACATAACCTGAAGGCCATCGTAGGTTCTCCTACACGCTTGGAAATTGAGGGGTGAGGGAAAGGGTAGTCAGTTGGTTGCAATCTGCAACCTCACCACTCAGTAAATCCTACACACTAGTCCTTTAAGTAAAAGAAGCATTACCACAATATAGACATTTTCCATTGTGAGTCTATTTTAAGCCTTACTTAAATAAAAATGCATAATTATTGTCAGCAAGATTTACTTAAGGGAATAGTTTTACATTTTGGGAAGAAAAGTTTATTCATTGATTTACCGAGAGTTAGATGAAATAGCTACCACTCTTATGCCTGTACGAAAAGCAAATTTGCGTTTACTAGGATGGGAAAGGAATGTCCCGCCCTACCCTGCCTTACTCTGCATCTGATTTGCTTACCCTGGTATTCTTACCCTAACCCTAACCAATCTCACTCCTCATAACTTAAACCCAACCAATCAAACAAAGGCAACAATTAATAGCCATTCAAAGGCAGAATAGAACAGAACATTCCTTTGCCATCCTAGGAAATGCAAATTTGCATTTATTTTATTTATTTATATACAGCCAGTGGCTGGTTATCTTAGACTGGAAACAAGGGGAAACAGCTGGCCTCGCTCTGAAAGTGATGTCTTTGCACACCTGCCCCCTTGCTTTTCCTACTGTGACATGTCAAAATGTCTTCTGAAAAAAGGCCAAGGTGAACTGTAACTAGCAAGCTATTTAAGTCAATGTTAGCTTCATAAGGGTATATTGGTTATAAATGTTTTCTTCGGCTGATTTTCTCACTTTAAAACAAGGACCATGTAAAGGGATCCTAAATATGCATTGTTGATATAATGCTAAACTATCAAGGTTAAAGGTCACCAGGGAAAAGTCAGCAACATCACCAGTTGATGATCCTTGTAGAAAATAGCATTGAATAGGTCAGTCAATTGTTGTAGGTACTTTGTATACTTACAGTACACATTTACTTTGTTACTTTCCATCACTGACTCAAACTCACTCACACAAACAGACACACACAGACAAACTTTCTGTCACCCACCAGCTCCAGCGTTGGCGGCAGGGGCGGACGTGGCAGCGGCCCCACCTTCAGCAGCTGCTGCAGAGGCCTCAGTGGAAGGAGCAGATGTTGCAAAGGCATCTGGGGTTCACACAAACCCCACCAGAGGATAGAGTCGTCCAGAGAGACAGACGAAGAAGTAAATAAGAAAATAAGGAGTCAAGAAACATGAGGAAGAAAAGAGAGCATCGGGAAAATAAAGGTAATCTTCTCGACAGTAGCCTATTCAACTGTAAAAAAAATGGTAGCTGGCAGCCTTAAAGGGGTGATAGAATGCAAAACCGATTTTACCCTGTCATAGTTGAAAAATGACAGTTTGGTGGGTAAATAGGACATACCTAGAACCTAAAAATCCTATTGAAACCTCTTTCCTCTGCAAATCTCACAATTTGAAACTGCTGCTGAAAACGGGCGAATCTGAACAAAGCTAAAAGTTTACGTCAACTTCTCAATTCCTCCTCATTTGGCTCTACCTTTTATCTTTGTAACGCCCCAAAATTTACATAGGCCACTAACTGATCTGAGGTCAGTTAGTCTTCTAAATCTAGGTCGTACAGATCTCTGCTATTCCATTACAAAATTCACTTCTGAGACTTTTTTTTATGCGAGAAATCAACTATGTAAAGCTCAAATATGGGCCGTTTTATGAAAATTGATGGCTAATCTGCCGGGACAGATGGCGGCTGCTGGCCGGGTTTGCTGCCTTCCCTGTCGGCCTCTCCCCCTTCATAAACCCGCTGAGCTGTAGCTCTGTCAGGATCTCACACACGAGCTGCGCAGTGTACTTTAGAAAAGAGGAAAGTTTGGAGGTTTTGCAAGGATATTGAAAATGAACCATGGTAGTAAATGCAGTGTTGCAGACTGTACAACGGAATAGCCTACCGGCCCAGAGAAAAGGGTTTAGAACGAGTATATCGGACGAGAGGGAGTTGTGGATCTAACGCAGCGCTGCAGAGGCACTGGCAGAGGACAGTCTTGCAGGGGTTCACTCTCCTCTCCCCGCGCTTACTAGCTACAAGGTGAGTTGTAATTCTTTGGTGGAGTTTTTTTTTATGTCGCAAGAGTAACGTTAGAACAACACTAGTTATAATGAAAGTGTCAAAACTTTTTTATTTTGTCTCGGCTGTTTTAGCCGCTGCGGCTTGCGCCTGGGCATGTCTGGGCATGTAACAGACAGTGTGTCTGTGTTTATGTGTGCGTTGTGCAGCGGTGTGTGTGTGTTTGTGTTTGTGCGCTGTGCGCTGGGCAGCAGTGTGTGTGTTTGTGTGTTTGTGTGTGTGTGTGTGTGTGTGTGTCTGAAATATGAGACCTGCTGTATCATCTCCAATGTATTGTGTATGTGGTTCCTCAACCAGTCAGCACGCAGCTCATCTAAATATTCATGAGCACACCATATTTGGAAGAAGAGCTGTCGTTCCAAATAGAGCCTTTACACAGTGATGCATAAGGGCCAAAAAAAATAGCACTTGGGCCATTTTCAGCCCAACCAATGTTAAATACCATATTAGGAGACCTTAAGGAACAGTGTGAAATACCCTATATAATCATTCTATCACCCCTTTAATATAGGACATTAATGACTGACAGATGAATAGACAAATGAAAATACAGACAGGAGGCATTACACCAAGGATTAATCTACTGCACAAAAGTAAGCCTAAAATCTACAAGTGTTACAGCTGCCATTTGTAGCTGATGCCAAGTGACAGGGTTTGATAGAATTGCTTTTCACTGAGGTCAAAGAAAAGCATGTCTGCCTATCAAACAAGACGCATGTGGAGAATGACTGTAACAGTATGTTTATGTGCAAGCGGAAGGTGAGTTTGTGGCTGTACATAATTACATAATGCAGAAATATCTGTGTATGTGGAGTGCAAGAGAGAAAATTAGATAGTGCGTGTGTCTGTAAAGTATCATCCTATTTTCTATGGAAACCCAAAGTGGTCATATTAAATAAATGAATAATTATAAAATATATAATCAAATGAAATAATTACGTTAAATGAAGCAATTATTTGTGAAATCAAACCACTCATTACTCAGAAATGTTATTTCTTTTCATGACAGCTGTCACAGCCGTCTCACATTTTCAGCCAATCACATGCCCCCTGCCTCTCTTAAGCAAGCAAGCTGAACAACCGCTGGCAAATTTTGCCAATTGGGTTCATTGTTAACAAGAGCCGTTAGCTAGACATTTCACAGTTAAGTCTGCAGTGTTTTGATTCTAAAGATGTTCCTCAAACAAAGACACAGAACTACAGAGTTGAGCAAAAAGACAAGCTACAGCTAACAGAAGCTAGCTAACACTGCTAACATGGTCTCTGATGCTGAGTAATAGTAATATAAGCTCACAACCCAGCTAGGTAGATAGTATATGTGGCCTTGTTGAACTTGAGGTGTTTGTGTGTGTGTGTGTGTATGTGTGTGTGTGTGTGTATTGTGTTTATTTACAGCAGCAGCCTCTAGTTTGTTGATGAGGAATAACTAATATTGTTGTTGATCTAGCTAACAGGAGCTAACTGGCTAAATCTGGTAGCAGTTGTAGAGGTTGGAGGAATGTGATTGGCTGAAAGGTGAGGGGATGTTGAAAACAACATTGTCACAGAAAGTTCTATTTTGTATAGGCTTCGCCCTCTAAGAGCTGTCGCTATTGGGTTAAGGGCGAAGGGATAAACCCAATAGCGACAGCTCTTAGAGGGCAAAGCCTATACTCATAGAATCTGGAGTTACAATACGAAACTATTGTTATATTATTAAATAAATGTGTTATCGGGCAAATGTCATTATGAAATCAACATAATTTATCTATTTAATATTGGATACTTTTCTAGGCACGCTAGGCAGTTGATAGCTGAAAATGATGAAGGTGTGCGTCAATGCATCATTAAGACTTCACTGTTTTTGATGATGCAACTTCATTAGCAGAATGCAGACAATATCAGTGACAAATCAGCGTAGTTTGTCTACATACTGTATGTGTTTGAGCATGCAGTCGTCTTTGTGTTATCATATTTGTGTGATGGTTTTAGGGTCGAGCTTCCCAGAGTGATTCTTTCATAGAGAATTATCTGGAAGCCCACTGACCTCCCAACAGATCCATATTGGCGGCGCCAGGGGAGGTGGCAGCTGCTGTGCTAGTGGGAGGAGCTAGAGAGACTCCAGGTTCTGCTGCTGCAGGAGTGGGCGTTGCTGCTGCAGAGGAGGGGGCGGGCTCTGCCGTGAGGGTGGGTTCAGATAGCAAAGAATCGCCCATTTCTGCGAGTACCAACGGGGTGTTTGAAATCCCCAAAGAAAGGTACCAAAATAAACCCCAAAAGAGCAACCAAAATAACCAGTCGAGTCACCGTTACAACAGTGAATAAAAGCAAGCCAAAACAAATGTCCAATACAAATTATAGCCAATTAAGAAATGTTGGAATTGACCAAGCAAAGTAAAATCCAAATTTTAACCAAATTAAAGTTAAATTATTCAACACCATCCAGTCATAATCAACAAATAAAAACAACCAACCAAAATAGCCCCCGTTGTAAACCAAAAACAGACAATGGAGTATGTGGAGGGAAGGGAGAGAGAAGGCAGAGAGAAACAAAGAGACTACTCAGACTAAAGAGAACAGTTTGAGGAGACAAACAGGGAGGATTTGTACATTACAGTCTATTTTCATGTTTAATTTGGATTAAAACATTGACATTGTTTCCAGGTCGCCTCAATTTAAGATTAGAGTTTTTGTTTTGTTTTGTTTTGAAAGAAAGTCAATGTCATTGAGGTGTCCTGGAGAATGTGTTCAGACTACACTAGTCTAGACTACTGTAGAGGCTGGAGGAGAAGTGAAGAGTAGAGTGAAACCTCACCTGATCCAAGAAGATCTTTAGAAGCAGCCAACAACAGAACAAAGAAAATACATGTTAGTTTAAGCCCAAGCTAAGACAGTTTTTGACCATTCACTAACAGAAAATAATAACTTATATGGCGATTTAATCTACTGTGAATGCTAGAATGTGGATTTGTATTCTTTCAGATGAACCAGCAGCTTAGTTGACGGAAGGACACTTACCTCCCCAAGACGTGGGGGCAGCTGATTGCCCTGAGGGACCCGATGAGGACAGCGGATCCAGGTCCAACAAGGAACTGGTGAAGGAGGCAGATATGGAAAGCGAACAACATGCGGTTCATTATCCTTTGCAGAAGGTAATTCTTTTATATTGGCTTGTAGCGGAAATAATTAAATGTTAGTGTTATCAGTGATAGCCACAAACAAGACTAGAGGTCTACATTCACGCAGTGAGGCTGTACTTAACGATGTGTTAACATGCTAACATTTGCTATTAAGCACTTAGCACGAACTACAGCTGGGGCTCATGAGAATGTCCATTAATTACTGTAGCAAATTTCATGGCAATCAATCCAACAGTTGTCGATAATTTCACTCAAAACCAAAAATGTCAACCTCGTGGCGCACAAGGAAAAGTCAGGTGATCACCACAGTCAGGTGGTTTCATCCTCAACCCATAAAACAGTTGTTCAAATATTTGAGTCTGGACCAAAGTGGTGGACCGACACGACTGCTTGACTAAAAATAAGATTGTTACATCCAGAAACTTTTTAGGGTTAAACTCAAACTATATCAAGAAACGCTGCATAGTGAGCTCTTAAACCTGTTTTCAAAGGTTGCACGGGCCATTTATTGCCAAATGTTGAGAATCATAGAAAGGCAGAGAAGCGAGAGTTGACAAGCACTTACTCTTCAGCTGGCTCAGCAGCAGCAGCAGCGGCAGCGCTCTCCCCAGGAGGAGGCTGCAGTGTGGGAACAGCGTTTGAAGATTTGGCCGGAGTCGATGTTGGAGACACGTTGTTTGTCGGAGACCCCTGAAAGATAGACAGAGAAGCCCCATTTTCAGTAGTGCATCAGACTGGAACAGCACAATAAAATTATAGACTGTTTTGACTGTGCCTCTCACCTTTGTTGGCGACCTGAAAAAGGGAAAGAGCAGAAGGAATTGTTAGTGCTTTAGCTTGAAATGGACAGAACTCCTGGACACAAACTGAAAATGATTTAATGGATCTATTTTTTAAAGGTGAAAAAAACCTCAAGAACAAATATGCAAGACAGTTTGCATCATACAGTATGTGATCCAATGAAGAGTTAATTTCCAAAGCAAAACACTGTATGTCCAATTGTTTTAAAGACTCTCATTTTGTCAATATTTTTAATCAATTCAACTTTGGAAAAAAACCGTCATATACTGATTCACATTGCATGTCAGGATGTGATAATACACATGAGGTGACCTTATCAAAACATGTGTTTCTCACATGTAATCACATCAATGCACACATTTCCACATTAAAACCTATTTAGCCGTGGTGCAGTTATGCTTCTATTCACATGGAGATCACCTACATACTGCAATTCCCGTGAATAAAGTGTAAGTTTACCTGATGAGGCCGTTGGGGAAATGACAGTAAAATAAATCTACACAGTTTTCTAACAAGTTAGTAAACTCCAAACAAAACATACAGCATATGCTCACCCTTCCCTGGTGATTCCAAATGAACACAAAGGGGGATAAAAGAAAGGAAGGGTTAAAGGAAATTATAGAAATATAGGCCTGTTTCTACCAACATTTCTCTTGGTTAATACATTTATTTTCATGAAACACTAAGAGGGAGTTTCTCAGACTACTTTTGTTGTTATGTGATCCTACTTCTTCTAATCTGGCTTCACACTGAGTATCATAAGAAGCACCCAAACTGACGATCTCTTACCCCTTCTTTCCACCCTTCACATCCTCCAGACCATTCATGTGCGTTTCCAGACTCTCCAGGATACTGCTGGGAGCCTGACAAAAAGCAACAATCAATAAATAATCCTAATCTATTTGTCTACTACATCGCAATGTCAGGCTGTGCAAGTCCATGTTTAAAATAAGAAAAGTGATAATAATTTGGATTTGGAAAATCTCTGTTCAAGGTTCTTTATTTGTCATGTGCACAACAGCAGAAGTAGTCGTTGGCTTACTGCATAGCACACATGCATGTACAAACACACACACACACACACACACACACACACACACACCACACACACACACACACACACACTTTTGTGTGTCTGAAATTCAGTTAGGATCAACATGCCAACACGCCATCCTGTAAACAGGCACTCAGCCAGGGCACCCTGTGTTTTTGTGGTTACCGGGTCCTCTAGAGGCGTAAAAGGACAGTCTTCGTCATCTGAGTCTGCTAGATCCACTACTACCCCCGGGTGGAGACACTGGGGTGGGGAGATTTATAGTGGGTGAGTTGTGAGTGTATCTGTGTGTGTGTGTGTGTGTGTGTGTGTGTGTGTGTGAGAGGTGGAATAGGTGGTATTCATTTGACCATTCTTGGTCACAATCCTTCCAGGAAAATAATGTAAGAGCCACGATATATTTTAACTTACGTAGTTGATGTCAGGAATGTCGTTTTTCTCAACTCCAACTGTCTGTTAAAGGAAAAAGAGTTTAAGAGTTTTGTCAAGACGTATATGCATTATTATGGCATTAAGGACTGTTGATTGCCCCATACCTCAGCCAGCTTCATGAATTCCCCAATCTTTGTAACCCTGGTCAGGAACCTCTTGTAGATCTCCAAGGCCTCCTTACAGTCGCTCTTCTTCATCTTGAAGTATTTCTCTACATACAGGAAGCAAAAGGTTTGCAGGTTCACATTCTCTGTGATGCATGTTTCATCTTTGGAGAAATGCCAAATGAAAGATACTCATGGACTACCGACCTAATAGGTTGATGACTCCGTCATTGTAGGATGCAAACAGTTTGACCAGGTCCTTGAAGAGAAGCAGGAATGCAGCATTGATGATCCCATTGTTCAGCTCCTTGGGATGAACCTGAGAAAGGAAACAGAGGACATGTGAGAATTGGAAGCCCTGGGAAAACCTCTGTCTTGTGTTGCTGCATAGTGCTGATAGCAAGCCCAAGTCTGACTCACATCGAACTCCAGGAGTGTGTCAATCTGAGTCTGCAAAACAGGCATGCCTTTCAACAGCTTCTCAGTGGTCATGGTCCTCATCACACCCTCAGCACTGAAAGAATACAACAGAGTGAGAGGCTCCACAAGGATGAGAACAGCCATTGGATATAGCAAGTATAGCTCAAGTGAAGAAAAAGTGTAGATGGTAGAAAGTAGAGATGTGAGGAAGCATAGGCACAACCTCTCTGCCTCCATGCTTGACGTACCCCTTCTTCACTCTGGTGAAATCAAAAGCCATCTGGCGGTAGGCGAAGGCTTTCTCGTTCAGGTATCGTCCATACCGTCTGATGAATGTAGACATGTCATATCCTAAAGAGGAAATGTATGTCAAAAAGCAGGCAGAGGTCATTTTATTATTTTTTTATAGATAATCGGCAAGTTAATTGGTGTAAAATTAATTTAAAAAAAAAGTTTTATTATTATTTCTATATATTTAATTCAATTAATTTTTCTCCTCGCTTTCTCCTAAGCTTTCCTTGGCCCAAGGGGACTGTGTTTTCTACAAATTGGGCTGAACAGTGGCTTCTTGCAGCAGGTAATATAATAATATCGACAACATAGGAAGATAAAATCTAGATAAAAATCACAATCAATCAATTTAAATCTTTATATTCTTCAAGGGAAAAACATAAAATGTACAAAATGTATGACTATGAGAGCGTAATAACACATGAACCATTAGACATTTGAGACAGAAATTCCAGCATCTCTTTGCATGCATGTGTGAATGTGTATGAGTGTGTGTAAATGTTTTACATGTGTGTGATCATGTCCAGTCCCATCTATGTATTTGCCAGATGTCTGGTTTATTTCCTGTTTCTTTTTTGCCAGATGATATTGTTCTTACCGTGAGAGCCGGTTTTGTCGATAAAATTGCTGAGGTTGAAAAGGGAGGTCCTGGAAGCCAAGTACTGAATGAACCTCTGAGAAAGAGAAAAAAAAACACAATCAAGGGCAATAGAGGAAATAAATTAAGTTAAAGTTAAACACAACAAAATACTTTAACACCTAGAACTTTTCTTGATGTTTCACTCTATGATATAGCAGCGTTTACAGACCTCATTGCGTGGATGACTGCTCACAAACTGAACCTACAGGACTTATTTAATTACTTTGAAGAATTTTGGTCAATGCCTTTATTTGTCTAGCTCCACTCAGCACCACACACAACCCTCAAAGCACTCAGAAGGCCGATTTCAGCTCTCCAAAGTGGTAACCTCGCAAGTTAAATATCAAGACATTTAGTATACATTTGGAATGGGTGATCATTTAGCAAATCCATTCAGTAATTTTCACCATTTATTCCAAGACAAAAAATCCCAAACAATCAAATCAAACCTTTGTATTTATCTTATATCTCTGAATTAAACTGGATTGCACCTGATTGGTCTGCCTGTCTCACCCACTAACCTCGTTGCCGTGGACACACATGTGATGACTGGTGACAAGGGCCTTGAAGACGACCACCCAGCTGGCATTAGTGGCTCGCTCAAACAGCGTGTCAGCCATCTGAGGAATGTTCACGTTGGTGGTGTTGGTGGCTGACACCAGGTCTGCAACACAACCACACGGAAACATTATCATCATTGACATCATGTGAAATTTGGAGGTCTGAAGACATAAAGTAGTTTTTTAGAAGGGGAAATTTTATATACGAGGCACGGTTAGTCTAGTCAAATGCCTACATAATTTGAACAGCTTTGATTAAGTGGGCAGGCGATTAGTGTTTGCTGCAGAGCTGCTCTAGACACCCATGAGAATATTAGGCCAGGAGGAAGACCTGATGTAAATATGAAATTATGTTAGTGCACAAGCCCACACACAAATGCAGGCACACACGCACGCACGCTGACAATGCAGAAAGACTAAATAATGCTTTGTCAGCTTTTGACCATTGATGCCAGTTTAGACACTCAGATAGACAGAGAGGTGTCCAACAGTGGTGTCCAGACCATTGTACAATGTGGAATAAGTGTAAAATGTGATGCATCTCATTTCTCAATCCATTTCAAGCACAATTCATCTTGGTCCACTCTCACACGTATCTGCAATATTTTCTGCCAAACTCTCTTCCTCCTCTCAAGTGTGAATACTGCATCTCCTTCTGTGGGTCAAACAATCCACTGCTGCTTCACGGAAATACTAACAGCCAGAAAACTTATTTCATTTCTTACATATTGAGAACATTTATATTAAGTTTATTCTAGACTCTTTTTTTTTATGGATAACATACTTTATATTAGGACTGAACATAATGATCCTTTTATCAGTTAATCTGCCAGTTATCTTTTTTATTTACCAATTGGTCTAAATTGGTCTAAAATGTCAGAAAAAATTCCAGTCCAAAACCAAAACATATTCAATTCATCATCATACTGTATAGGTCAAAGAGGAGCAGCAAATCTTCACATTGAACATTCTCTGGCTGGAACCAGAGAATGTTTAGGATTTTTCCTGAAAAAGGACTTAAAAATATCAATTTTCTATCAAAAAATATGCCAATCAAATTCCTGTCAATTAACAGATAAAAAAATTGACTAATTGTTTCAGCTCTATACTACAGTACAGACATAGTTTTGCATACCTGGGGCGCCCCAGGTACCCAATTTGAAGATGTAAACTGAGATTTGCAACAAGAATTAATTTCCTCTCAATCATTTTTACATCATAATTTGTGACACTTTTCATTTTGACACAAACATCTACTCGTAAATTTATCACAAGATTTGTGAGCAATCATTTGTGAAAAATGATGCTGCCACCATTTGCAATCTGCATGTAAGCAGCAGACATAACATATATCTAACATCTTCCTTATTCTTTCTCTGATGTGGGAGTTTATTATTAGATAGAGAGAGAGACAGATGGCCACAGAAACAGTCAAATATAAAAACAGAGCGATTGAAAATGTTTTATTAATTAAGTTTATTTCAGAATGTTTGCCAATCATGCCAACTACACTAGAGGCCCTAAAACATGTTTAACATACCTGACATGAATATATACAGGGGTACATCTTGTATTGAGGGCACAGTTGTGGTAGAAAAAGAACAGAATAACAATATTCTTTAAGTTCTTGAAATATAAAACATTACATATACTGCAAATGCATTTTTTTAGTCCGTCCCTCTGACATTGACAGCAGAGCAATGAGGGCAGGACTGACTGTATCTATACCGAGCGCCAGAGAGGAATGCAGCAAATATTGGCAGGCACCTCTGATAATGGAAGGAGTGGAAGGCCATTATATCGAACAGGCATTGGCCTTGTCTTGAGTAAGTAAATACCAAAAACCAAAGACCAAAAATACAGCAAGGGGATGAGCAGGAGGGGGGCAGAAGGGAAGAGAAAGAGAAGCCCTCAAGGTAAAACAGCAGGTAATCTGATGAGTGCACTAATGTAGACATGAATGTCTACATTATTCCCCTTTTGGGACAATGTGTCTGACTCCAATAAAAGACCTATATATCCCTGTGCATTCGTTAAATTGGAATTACATTAATCACACGAAAGAGCCAAATAAGACAATAAGATAAAGTAAAATGACATAATACAAAACTGTATTATGTCTCGTCCTCATTTGTTATTATTACTCAACGTACTTTTCTTGAGGCCACTGTGACCCTAACTATCTTATAGTTATGGCTTAAGCTAAATAAGCATACACTAAAACACACTTGGTGTCTTATTGAAACATTTTACATTCTTATTATATTTATCTGCAAATAGTAAGAACATTATTCTACAAAGGTCATAGTGGCAGGCTGGACAGAGGGGTTGGGGGTTAGGGTGGTTGGAGAGGTTGTAAACAGATTATCACTAATCACTGGTCCTGGTCTTTCTATGGTGGCTGTCTCACTCCCCATCCCCCGAACAGCACACACACATACCTCTCTTGGCACCACCTGTTTCATTCTACGCTTACCATCTAACACATTTTTATTATCAGCTTTGTGTCACTAGTGCTGTTGATGTATAATGATTCAGGTTTATTTGACTATCTTCCCAGCACAAGAAGAAATAGACAATGTCAGCTTGAAGATCCCCACATTAGTGTTTTTATTCCACACTCTACTTTTGATTGTTCTGATTTTTTCCTGTTCCTTCTTTAGCTCCACTTCTCTGTAAAATGGCTGAATATTACATTCTGCCTGCAGCCTTTTCAAATAACACACACAAACCGAGAAACATGGTCCACAATGGCTGACATGTGATTATGTAACATTATCATGTCACTGGCACAGCTACAAATTAATATTCATAGTAGCATGATAAACACAGCGCTATCCACAGCCATACTTTCAGTTCATAATACCCAATAATAACTGTGTATGTAGCTTATTTTTACAGTCTATGGTATGTAGATATGTTATTATATCTGTTTACTGGTGTTTAACTGGCCATATCATAGGATATAATCCATGATTTCTGTTTTGTGTGTGTGTGTGTGTGTGTGTGTGTGTGTGTGTGTGTGTGTGTGTGTGTGTGTGTGTGTGTGTGTGTGTGTGTGTGTGTGTGTGTGTAATGAGGATTGGCTGAGCTAAATAAAGACTAGATGGTAATCCAGTGCTCTAAGAATGAACTGAGGCCCCATACTGTGCAATTGTATGTTTGTGTGTGACACTGTGTCTTTTTCTAGTCTCTGTCTGCTGTAATCGTTTTTTTATGCACAACAAATCACGCTCGTAGTAGCCAGAACATTCCAGATAAAATTAGATCGAACTCATACATTAACATTGTGTTGATGTGTAGATTCATCCAGATAGCCTAATTCATGTCAGCTATTTACAGTAAATGCCACCCTGACAGCCTTTCTCAGAAGCTTTCACCCTCCCTATATAATAGACACGCAATAATTTATGAGCAGTAAATTGAGATTTCTAACACATACACCGGTATAGAGTTGTACAACTGTTAATCTTTGCATCTATCCATTGTGACAAAGTGTGTGGCATTGTTAACACAATGCTAACATTGTGGGAAAAGAACATCAATCTCACTCTCAGGATTCAGACACTCATAAAATGCAGGACAGTAATAGAGTGTGCTATATAGGAAATAGGGGGTGGTTTCATGCAGAAATATAAGGCTACAGCCAGCAGCAGGTTAGCTTAGCATAAAACAGGGGGGAAACAGCTAGCATGGCTCTGTCTGAAGGTAATAGAATTGACCAGCCAGCCTCACAGTGACGACAAGAAGTTAATGCTCCCTGCCAAGAAAAAGTCTGGCACATAACCCCCTTGAAAACAGCAGCCTGTCTTTTTTTACACTTCTGTTCTGGTAGTTGGATTTTGTTCAGACAGCCAGGCAAGCTGTTTCCCCCATTTTTCCGGTCTTTATGCTAGGCTAAGCTAACCTGCTTCAGGCTGTGGCTTCATATTTACCGGACAGATACGAGAGGGACCATTTCATTTCTCAGCAAGAAAGCAAATAAGAGCAACTTCCCAACAAGACTATTCCTTTAAAGACCACATCCTGCATGCTTACTGTGGCTCCAGCAACTGTGTCTCACACATGCACACCATCATGTTACTAGACACATTATCTAACTGCTAAATGCTTATGTACATGTGGTCAACTGCTTCCTTCAGGTCGGTACATTGATTCCACTCCTCGAAATAGCTATTTCTACACCCAGTACATTTTTAACATGACCTCAGATGAATTTATACCTATTGCCTTTGGCGTTGAGTAAACTCTTTTATTTGACCTTGCGTGGACTACATGTTCCCTTAAATTTGTAACAGATGCCCTCAAGTGCACTTTTCACAACAGCTACTGTGTCTATATACAGTGCACGACTAAACAAACTCAAATATGAAATTCGTTAGCAAGAAATAACACACAATTGACACCTTGGTTTCATTCCCTGCACTGAAATCAAATGCAGACATTAAAGACAGAAAAAAATTAGATGTTTGCTGTCCTGCACACATAATTACCTTTGCAGCTTTTTTTATAGTTAAATCATGGGTCAAAAGGCACCTGTGACACACCCACATTCAAACCAATCTCTTCAAGCTGTTCATCGTTTACATTTTGACATATACAATCAGAAAGCAGTGGCCCTTCGTCCTCCTAAAAATTGCCACTTGTTAGAAAAAAATTTTAGTCAGTAGGCCGCACTCGACGATTATTGCAAATACATTCAGTGTTTGGTCCTATATACAGTCATTATGATTGGCTCTGCGCACTAGAGATAACAGGCCTGTCATCTGTTCTCTTTCTTCTAACAATTACCCTCTGTCATTACAGTGCCGTCCCTTGACACTCTCAATATGTTGTCATGGAAACGGACTGCACCACCACCGCCACCAACAACATACACACGCCCACGCCCACCCCAAGGGTCACTGACTGTCACTGTGGAATAAATATGACTTATTGGCTTTCTGTATATATCTACCATCAAAGAAGCTCTTGTAAATAAAACATACTGAAAGATAGTTAATTATTTAGGCAGCCTTTACTTGTACTTTTCAATGATTACTTTGCTGTTACTTCTTATTTTCAGCCTAAACTATATCAAGACAAAAAAAAATAATCATTGAGTTTTTTGAGGTTAGGAATTTCCTCCAGCCAAGACACACATGCAAGAGAAGCACAGTGGCCTACATACAAGAGGCTTGTTAAATTGCCCTAGTAACAGATACAGCATAACCTCATGGACTAAAAACCTTAGGAAGACAACATGTCCATATGTGTGTCTTGCTTATTTGTCTCATAAGTCAAGTTTATAAGGATATTTCCACATGTCTGGAGTGTTTGTCATATCAAGAGGTCAATAAAGTGTCTCCTGTAGTTTTGAGAAAGAGGTGAAGGCTTGAACCAGTGAGTTTGCTCAACAGTCCAAGTCTGTGCAGTCGAAAGTTAAAGACACAGAAAACAAACCTACGGACACAGCAGAGAGTGAGGGAGCAATGGTCTCTAGTGCATGGCTAGCATCACCTTTGGCTGTGTAAATAATGCAAGGCAGTCATTGGCTGATTTTTAAATTATTCAGCAGGGGAGCGGATCACAAGATATAAGGTCCTAGCCCAAGACACAGGACCAGACCTGCCCAGCGACCACACAGACACAGAAAGACAAAAAAGGAAGACATGGAGGGCCAATCAGACCACCCGTCATCTGCAGATCCATGCTAGCGCTTTGGTCTGACTCACTGTTTATGCTATATGACAGTAATTAATCACAGTTTGTCATAAGGTGGCCCCTGCTGTCATCTGGAGATGTGTCAATAAAGCTGTGAGGTTTGATAACGTTATTCATCTGTGACTTTATGGCCCTATACCAGCCTAAAGTGACTGATGGAACCCAAATAGGTCTCTTTGCATGTTTTTCATACAGACTAAGCTCAGAATTTACATTTTCATTTAACATAACACTTGCACTTCCTTCACTATCCAGACTTGCATGCCTTCAGCAGTTCTTCTAAAGCTTCAATGTGTAGTTAAGGGAAGTGTCTTTGCAGAAGCATAGAGAAGGGACATTTAAATGGTCTTGTGCTGAGGATTACTTGTCAGTATGCCTTAAAATATGACCTTTTCTCCCTCCCTCTCTCCTACTCTCCCTTTCGCTCTCTGGGTTTCCATCATCTGTATTGGAGGCTGACAGGAAGGGTCACCAGAGGGGTCATCACCATGGCTGCATCAATTCATCATGGCACCACACCCATTTAAGATAAGGGAATTAAGGAAAATGACTAGTCATAATGATATGCCCTTAATGGCATGTGGTCTGGGTGGATGTGTGTGGTGTATGCAGCCCTTTAGCCTAGGCCCTATAAGGCAGTAGGAAAGAGGAAGAAGGACTACACTTACACTCCAGGTGCTTTTTCTTGGGCGCCATCACTTCATGAGTGGTGGCTTTGCAGACAGCCCGGGCCATATCTGATCCCGTTAGCTGGTGTTGCGCAGCGGCGATGCGATCCGTGAGCGTTTGCCCCGACATTTTCTCTCCGTTGAATCGACCACCTCAGGAATGTATTTCACCACGGGATGATGAAAAAATGTGTGAATATAGGCCGGCTGATTCCCGGTGGTTGAGTTGGCGGAAACCCCGGCTTTCCTCTTCCCCGAATGATAGGCCTGTGACCTTCTGTGTGGGCGGAAAAAAGGCACATTCAATGAACTAAAACCACTACATACACCTTAGTTTTTCGAATCAAATCGTGCAGTTACGTTGATGATATGCGCGGTGACATGAGACTTACGCAAGGTTGTGAATTCCCCTCAGCTCGTCCCGGTATCGGCTTCGTTCAGTTCAGCACCTTGGACAGCTAATGCCGCTCGGTTATGTAACACTAAACTGGCAATGAAAGCTATTTTCTGAGCCCGCAGCAATTTGTTTAAAAAGAAATAGGCCAATGACAAATGTGTTACAAGCGAGGCTCCTCTGAGTGTCCAAAAAATATTCTTGGAAAATGACAACGTAAATCAACACTCCATAGGTCGGTCAAATATCCCGTTTGGAGGGGGCATAGGGTTTGGCTGTCTCCTCCCGAGTCAGTGCATCAAAGGTTTTTCAAAATAAGATAACCCACAATGTCCTCCTTGGTTGTCAGATTGTGGTTTTTCTATCCTCTTAGA
Organism: Perca flavescens; assembly: GCF_004354835.1. Lineage (NCBI taxonomy): Eukaryota > Metazoa > Chordata > Actinopteri > Perciformes > Percidae > Perca > Perca flavescens. The sequence goes on from NC_041348.1 coordinate 15,251,432, forward strand.
TTTGTCCGTTCTGGCTCAGTAATGCCGCTTCAGATGCTGTGGTCCTCTTCTCAGATCGAAGGAAAATGCGCACCGCTCCCCGGTGGTGTCGCCAACACTGCGCAGAGCAAGATGCTCGGGAAGAGGAAAAGGCAGAAGGAATTTCCTTTTTCTCCTTGCCCCCTATCGTTTGTTTATTTATTTGGCCAATCTATATGTCCATCTAGACTCTCCTCCTCCAGAGGGGACAGGGCCGGATGACACACGTCGCATCCCACATCTTTTAAAGGGGAGTCACTATAGGCTGTAAGAAACTCATATGCACCAAAGGGTTAATATACGAGCGTGATGGTGGCTTATGTGCTGCTGCATGCAGCCTATGCATCACACAGGTTTGCACGCACAGCATGCCAGATCATGAAGGTGAAACATTTTTTGGTAGATAGGCCTGTAAGCAGATCCTCTGTTTGCTTAAATATCCTACACTTTACACGTTTAGATTTATGGTTATGACCAGCTAAGGTGGTCAAATAGATCCGTTTTCTAATTTGGCCCACAATTCTGTTATAAGAAACAAACAAACAAACAAACAGAGCAATTGTCCCATTGGCCTAAAATAGCGTATTAATGCTTTTCTCTGAAATATGTTTGCCTAAAATGTTTTTGTTTTTGTAACAAATAAAGTAAAATAAATATAATTGCAGTTAGAGATTTGGTTCGGTTGTGGTGTTCAGGGCGTCTCTGCATCACACTATCGGAGAAATTCATGCATGGGGAAAAGGCACGCTATGCGTACTTACGTCACGTGACGTACACGGAACTGTTAGCCACGTCCTCAGCGGGAAGCATATATAAGGTGGGAAGAAGAAACCAGGAAGCGTTACGTGACAATACTTCACTGCTAAACATTCAGAAAACAAACCAGTAAGTGAATAAAAAACAAGTTTTAGCACTGTTTTAGCTGTGTGTTAATGTATTTTCAGCAAGTTAATAGGTTGCTCTGTCATTAAATTGATAGGCTATGATTCAGTTTATTGAGTTTATCTGTTTAGTAGACGACAGACTGCTGTCATTTGGTGCAAACTTTGCCCTCTTGTCCTTTGACATGTTATATGAAAGCTTGGTCTAGGGCTAGGCGTTGTTTTCAGTAAGCATTTCAAAAACATGTTTTATTAATCTCTGTTTAAAAAAAAATGTTTTATATAGTTTATATAGAAGTGTTCAAATTTGCTGCGCCTCAACCAGCTACAACATCAAAATACTTCTTTATGGAGTAATAATAGTGATTTAGTAATGATAAACCTCTAATATTATGATATGAATGGAACAGGAATCATTCTGCTGCATAATAAATACTTTTGCTTTGGATACTTAAAGTACATTTTGGTGATAATAGGCTACTTCTGTACTTTTAAATTAACATTTTATTGATTTAATTTTTGTATTGGACCTCAATACTTCTTCCTCCACTTACTGATCTGTTTGTTATGTCTTTATAATGTGTCTCAGTTATGCCCCAGTTTAAGGAAGTATCAAAGCAGTCTAGTCTGCACCCCAAACCTGCAGGGTTGGTTTTGCAGTATGGTACCGCTGGTTTCAGGACCAATGCCAAACAGCTGGACCACATCATGTTTAGGATGGGACTGCTGACCACTCTCCGCTCCAAAAAGACCAAAGCCACCATTGGAGTCATGGTCACCGCATCACACAACCCTGAGGTGAGAAAGGCATTCAGAAATATTAATTTCTCTTTGCGTCTTGCCATAGATGTATGATTTAGTTTGTATTCTGTGTGGACATTTTAGATTATTGGTTGTAATTCCTAGTCATAACCTTGTTTATTTGCCCACATAATGTTGTTTTCTTATCATATTCTCAATAGAAGATTGACAGGTTCTACCTCTCCCTTTCCCTTAGCTAATTTTATGTGATCCTATTGGTTTAAACAACTCTATAAACCCATCATAATCCTCCCCTCCAACCTGTCTCTCTCTCTCTATCTATCTATCTATCTATCTATCTATCTATCTATCTATCTATCTATCTATCTATCTATCTATCTATCTATCCATCCCTGCACTCATGCAGGAGGACAACGGGTTGAAGCTGGTTGACCCCATGGGAGAGATGGTGACGCCGACATGGGAGGGCTACGCCACCCAGCTGGCCAATGCTGAGCAGGAAGATTTGCTCGCTGCTCTGCAGGACATTATAGAGAAGGAGGCCATAAACATGAGCCAGGAAGCTAATGTGTTTGTGGGCAAAGACACCAGGTATATGATCTTAAGTCCTTTCTTGTTTTGATTTTATAAATACACCTGTGCCATCCAGGTAACAGTGCATGCATGTTGTCTGCACTGACTTTTTATGCCTTTTCGTTTTGTCAATTTCAATTTTACTGTGATAGCAAATTATTTCACGCTACAAAAGACCAAAAAAACATGTGTCACTATATCTAACTATAGGAGCAGCAGTGCCAGCCTTTCACAGGCAGTACTGGATGGAGTATCTGCACTCGGTGGTCACAGCAAAGGTGGGGTAAATTAAACTTGTATACCCTAATATTTAATTAATTTGTTTACTTAGAAAGGATAGTTTTATTCATTGTTATACCCTTTGTCTTTTCCTCTTGCTTTAATCTGCCTTCTGACTCTCTCATCTGATTGCATCAGACTATGGTTTGGTGACCACCCCACAGCTCCACTACATGGTTTGCTGTCAGAACACACAGTGTAAATACGGAGAAGCCACAGTGGAAGGATACTATAAGAAACTCTGCCAAGCTTTCATTCAGCTCACGAAAAATGTAAGAAACTAGGACGTGTCATGTGTTCTCATGAATTCATTCAAGCCCTGTACATTTTATTGTGTTTGTGTGGATGTGTTTTTGCAATATATCCATCTAGGTCCAGGAATCACTCCTTTCTCCCTTCCTCCATCTTTTTCTCTCTTGTAGGCGTCCAATTGTACAGACGACCAGAAGCACCTCACTGTGGACGGCGCTAATGGTATTGGGGCCCTAAAGTTGCGTGAGATGGAGAGTCAACTGAAGAAGGAGCTGCATATATCGCTGTTCAACGATGGCAGTAAAGGAAAGCTCAACCACCAGTGTGGGGCTGACTTTGTTAAAGTGCAGCAAAAACCTCCAACAGGTGCAACTTCACTTTTTAAACTTGTCAGAAGAAGCAACATAAGTTTTGATGCAGATGGAAATGATTTGTCTCAAAAGGAAAATACTTTTCATTTGCTTAGTAAGTATAGTATGAGTGACAACCAAAACAGTAGATATTAAATATTGTTTCTGTGATTTACGAAATCACAGATGCAATATATGACCACAAGATAGAGACTGCAAATCAGCAAATTGCCAAAATAATGACTATTTTTTGACATCAAATTTCTGTTTCCCTATAAATGTAGTTTGTTAGTAACCTGACTCCGCCAGATGGATTGCTTCGCATATCCATCTGGGAACTTTCCGTTGGAGAACTTTTGGGAAGGGGTGGAAATAGTGGTTAGTTGATTGGATGAACCATCTGTCTATCACCTATGTTGGTGATAGACGGGCCAAATCAACCAATCAGATCCACGAAGCGTATGAAAATACAACCACAAGCCCGCCCCTGCTGCTGCAGGCAAAGCAAAGCTCGTTAGCTCAGCATGCAAGCAACATGTCGGTAAAGGATATTTGCTGTTTGTGTAATGAGAATTTAGGAATAAAAGACACCATTTCAGGTTCCCGGACCATATTCCAAAAGAAGGATCCAAGAGAACAAAAGCATTAGCGAGCGGCTAACAGAATTAGGGCTACCGCTGTCTGAAAATACTGGTTAGCTGATGGAATAAACCATCTGTCTATCACCACCTAACCCACCTCAAAACCAACGCTGATTGGCCCGGTCGTTTGGCTAACTGCTCCAAATTGTCTCTATCTCAAGATGCCAGACTGATCTGCGAGTGGAAAACTGGAGATCGCGAGATCAGGACGGTCTCACGAGGCTAGTTTGTTAGAGAAGTGCCAAATAAACATGTACGTCCGGGAGAAAACTTGGAACATTAGAAAAACACGTGCTGTTTTAAATTGACCACTTCCATCTTGCACCTCTCTCCTCTTCTGTCTCTCTGTGTGAAGGCATTAAGATGAACCCAGGGGAGCGTTGCTGTTCCTTTGACGGTGACGCTGACCGAATAGTTTACTACTACGCTGACTCCGAAGGACAATTTCACCTGCTGGATGGAGACAAAATTGCTACTCTCATCAGCATTTTCCTTAAAGAGCTGCTCACACAGGTGTGCTCTCAAACCCGACAACAATAATTAGACACATGCATGCAAACCTTTAGTAAATTGTTTGTTTCTGTTCATGCAGGCTGGTCTGGACTTGGAGATGGCAGTGGTGCAAACTGCTTATGCTAACGGAAGCTCAACAAACTATTTGGAAGACACATTGAAGGTGAGAAAACGCAAGTTTGTTTCTGTTTTGTTTGTTTGTATGTATGTATGTATGTTCAAACATTGTCATGTGATTTAGGTGATAGTGAGGTGTTCTAAAACTGGAGTGAAGCACCTTCATCGCGCAGCCCAGGAGTTTGATATTGGTGTGTACTTCGAGTCCAACGGTCATGGAACTGTGAGTAGATCAGACACACTTCAACAGATCACATGAAGAACCAACCATCACAAATCTAGCATAATGATAAAAGACATTTATTTTCTGTGACGGTATTGTAGTATGTCTAAATCTGAACATTATGCGATGTGTTGAGGCCTGCGTCATAATGTGTTTCATTTAGGTGTTGTTCAGTAAAGCAGCTGAAGAGAAGATCCAGCAGCTAGCTGAGAACTCCAGCATCAATGACGAGAGGAAGAGAGCAGCTCTCCTGCTGCAGAACACTGTCAACGTCATCAACCAGGTACACACACACACACACACACACTAACAAATTCCACTGAACCATTAAAGCAAACACAGCAGTATTATTACACTCACTCGCAGTTCTGATGTTACTTTGTGTTTTTATCTTCTAAAGACTGTAGGTGATGCCATTTCTGACATGCTGCTGATCGAAGCCATATTAGCCATCAAGGGTATGACTATCCAGCAGTGGGACGCCATCTACAGTGACCTGCCAAACAGGCAGCTCAAAGTCAAGGTACTCATTAATTTATGTATTATAAGGTATAATATTTCTGATAGATAATCCTGTGGAGAAATTGTTTTTCTTTGCCCCTCTAAAAGTAAATATTATGTGTAAAACATATTGTACCTAGATTAATGAGTAGGCCTCGGTTCTCCCAATCCTCAACACTTCACATCCTGAAGAGCCGCTTCTGATAGATCTTTTTTTATATAGTATTATATATAGTTTTTAATTTACAGTAATCATGAGCAAGAAATTTGGCCTGCTTGTCTGGTTTTAACAGCATGTCTTACCCAAAGAGTGACATGAATTTTGAGTCCTTAAATTCCATCAAGGCCTTTATTATCAATAAAAAAGTACTTCAATTTGATATACCTGTGACTGCAGTAACCTGAGACCTGGTAGGGTGTCGGTGTCTTGCACAAGAATACTTTCAGACTCTAAGTTTAACTCTAATTAGTACTCCCATCAGTGCCGCTTCAACTTCCACACAATTATATTGTGCACAAGCCGTTATAGAAAGCTGTATTTGTGCTTGATTTATTTCTGTAGGTGTCGGACCGCAGGATGATAGACACCACAGACGCAGAGAGACGGGCAGTGAGCCCAGCAGGACTGCAGGAGGCCGTCAACACTTTAGTGAAGAATTACAGAGAGGCTCGCTCCTTTGTAAGACCCTCTGGTACCGAGGATCTGGTGAGAGTTTACGCCGAGGCAGAAACACAGGTGAGAAAATGTATTTGTGGTCCTCTTTTGGACATTGTGTCTGTCCTTTTGCTTTTATTCTCTGATATATTGTTTTTGTTTTAGGAGAATGCTGATGCCCTGGCACATGACGTCAGCCTTGCGGTTTATCGTCTCGCTGGAGGAGTGGGGGGTGAACCCAAACCATTGCACTAGAAACACATACACACAATCCTACAACATCAGCTAATCAATAGGTGCTTTTTGAACGCAATCTCAGTTGACAGCATCTTTCTCTAAAGTTGTATTTTGTCAAAATTGCTTAATTTCAGTGAGGTGCCAAATTATTTTGTACTGTTAATTGCACTCTAGTTCTCTATTTTTTTGTATTTGTCATCATTGTGAATATATGGGATGCACTGGGGAGGGGCAATGAATTGACTTTATGCTACTTAACTCATGGCCAGTTATTATCTCTATCAGGCTGCCAGTAAATTATGGGTTTCTGTGTAATATAAACTTGATACATAAACTGTATATATGCCATAATTAATCAATTGTATTTTCACACAAATTAAGGTTTTCAATTAACTTTTGGTTATCTTGTATCTTCCTACTAAATGGAATCTTTTTGACCGGTTACTGTAGGTAATTTCTTTGCTTTATGAGTGACATACCAAGTTTAGAGGGGTGTTGTAATAATTATTCTTCCCTTGAATGTCCGTTGGAAAGCCTTTGCTGCTTTGGTTTTAATAAATTGTGGAAATATTGTGTGTGTGTGTGTGTGTCTCTTTTAGATTAAAATGAAAACCACAATTATGATTGCTTGCTTTTTATTTTGTTACTTTGAAAGGCGCGTTTTCCAACACACAGGAGGATTAAAAGAGCAGAAAGGCAGCGTGAGGCTAACAGGGTGTTAGGAGCAGGCAGAACAGAGTGACTGTGCACACAGTGTGTAGCTTTCTTAATGTAAAGCCTCCTTGGAGGATGAACACAATCTTTGAAATAGGCACATGCTGCTGGAGTACAAGTTGTTTTCAATTCAAAATTAAATTCTAGGATTTTCAAAGCATTGGAAAAATAACATGACGTGGAACGTTGTTGCATAGCACACAGTTAGCAAGGGTCGCTCTGTGAGATTTGGGGTTGATAAACGGTCTATTCTTCATCTGTGTCGTCCGCTGCTCCAGAAATGATGATGGTGCGCTCCTGTGTGTCGCTCTCATAAGTGTCCTCATCTGTCTTAACTGTTCTGGGAAGAAAGTGGTGGGGAAATAAGACGTTATATCGTATTAGTAAAAGATGATTGAGAACAAATCATAAATGTTAGGCGATAGAAATTCTGTGCCAAAGTTGCCCTTTACCTGATGAGGACAGTCTTCCTCTCAGACGTCTCAGTTGCCTGCTCCTCTACGTTACCATCTGTCTGGGTGTCTGATGAGGCCACCTCCACTCGAGCAGCCCCCGCAGCTTTCTCAGCCCTGCTACTGTCACTGGGGGCTCCATCTAGCTTTGAAGTGGCTGCAGGGGCTGAGCTATCATGCATGCTAACACTAGAGGTGAGACGCAGGCCTCCAGTCAGGGACAGGTTTCGGACCATGGTGCTCAGACGGCTGTCCTCCCCCTCGATCAGCTTCCTGAAACAAATAAACAGAGGAGAATGAATAATGCATACAAAATGAAAAATACCCTGTGTGTCTTATATTTTCTACTTAATGTAAAACAGTCAGCATTTACACATGCTGTGAAAATGGCATTATGTTGTTTTTGTTCACCTGTAAGTGGTGATCTCAATCTCCAGAGCCATCTTTACATTTAGCAGGTCCTGGTATTCCCGTAGCAGCAGGGCAATTTTTTCCTTGGTTACTTTTAGATCCATCTTAATCACTTCGATACGCTCCTGGCGCAATAGAATACAACAGAATTGCTTAATTTTAAAAACTTTCAAACCAGAGAATGACTAGAAAATGTCTTTATATTCATTTAAAAATTTCTCAGATGTATCCTGCAATGGTACATCCTGTCAATCACCTCCAAGTCCTCCTCTTCCTTCTTGTATTTTTCTGCTGCATCACGAATCTGAGCCTCTAAATACTCGTTCCTCGTCTTCATTGCTTCCAATTCACGTTCCTTGTTGAGAAGCTATACACCCACATACACACACAACTGTTTTATGCTAAGAAGTGGTAGTAGGAACCATAAACAAGAACAGAAAATCTTACTCACATCCTTCTTATAGCCTGCGATTTCCTCTCTCAAACTTCGAGCGCTTTGAAGGTGTTTGGTGGAGGCGCTGCTCAGGTCCTGAAACTTTGACTTGTACCAAGTGTCCATTTCCTTGGAGAAGAGCAGACAGTGTCTATAACCCAACACACTAATGATCGCATGTGTCAGTAATGTTAACGACATACCTGTGTTTGTCACGGTTCCATCATGTGGTTAAAGACTGTTGTGCATTGGAGGAGTTAAAGTGAACATGACTCATTGTTGCACATTACCTGTAGGTTTTTGGCAGCAATGCTGTCATATTGAGACTGAATCTGTGTGAGAGCAGAGGAGAGGTCCGGGAGGCCAAATACCAGGTCCACCTTGCTGCTTGCTGAATAGATCTGTTGCACCAACTCCTCAATTTCCTTTCGGGGGATCATAAACAACCAGAGTTAGAAGAATAGCAATATATGCAGCACTAAAACAGTGTGGTCTGTATTGCAAATTATGTTTAAAGGTCCCATGGAATGAAAATTTCACTTTATGAGGTGTTTTAACATTAATATGCATTCCCCCAGCCTGCCTATCGTCCCCCAGTGGCTAGAAATGGTGATATGTATAAACCGAGCCCTGGGTATCCTGCTCTGCCTTTGAGAAAATGAATTCTTATGAGGTCATAAGGAGCAAGGTTACCTCCCCTTTCTCTGCTTTGCCCGCCCAGAGAATTTGGCCAACCCATCAGAGAGAAACATCATGGCTTTCAAATGAGCAAAGTGGCAGTTGGTCAAGGCCACACCCCCACGCTCCACCTTGCCCCCCTCTCTCCTCCTCAGTAGTTACAGACACAGAAATGGCACATACTAAGGAAAGCTCATTGTGGGACTGGCTCTAGTGGCTGTAATTCTGCACCAAAGCTGAATTTCGGTAAAAGAGACTTCAGATACAGTATTAGGGGACCACTAAGGTCTATATAAAAGCATCCAAAGAGCCCCATGTCATGGGACCTTTAAAATACAGGTCTATTTTTAGAAATACATGGAAACAGTATTTGATCTCTGTAAGGAATATGGAAACATGTATTTATGTTATAAAGGAAGGTTGACTCCACCACTGTACCAGCTGTTAGTCACAGTGTTTCCCTTTAGCTTCTTACAGTATGAACCCATCACACCATGCTGATAACTGCCATGTTCGCGTCCTTACTTACTCTATCCATCAACAGGTCTCCATTTAAGTATAACCGGTCATTGCAATAATTAGCAGCCCATTAAACAATTAATAATAAAATGAAAGGCATTCCAGCCACCAGCCGCTGACTCCTATACATAGTATGCAGTAAATGGAGAGTAAAACATATATTACCTCCTTGTGAACTCTCTGCAGGAAGGCAAGCTCAACCTGCATGTTTTCCAGCTGTGTCTCTAGGGCAATCCGTGCTGACGTTGCTTTATCCACTTCCTGGGACATTGAACCACATAAGGTTCGAATGGTTTGGTGAAATAAAAGCAACATTCTGTTGATACGTCTTCTATTAACTTAAAGCATTGAATTTTCACAACATTCAAAGTTGTGAAAATACTTTCTACAGTTTCTTACCGGACGGAGATTCTCAATGTCATGCTCCGTCTTTTTCCGGGCATCCACAGCCTCACTGTATTTGGCCTTCAGCTTGTCCAACTGGCCCAACATCGCCGCCTTGGCTTCCAAAGACATATCCTGCACAGATGAGATATACAATGATCAAACAGTTAAATTGAACAAATCAGCAGATAATACGGTGAAAAGGAGCACCACTGTTACTACATTCTGAACCACACCTGGCAACAAACCATGATCTAAATATATTGCTGCCATGAGATATGAGGTCCCTCACCCTCTGGACTCTCATTTTCTCAGTGTCCCTGTTGAGCTCCTTCAGCTGAGACTCGTACAGCTGCCTAAGGCCTGGTCTGACATGGCGGCTCTTCAGGGCCTCAATCTCAGCCTCCAGATGCTTGTTTTTTGACTCCAGGGTTCGCACCTACAAGAAGAAATACCGGAGATATAGATCTACCTGATGATTACAAGTTGAAAGTACAAAAACAAAGTAATAATTACAGTACATGGTTTTATTCAGGCCTATTGCTTTTTTGTTATAATGCTTTATGTAGGTATACTTGAAATAAAGGTTATGGGCTAAATACCCAAAGAGTCAATACATTAAAATGATGATTTGTGTGGCATTTAAGGAGTGAAACATGAACAAATGTTTGTCTGTGTGCGGTCCTCTTGCCTTTTCAATATACGCTGCCAGGCGGTCGTTGAGGGCTACCATCTCCTGCCTTTCAGTGGTGCGAGTCGTCATAAAGGCATGGTTCTCTGCTGCAGCCGCATCCAGGTCCAGTTTTGGCCCGAGCCCCATGGACATACCAAAGCACAGTGCTCCCATACTCACATTGCTGTAGGCAGGACCAGAAAAGCCAGATTAATAATTTTTCTTTTCATCATTTTGACACATCTACATCCATTCAGTGCTTGTTATGCACTGTAGCCTATATACACTATAAGCTAATAACTATGGAATTTATCTCTGATTAAAGCTGCATTGAAAACATGAAAACTGATCATAAATGTAGCCTAGTGATTTAGATGATTTAGGATTTAAGGATTTAATGATTTAAATTTGCTGCATACTTAATCAACATTATGAGGTGACTCACCTGGTGATGCGAGCCTTATTGGAGATGGCCCTGTGCCCCTTCGACCCACCACTCCGGGTGAAGCTGGCCGACCGGTGGCGGGTGTCCCTGCGGCTGGGAGAGGGACTGGACAGCCGGAGATGGTAAGCAGGAGGGGAGGCCAAAGCGCCCTCGAAATGCCGGCGGTATGAAGACATCCTCTCTGGACTGCGGCTCATGTTGACACTCCTGGAACTTCTGCAACTTCAACTGTGGACTGGAAACTGGTCACTCACACCTTTAAGTCTGTGGTAGGGTCTATATACCACCAACCCTTCCCTAAACACTACAGAGGAATGTTGAACCTTCCCAACACAAGGGTGACAAATGTCCCGACAAACATCTATCAAGGTTACGTCAATTAACTTAGCCTATTATATGCAGTTGAAAGAATCTTAATTTGAAAATGATGACAAATATCCGTTGGGAATGTCTCTGCCCATATTAACTGCACCATTATTAATACATGTACAGTAGTAGGCTACTACTGTACAGGTATTCATAATGTTGCGTTAGGTGTTTTGCTAAGTGTAATTAATTTCATATTTCATGGCACATCCATCAATGTGTCAATCCACCCACCCATTCATCCCTCCATATATCATTTCATTTTTCTTGTTGAAGAAAAAAAATCTTTTGACGTTCTAAAGGCGGAACTAAAATTCCGGAACCATTCCATTAAATTCTCTAATCCTTCCCCGGGAAGGTTTTGATGTCACTCCAGTGTCTGTATAGCACAAATACTTTGCCAGTGCTATCCGCTTCTTTGTAGTAGAGTTATATTATTAGAAAGTGTTCTTCTCTACCTCAGTTGCTACGAGATGGCGGGAAACTTTTGGCAAAGTTCTCATTAGTAAGTTTTTATTAAAAGTTGGACATGTTACTTGTTTATTTTGTATATCACCGTCTGTGTTTTGAGGCCTAGCGTTAGCTGTGTCTGTGCGGCTGCGTTAACAGTTTCTCCTGAACTGTTGTTACGATATAAAAGAGCAATTTAAATAAAGACAGAAAGCAAACTTATTAAAGAGAAAGGCTGTTATGAAAGCTTAATTAGACTGGCGTCTTTTTATATAGTTCATGCTTTGCGACAGAAATGTAGAAGGCTAACACAGTGGTTTACATGTAACGTTATGTTGATACTGTTGTGCTCCCCGCTAGTTTGGTTGATGGCAGTTTGAATAACCAACGTAACTCTGACTATATTGAAGTAATATTTTTCATTTTATTCGTCAAAGTCTGCAGTGGGTTCTGGACAAACAGGACCTGATGAAAGAGCGCCAGAAGGATCTGAAGTTTCTCTCAGAAGAGGAGTACTGGAAGCTGCAGATTTTCTTTGCAAATGGTTAATTTGTGTAACAACATTTCATAGTCTGAGATCTGCTGACTTCTTAAGTTAGATGGCATTTAATAGCATCATATGTATGCTACTTGTACAGTCCAACTGAAATATATTAGATTGTATTTTCTACTCTTGTATAGAATGTATGAGTATTGTAGTCACCTTTCTTATTTTATTCTGTGTACTTATACTTATTATTCACAACCCAACAAATTTTTTAATTAGATTATGAAGTCTTGCTATTTTACTTTTAAGTTATTTTATTTCTGTCTCTTTCAGTGATCCAGGCTTTGGGGGAACACCTGAAGCTGCGACAGCAGGTCATTGCTACCGCAACGGTTTACTTTAAACGCTTCTATGCCAGGTAAGGAAGAGGTATCGGCATAATACTGTGATGTTAGATATATTAAAAAATGATATTAGAATACATATCATCTGGGACTTTGGTTATAGTAATATAGCAGCCGTAATGACATTACAGCTGTACTACATTTGGCTCACTTGTCTGACATTTGTACTGTATCTGAATAGGTGATTAAGTCTGACTGCTTGATCGTCATATCCACATTACTAATGCTATTGTTTGGTCTGAAACCATATTACCCACCTCTAGTTTTGATTAGAATATATAAGTACACTAGTATCATTGTCTAAAATATATCTCAATAATGTTTCAAGCTTTTGAAGAAATACTATTATGATGTTTCATACTGGCAATGTACCATAGCCTGAGTTAAAACCTAGAGCTAGTGCACGTCTTTCCCTTTTCCCGTTGGTGTACAACCACATTTCTTTTGAGCCTTAATGCTACCTGACCAAAGCTAATACATCTTTATTTTCTCATGTTTGCAGGTATTCCCTGAAAAGTATAGATCCAGTGCTCATGGCTCCTACCTGTGTCTTCCTGGCTTCTAAAGTTGAGGTATGGAAGTTTATTTGGTGTCAGTAAAGTATGAATTTTACACTTGTAAAGTAGTAGCTCATTTATATGTGCTCTATTTATCTAATCTGAGCTCAAACTTTTATGTTCTTTTTAGGAATTTGGAGTTGTGTCCAATACCAGGCTGATCTCTGCAGCAACATCTGTGTGTAAGTCACGCTGTTGAGTAACACATAAGTAGTAGTAGTAGTATTTATCTCTCAAATTGTGTTTCTTCTGTAGTGGAGACGGTATAATCATGTTTTGTTTTTCTCAAACAGTGAAAACAAGATTTTCCTATGCCTTTCCAAAGGAGTTCCCTTACAGAATGAATCATGTAAGTAAAATGTCTGTAAAATTCTAGGCATTTAGATGCTGTTATCACAAGTGACTTACACAAAGTGCAACATAAAAACTAGTGTTAGAAATAACATTCATCAGTAACTGCAGCTACATGATGAACACAAGTCATAATCCTGACACACAAAGGCAGGTGCCTAATTAAGATTGTTTAAATGTGTTTGTGTTTAAGGATGCGCATGACACTAACTAAGTTTGAGAAAGGGTCAGACTTGAAAGGAGGGCTTGAGGTCGGAGGAAGAGAGAGACTGTAGTATAAGTGTAGTGCACCCATGCCGACACAGAACCACTCAAATAACAGTATGCAAGTGGATCAGCTGTGCTATGAATCAACCACCTGATTGTTTTCCTGCTTCCTCTGCAAAGTTATTTATGCACTGCCGTGCTACATTACAGCATACCAAGAGCCCCTTACACTGTATCATAGTGTTGCCACGCCGGTGTCTATCAATACGTGAGATTCCACAACTAATGTTCGCAAAGCTCCGATAAAAATCTTGTTGCTGTGGGAGATGGCTTCGACCACGGCGTTTGTTCTGCGCAGCATTTCTCACTGTGGCGTCAAGTGGTGTCCACCGTCAGTATTTTATTTATCCAGCATCTCCACCCAGTTGCAAGGACGTCACCGGGGCTGTTCAGACACGCTGCCTGTCTGAAAGCTGTGTAAACTATTATTTATAGTGAGCCACCACGGAGCGATAGAGGGAGTGGTTCACACAGCAGAGAATGAGTTAGTGGGTTACTGCAACTCCTACACATCATTTTTCATGTCCAATCTGCGGGCATAGTAATAGTGATGGTAGCACGGGGGACAATGGGCAACTTAATGATAACCCTCAGCTGTAGTGTTCATCATTTGTGATTGGGAAATGTTGTTCGCAACTGTAAAAAGTAATTAACAGCAAAATATAGATTATTTTCGATATATACAGTAAATATTTATTATTTAAATTAAATTTCCGTGAAGGAGTATAAGCTTTTAAATGCCATTTTACAGGCTGTCACATAAAAAAAAACATACACTGCACACTATAACAGAAACATAATAAACTACCAAAAGATATATTCTAATTGACTATGAAGGATTATTTTCAACCTGACGAGGGTATATTTTACACATGAAGTACTTAATGTGTAAAATATACCCTTGTATATGCGAGTGGCCTCAAAAACCGGTTCAGTTTAACAGGTCTGATATGTTGTATGATGAAAACAATTCTAATTTGTGTCATTACAGATATTAGAATGTGAGTTCTACCTTCTGGAGTTGATGGTGAGTGGAGAGAGCTTTGTATCCTTGCTATTGGACTGTAGGCTGCATTTTGCCTGATTTGATGCATGGTTGGATAACTTATTGCTGATATAATCTTTTTTCAGGACTGCTGCCTGATAGTGTACCACCCTTACAGACCACTGTTGCAGTATGTGCAGGATATGGGACAGGAAGACATGCTGCTGCCCCTGGCCTGGTACGATACTGTCTCTGTATTCATCGGTCTCTTTTGACATCCCTGAATGCTAGATTTAGCTGTTGTTGGTATGCTTACTCACTGCCTGTGCTGTTATCTTTCTGAACCAGGCGAATAGTAAATGACACATACAGGACGGATCTGTGTCTGCTCTACCCTCCCTTCATGATTGCCTTGGGTAAGATTTGTCCCCATGTATTCTCATTGCAGCTGTTTAATGTAGTAACTGACTTGAAACAAGACGTATTAGATGTAACATGATCAGCTCTCTTCCTCCCACAGCCTGTCTGCATGTTGCCTGTGTGGTACAGCAGAAAGATGCCAGGCAGTGGTTTGCAGAGCTCTCTGTTGACATGGACAAAGTAAGAACGGCTTCATTTTTTTTTTTTTTTTTTATGTTTTGCTGCCTTAAAAGGTAGCATACTGTAACCTTTTCACTTTTAAGGCAGCACAGTGTTAGTCGTCTCCTAGTTCCCAGTTGATGATCTTCATGGGTAGTCTGCCTTATAGCAGCATCTAGCCTGAGGGCTGAGCTAACTGGTATCCCAGAAGTCACAACAGGTGTTGTAAAAGCAGGCGATGAATGCAGGCAGTAGGGCTAGGACGATATGCTTTTGTCCCGATTTGATTCTTTCATGATACATAGGTGCCGATTTGATTTGTATTGCGATTTTCGTTGATTGTGATAGAGACAATATATCATTAGGCATTTCTAAAAACAAATTTTCTAAAAGAATGCACATCACGTCACGGACAATTATTTCATTTGTGAAGAAGTACATAACATGTGTTTTCTGCTTTCACTCTGTTTTGCTGGAAACGGATATGATGTAGCAGTACAATATAAACAGAAATATTTAGGTAAATCATTGGTAAAAATAAATAAAAATATAGATTCTAGGGAATAGAATCTATTTTAAAAATCGTCGCAAAAACAAATCACGATATATATGATTTTTGATTATTTTTTCACCCCTAGCATGCAGTCGGTTTTAGAACAATAGGTGATGTTTATCTCTATAATAAGTTTGCACATTTAGCTGCAGTGTTTTTGTTACATTGACCACCGTTGTTTTTGTGCATTTTGTGCCCACAGTCTTGTTTCTTGCTGTCTGTGTTTTGTGTCAGTGTGTTTGTCACAAGGAATGCAAACACTTAATTGCATAAGCCCAAAAAGCAAATAAAATAAAATCACAGGTTCAATGGGAATTTAGGCATTAAACACACAGTCAGACAGGCAGACTGATCATATAATGTAAAATGTATAAACTTCCTGTATAGTCTGTCTATGATTCACCGTTGAATTAAAGTAATAGTGAGGTGACACTGATCACTGTATCTTTGAATGTCCAGTTTGAGCAATGGAAGCCATGCTAACCAGTGTTGTTGTCCATCTGGGGCTTAATAGGCACACCAAGGGGAGTATTATGTAGGCTTATTGGATTTGGATTGTATGATGTGTAAAACTTTTTAGAGTGTGAAAAACATGGTCTGACTTTGCCACTCTGAACTTGGAGTGGAACTACAGTAGCTGTTTTATAAACATTATTGCACAATACTATATATACCGGAAGAGAACCCATTTTACTTTTGACTATTTTGTATTGAACGGATGTAGATCCACATTAGTTAACTTTATGTTTTTGTGTGTTTTCTGTCAAGATCCTGGAGATCATCCGTGTCATTCTGAAGCTCTATGACCAGTGGAAAAATTTTGATGACAGAAAGGAGATAGCTGCCGTGCTCAACAAGATGCCAAAGCCCAAACCTCCTCCTAACAGGTAAACCTGACTCTGCTCTGTGTGTAACATATACAAGTAAAATATACAGTAAATAAATTATAGTAAACAGTTTGAACTGTACATAAACAACATAAAACTGCATTTACCTGGTGTCATAGTAACATAACTATATTGTCAAACGGGACACTTGTGCTATATCTCAATCTATGTATGTAATTATTTCTTCCATCGGTCTACAGTGAAAGTGACCAGAGCTCCAATGGGAACCAAAGCAACTCCTACAGCCAGTCCTAGCGTGGTGTCTATATTTCCGTGGGAATCCATATTTTTGATTTTTAAAATGTCACACAACCTTTTGTGACGTTAGTTGGGGAAAAAAAACAAAAACAACTCACATTTCAGCCAACCAAGATGGATCCTTCATCTACGCCCAACAAACTCATAGGAGCCACATCTTCACTTTTCCCTTCTGTGATCATTATGGGTTTATGGATTTAGCGAGCAGCCACTGAAATGCCTGCAGTGAGCAGCCGATCTGTGACAACAGTTTTGTCGTCTCGATGAGGCCCTGTACTCTGCTTCAGACTTGAAATGAACTCAAAACTGATGAACATTTGGAGGTACGGAGAGGGGAGCTGGGAATGTGGGAACACTGATAGAACAGATGTGATGGTTCAGTAGAAACCTGCTTTAAGGTCGTTGTGATGATCCTGACATCCTTGAACAGCCCAGAGGAGCAAGTCCTTTCAGCTCCGTGGGAGACAAGAAAACTTGATCACATTTTGTGTGTGTGTGTGTGTGTGTGTGTGTGTGTGTGTGTGTGTGTGTGTGTGTGTGTGTGTGTGTGTGTGTGTGTGTGTGTGTGTGTGTGTGTGTGTGTGTGTGTGTGTGTGTGTGTGTGTGTGTGTGTGTGTGTGTGTGTGTGTGTGTGTGTGTGTGTGTGTGTGTGTATTCCTCAGGGACCATAGTAGTCTGTAAAATGATTAGATCTGTGCAGATCTGATTGGATATCACCCTGTGCAACTGTGATGTGATCGGACACCTCTGCCCTGTGAGGTCTCTGCTGGTTGATCATGAACCATGGCAGGAAATATCCCAAGAGAGGTTCCTGGTTATGGTAGAAAATAACTCTTTGAATCTAAGAATTTACGGTTTTGAATCATGACAACTTCACCTCCTCCATACCATTCCCTCTTCCCTTTTGTAGATAGCCGTATAATTCTATTCATTTATTTTATCTTACATGTTTTGGTTTAATTAAGGAAACTTAAATGGAAATTGTGAGCTGGTTTTCCATTTATTCTGCTTTGGTTGTAGAATAATGTGCTGCGTAAAGCTATATTTTGTAAATATTTTGTTTTTAATTTGTCAAAGAATAGACTTTTTGGACTAAACGCAAACCACAATCGTTCTAGATTTGTCTGCAAACTTTTGGTTGTATATTCTTATTTTCAATCTATCGTCTGTTAATCGTGGTGACAATAT
Organism: Perca flavescens; assembly: GCF_004354835.1. Lineage (NCBI taxonomy): Eukaryota > Metazoa > Chordata > Actinopteri > Perciformes > Percidae > Perca > Perca flavescens. The sequence continues at coordinate 15,269,475 of NC_041348.1, forward strand.
ATTTGTGTGCATACGGTACCAGTCAAAAGTTTGAACACACTGTGTCCGAACTTTTGACTGGTACTGTATACCTGTAGATGTCTCTATATTTTTGTGATCTAATACAGTGGGAGTTGTGTGTGGCTGTACTCAAAACAAGGTGCTTGAAAGCCTTACAAAATGAAAGCTGCTGGTTACAGAGAGAACCCTTCATAAAAGCACATAGTCCAGTTAAGTCAAATTTGTAAAATGCATTTTAGGGCTGGATGTTGTATTGCTTGGATGCATCTTCGATTTTTTTCCTCAATGGCTTCCTGTACACCTCATTTTGTCACTATTGGAAAAACAACTGTCAAGGTACAAAAACATGGTGTTAAATGGCCACTAGCACGTCACTTTCTTATACTGAGTGAAACAAGACAAGTTTGACAGAGAAGCCACTGAGGCAAGTTGGATGCAGCCTTGTTCTGCCTTTGCCGTCTGGCATTTTCCTCCCCTTCAGCAGCTCCATCTGTTAGACAACATGTTCACATGAATGGGTGTGAGAATATAAAGGGCTTCATCCAACCAAAATAATCCTACTAGTTCTGCTAAAAACTTTGCCCACAATTGTTTTATTACTTGAAAGTCTCTGTTTATCATTTTTGGAGGAACATTTATGGTAATAAAAATGTATGGTGTGCATAACAAAGTGGTGTTATTTAAGCGGGACTTTGGGGAATCTACCAGCATGTTACAAAAGTCCCATTCAGTCCCATTACTAACTTCAATGTCGCTTCAGCACACTGGCTGTAGTAGGACCCCTAGTGGCAGAAACAAAAAATAGCTTAACACAACATTAGATATCAGCTTTGACATAAAAAGTCTATATTTTTAATAACCGATAGGTTGGGGTTAAAGAAGTCATAGTAGAAACAAGGTATTGCACATTTTCTCTGTTTGTGGTAAAGAAAACGTAAATTGATTCACTAAAATGCACCAGAGGATATATTTACCTTTAGTTTCCTCAAGGAGATGGTACCAGTCACCGTGACGTCACATGGCTGCGTGAAGTCAGCAGAGGATAACTAACGCTACCGCAAGCTAGAGCATTTCCCCTTTCAAAATAAAACCTTTTATAACTTAGGAAACAAAACCAGCAGAATTATCAGAATGAATAACAGTAGAGATAAACTGATATGCCTCATGCATGGAAGGTAGTTCCACATGTTACCATAGCAAAGGTGTAATTAATACAATAATTGGGGGATAATGCTTTACGATGGGTGGAGAAAAAATATATTTGCAACAGTTATGCCAGCATCTCTCAAAGTTGTAGAAGTATGTTTTGTTTTGTTCATAGGAGGGGTAATAAATTGCTATATATATGTATGTGTATATATATATATATATATATATATATATATATATATATATATATATATATATATGTATGTATATATATATATGTGTATATATATGTACTGTATGTGTATATATATGTATGTATGTGTATATATATGTATGTATGTGTATATATATATATGTATGTATGTGTATATATATATATTAATATTAGTGGGCACTGTAGCAGTGGCTCTACAGGCCTAAAAGCAGTAGGTTAGTTTGTACTAGCAGTATCATGGTCCAGTTAAAATGTCACCTCTTTGTATCAATCAAACTGAAGCCTTTGGTGGTTGTTAAACTTTGGCTTTTACTCCGGCCTTTT